>NC_135805.1:142948825-143263825 GCF_964213995.1 Mustelus asterias
CCATTTAATTGGAAGAATATGAAGTTGTCCGTTATGGACACGTCAAACATTTGCAGATCACAGTATACCATGATTCGTATTTCACTGTTAAATTTGAAGAGTTTCCTTTGTAGTTCACATCCTATTTGTGCAGATATATATATTCCAATGTTGAAGCAGTGGGGCAAGTCACTAATTCATTCACTCATAAATGTGGAACACGTTTCTTCTGCATGTTGTTGACTCGCAGGAGGGTCTGCCGTTCGGTTCATTCAAATTTGTTGACGATGCTCGTCAGGGAAGCAAAATATATTGTGTACTGGGATCAGATATCTGGAAAACAGGTAGATTAAGTGGACAGGATAAACTATGGAATTTTCGGTCAAATGTGAGTCACTGTCAATGTGCTATGATTGACCTGAGAAAGACAAATCCCAATATTGTTTTAACGTAGTCAGGTAGGAGCCGTGAAGAAACAAATTAATGAATGTGACATATGGACAAGTCGATCAAAAACATGCCACATATAAAAATTTTAATTGGAAAATCTCATGGAAAAATGGAACTTCTCACAAATTTGCTGAGTTTAAAGCATAAATCAGGGCTTTCTTCTCGATTCCTTCCACCCGTTTGTTAGACCCGCAATTGGGGATTTACAGTCGCTGATGCGACTCCATTGACGCAGGATTAAAGTTTAAATTTAAAGTTTATTTATTAGTCACAAGTAGTCTTACGTTAACACTGCAATAGAATTGCTGTGAAAATCCCCTGGTCGCCACACTTCAACGCCTGTTCAGGTACACTGAGGGAGAAGTTTGCTTGGCCAATGCACCGAACCAGCACGTCTTTCGGACTATGGGAGGAAACCGGAGCACCTGAGAAAACCAACGCAGAAACAGGGGGAGAACGTGTAAACTCCATTGGCATTCTCTTCATTTCAGGACAATAAGCGGTGATCTAATTTTGCTGATCTGGATGATGAGACACACTGATCCAGAACTTTGTGACATCTCGAGTAAATGTGGAAAAGCTTAATATTGGACTCAATACCATGCACAAATGATAAATTCATGGCTTTCCAGATAAACTGCATCGTTGAAATAAAAGTTCTATAAAGTGCCAGCGATTGTATTTTCCTTTCAACGGTCTGTATTAGGAGCCCTATCGGGCGAGAGCATCATTCGAGTCTGATATTTTCTCCACGAAATTCAAGTGCATTTGTCCATTATCTGCCAATGTTTTTGTTTTTATCAACCATGTTAGATGCATGCCTCAAGATGTTTACGAGCTGGTCATCCCCCAGTGTAGATTTTAAATCCCAATAAGAATCCCAATGAAAATTCTATGAACATGAACCTGAAATTGGTTCCCCTTTGCTCAACAGAAACCCTTGGCCCAGTTTCTGAATATTCGCCATGGAGGAGGAGGTGATGGAGAGTGAGAGACAATCGAAGGAACCCATCAAGTGGTGAGTATAAATCTTCTTCTCTGCCTCATGTCTGCCATTCTGTCACTCTTTTTACGGTTTTCTCTCTCACAATTGGCCATCTCTGGCGACCTTTCTTTCATTCAATCTCTTTTTTCTCGCTCAGCATTTTTCTTGCTGTCACTTTTTCCTCAATCCTATTTTCACCACCTCGACATCTGTCTTTCTGCTAATCGTTCGATTCAGCGTCCTCTCTATGTCTTTATTTTGATTTCTCTAACCTGTATCACTTACTGTCTCCCTCTGTCTTTCGTACTCCCTCTCTCCAACCTGAAGTTTTGGTAGCGCTGGGAAGATTGCGCTTTGGGAAGGGCTCAAAATGTGGGACGTGGAGTGGTTCCGAACATTGAGAGTGCTCTTTTTTGGGAATCGCTCTCTCTCTCTTTCTCTCTGTTTATTTTTCTCCGTCCTTGTCTCTGTCCCTCCCTCTTTCTCTCTCTCTTTCTCTCCCTCTTTCTCTTTCTATCGCTGTCTCTCTTTTTTTCTCGGTATCTCCTCTCTATGTCTTCAATTTTCTTCTGCTACCCTCCATCGCTTGCTGTCCCCACGTGTCTTTCTCAGTCCCTCTCTCCAACCTGGAGATTCGGTATTGCTGCAATGATTGCGATCTGACAAGGGCTCAAAATGTGTGACATGGAGAGTGCCCGAACATGGAGAGTGTTTTTTTCTGGGAATCATTCTCTGTTTCTCTCCTTCTCTCTCTCTCTGACCCCCCCCCCCCTCCTCTCTCTCTCTCTCTCTCTCTCTCTCTCTCTCTATCTATCTATCTCTCTCTATCTTTCTCTATGTCTTTTTCTCCGTCTTTCTCTCTGTCCCTCCCACTGTCTCTCCCTCTTTCTCTTTCTTTCTTCCTCTGTCTCTCTTTTTTCTCGCTGCCCAGCATTGTCTCTGCCTCTTTTTCTCTTTCCCCCAAATTCCTTTTCTCCCTATGTATTTCTCTCCAGTTCCCTTTACCCCCTGTCTCTTTCTGCTCATGTCCCTTTCCCTCCCTGTCTCTTTCACTATTTGCCTTCTTTTGTCTTCATCCCTATGTTTATCTCACCCAGTATCTTTCCCCCCTCTCCTCATACTCCTGCCTCATTCCACCTCTGTATCTTTCTCTGTTCCGTGTCTTCCTGTCCCTGGATTTTTCTCTTTCTATCTCTTCGTTTCCTTGTTTCTTTTCTCTTTCTCTGTCTCTGCTTTCGCCTGTCACTAACTTTAACTTTTCACTAAATTCACACGACCTTCTCATTAACGAACTTTTAATTCTTCACAAACTCGCTAATGTTTCTCAACCCTAGACCCTAAATCACTCCAATTTCCACTGAAATCACTTTAAGTCCCCCCTATCACTTCACTTCCCCCAATCCTTCTTAGTACTGCCCCCAAATGCATCTAACTCCCTCCCAAATATGGATGGTCCCCACTCCCTCTACGCTCCCGCCCCAAAACCCTTCTACTCCAAATCCCTCTAAGTCCCAGCCGATCCATCTAAGCCCCCCAAACCCTCTAAGTTCAATTCCCAAACTACCTCCATGCACCACCCCCTCCCAATCTCTTGAGGTACCGCAGTCCCTCTAAGACCATTCTTCAAATCACTATTATTTCCCGCTAAATTCCTCTAAATCCCCGCTAAATCTATCTGATCACCAAAGTCGTTGTAAGACCCGAAATACCCCTAAACCCCTCCGCGCAATCTCTCTAAGTCGCAAAAAACAAAGAATATTACTGCACACGAAAAGGCACTTCAGCCCTCCCAGCCTGCATCGACCATGCTGCCCGATTGAACTAAAACCGCCTACCCTTCCAGGGACCATGTCCCTCCATTCACACTCTATACATGTATTTGTGAAGACGCCCTTAAAAGTCACTATCGCATCTTTTTCCACTGCCTCCCCCGACAGCGAGTTCCAGGCACCCAACTCCCTCTGTGTAAAACAACGTGCCCCATACATTTTCTTTAAACCTTGTCCTCGCACCTTAAACATATACCCCCTGGTAATTGACTATTCCACTCTAGGAAGATGCTTCTGACTATTCACTGTCCCCATGCCCCAGATAATATTATAGACTTCTTATAGACTTATAGAATGAGCTGGCAACATGGGAGTAGGTGTGATATTGAGTGTATGCACGCGTGTGTGTGCGCGCATTGCTCGTGAGCACCTATGTATGTGTGTGGGGGCTACTCAGTGTTATCAGTGTGGTTTGTCACATGATGGTGACACAATGATGTGTGTGTGTCTGATGGGGTTGGGGGGGTGGGGAGGTGGACGGGATCTGCGTATGATCCAGATATCAACCAGCAGTGAGGTTCCTGAAGGAATATGTTGACCTGTATTTTTCTTACTCTGTTTGTGTCTGTGGATGTGTCTATCTGCGTTTGCCTGTGGTTGATTAATAAAGAACAAAGAGAAAAGAAAATTATAGCAAAAGAACAGGCCGTTCGGCCCTCCAAGCATACACCGTCCATGCTGCCTGACTGAACTAAAACCCGCTACTCTTCCGGGGACCATATTTCTCTGCTCCCATCCTATTCATGTATTTTTCAAGACGCGCCTTAAAAGTTGCCATCGTACCTGCTTTCACTAACTCCCCCGGCAGCTAGATCCAAGCACCCTCCATCCTCTGTGAAGAACTTTTGCCTCGTATATCTCCTTTGAACATTGCCTCTCTACCTTAAACCTATGCCCCGAGTACTTGCCTCTTCGACCCTGGGAAAAGGCTTCTGGCTATCCACTCTGTATATACCCCTCATAATGATGTAGACTTCTGTCATGTCGCTCCTCAAGCTCAGTCGTTCCGGTGAGAACAAACCAACTTCTCCAAGCTCTCCTCATAGCTAATGTCTCCATACAAGGCAACATCCTGGTAAATATTTTCTGTACCCTCTCCAAATCCTCCACATACGTCTGGAAGAGTGGCGAGCAGAATTGAACATTGTATTCCAAGTGCAGCCAAACAAAGTTTCTATAAAGCTGTAACATGACTTGCCAATTTTTAATCTCAATGCCCCGGCCGATGGAGGGAAGCATGTCGTATGGCTTCTTGACAAACTTCTCCACATGCGTTGCCACTTTCAATGATCTGTGTATCTGTGCATCAAGATCCCTCTTCCTATCAATACTCTTAAGGATTCTGCCACTTATTGTATATTTGCCATTTGTATTAGACCTTCCAAAATGCAATACCTCACATTTGTCTTGATTAAACTCCATTTGCCATCTCTCCACCCAAGTCTCTAACTGATCTTTATACTGCTGTATCCTCTGATGTTTCTCATCACCATCCGCAATTCCACCAACCTTTGTGTCATCCGCAAACTTAACAATCACACCAGTACAATTTTCCTCGAAATCATTGATATATATTCCAAATAGAGAAGTCCCAGCACTGAATCGTGAGGAACACCACTTGTCATAGCTCTCCCTTCAGAAACGCACTCTTCCACCAATGCCCTATGTCTTCAAAGACCAAACCGGTTCTGTATCTATCTTGCCAGCTCACCTCTGATCCTGAGTCACCTCATCTTCTGTACCAGTTTGCCACGAGGGACGCTGTCAAAGGTCATACTGAAGTCCATGGAGACAACATCCAATGCCCTACCCTCATCAATCATCTTCGTCACTTCCTCAAAAAACTCGATAAAGTAGTGGGACACGATCTCCCATTCACAAAACCATGTTGCCTCTCGCTAATGCGCCCACTTATTTCCAAGTGGCAATAAATCCTGTTTCGAAGAATCCTCTCCAATAATTTCCCAACCACTGACGCAAGGCTCACCGGCCTGAAATTAACTGGACTATCCTTGCTACCCTTTATAAAAAAATGGAACAGCATTGGCTTCTGTCCAATCCTCTGGAACTTCCCTGTAGCCATTGAGGATACAAAGATTTTACTCAAGGTCCCAGCAATTTCCTCCCTTGTCTCTCTCAGTATTCTGGGATATATCCCATCAGACCTTGGGGACTTGTCTAATTTGATGTTTCTCAAGAACCCAATACCTCCTTCATTTTGATCTCAACATGGACCAAAGTATCTACACACCCTTCCCCTGACTCATCGTCCACCAAGTCCGTCTCTTTGGTGAATATTGATGCAAAGTTCTCATTTAATACTTTGCCCATTTCCTCTGGCTCCAAGCATAAATTCCCTCTCCTGCCCTTGAGTGGGCCAACCCGCTCCCTGGTTCCCCTCTTGCTCTTTATATATGTATAAAAAGCTTTGAGATTTTTCCTTAATCCTGCTGGCCCATGACTTTCCGTGACCCCTTTTAGCCCTCCTTACTCCTTGCTTAAATTTGTTTTACTTTCTTTGTATTCCACACTTGCTTCATGTGTTCCTAGTCTCCGAGCCTTGTTAAATTCTTTCCTTTTCTCTTTGTCTAGGCTCACAATATCACTCGTTATCCAATGTTCCTGAAACTTGCCATGCATATCCATCATCATTACAGGAATGTACCGGTCCTGAATTTGTATCAACTTACACTTGAATGCCTCCCACATGCCAGATGTTGATTCGCCATCAAACATCAACATGCTTCAGTTCCTGCCTAATATTGTTGTAATTAGCCTTTCGCCAATTTAGAATCTTCACTTGAAGACTACACTTATCTTCATCCATCAGTACATTAAAGCTTAATAAATTGTGTTCCATGTTCCCAAACTGCTCCCCTACTGAAAGGGCGACCAACTGGCCAGGATCATTCCCCAATACCACGTCCAGTACGATCCCTTCCCGAATTGGACTTTCTACATACTGCTTCATTCCTGCGTTCTCCTTACAAACTCGGCCCCATACACGCCCCTAGCGCGAAGTGAGTCCCAGGCAAAATAGGGGAAGTTAAAATCTCCCACGCAACAACCCTGTTACATTTTCACCTTCCAAAATCTGCCTAAATACCTATTCCTCTAACTCCTCTTGGTTGTTGAGAAGTCGATAGTAAACCCCCAACGTTTTGACTGCACCCTTCCTGTTCCTGAGCTCTTCCCATATTGTCTCAGTGCATGGGCCCTCCGAGGTTTCCTCCCTCCCGATTTTACGAGCGTTCGTGAGTGAGAGGGCGAGAAACAGAGAAAGAGAAAGGGAGCGTTTCAGATGAAGAGAAAAGAGAGAGAGAATGTGCTCTGTCTCGCTCTCTGTGTTTGGGTACATGCAGCATGAAAAGGAACGCAATACTTATAAGATCTTTCCGCTGAACTAACACGGTGCTTCCTGCAAGTCACAGATTGCAGGGTTGGCCCTTTGCACTGGGAGCCGGCAATTAAAATAAAGACCTGATTCTTCCGACGAGGATTGGAAAACGGCCAATGTGAAACCCCTAATCACAAAGGGACAGGTGCAAAATGCAGATAATTATAGGCCGAATAGCGTAACGTTTATTATTGGCAAAATGTTGGAACCAATTTTGAAGGAAGTAATAGCAGCACATTTGGAAATCACAATCCAGTCAAGCAGAGTTGGCTTTGAGTCATTAAACGGAAAAAATGTCTGAATAGTTTCCTGGAATTTTTTGAGGGCGCCTCAACCAGAGTGGATATCGGGGAATCGGTAGATCAGTTTAAATTGCACTTAAAGACGGCATTCGACAATGAATCTCACAAAAGTGTAAGTAATCGGAGAAGACCCTATGAGGCTGTAGGAGTGTATTGGCATGGATAGAGATTTGTCTAATGGACCGGCAACTGCGAGTGGCGCTAAGATGTCATTTTTTGTGATGGCGACCTGTAACAAGTGAAGTCCCACAAGGATCAGTGCGGGCACGGCAACTGTTCACAATATATATTAGTGACTTGTCAGAAGAAGTGACCATACTGTAGTGAAATTTGCAGATAGCACAAAAAGAGGGATACAAACAGTGTCGAAAGTGACATTGACATTTTATGTAAGCGTGCGAAAAGTTGGCAAATGGAGGATAATGTGCGATAATGCGTAACTCTTTATTTTGGGAGTGAGATCAATAGACCAGAATATTATTTAAACGGCGAAAAACTGCAGAAAGCTACAGTACAAATTGCCTTGGGAGTACTTGTGCACGAAACACAGAAAGTGTGCACACAGGTGCAACATGCAATCAAGAAGGCTAACAGATTGCTGGCCCTTATTTCAACTGCATTGGAATATATATGCAAGGAAGTCGAGCTGCTAACGTGCAATGTGTGACCATATCTGGGGTGCTGAGAACACATTTGGTCCGCTATTGAAGGAAATATATTATTTCATTTGTGGCAGTTCACGAGGATTATCCCTTGTAAGGAGGGATTGTTGAGAATGGTAACAACGCAGAAGAATGGCCATTCGCCCCACTGTGCCTGTGCTCGCTCCGGTTCTCATTGGACAGCCTCAAATATATTTGTCTCAACCAGAGGCAAACTCTTGTTGCTCAGTTGGCAAAACTCTTTACCTCAGGTTCGTCATTGCCTCTTTGAGAAATTCATTCAAAGCAATAAACGCTGGTTCTCAATCCTTGCCCCAATGGGAAAGCTTTATCCTCATCTATTCTGTCCAGATCCCTCATGCTTCTGAACTTATCGATCAAATCGTCTCGAAACCTTCTCTTCTCCAAGAATAAATTCAATTTCTCCAATCTATCGAAGTAACTCAACTCCCTCATCCCTGGAATCATTTTCGGGCCTATTTTTGTGACACGCTTTCGCACCCTTAAATCCTTCTTACAATGTGGTGTGCGGAACTGGGATACAATGCTTCAGCATCCGACAATCTGAAGTTATACACAGTTTTAGCATTTTATTTTTCCTATTATGCTTCATGGCCCTATTTCGGAAACCCTGGTTCCAAATATGTTTTGATTGTTCTCCATTTCGGTCATACACATAAATCCCCTAGTGTCGTTAAAGTCACCAGTGTACATCTATCATGTGCATAGATGTGGTTCAAAAATTCACTCTACAGTATCCTTTTGAACCCTGCCAGGACAGGAACAGCCCAGATTCAGATGCATAAAGCGACCTTTAGAGAAAAAAGTCAATCATCGGTTAAGATGCAAAGTACATTTCCTTCTGCATTCCCCTCCCCACCCAAACACTCGTGTCCACATGACTACTTATATAATACGTAGGGCATGGATGAGATAGAACAGAAACCCACTGATACAGACCTGCATGAAAGCAATCCTAGGGCATGCGCTGCAGTGTGCTAGATGCAGGAAAACTAACCCTTCGATTGTTTCATCGTACAGTCTCAGGGAAGGTAGAGTGCAGTGATGGATAAGGAACAAATCCCTTTCTAGCGCACCTCAGCCAACAGCTCAAGGACATATACAGCCTGGTGTTAGATACAGATTAAAACCCCCTCTACAATGGCCCATTAAAGATCCCTGGAAAATTACACCGTCTTGGGTCGATGCAAAATTATAGCATTTGACGTTGTCATCTTCAATACTTCCAAGCCAGTGGAATCATTGGTTTACATTGAGATGTAAAGGTGGACAAACAGCTTTCCGTTCAACATTCTAAGCACACAAATAAAACGGGGTCATGTTTAGTGTCAAGCTCCCTCGGTGCATTTCCATCTGACACTTCCAGGCCACAGACAACATGGTGTTAAACCACTGTACACTTTTTCAACAAACAGTCCCCGGATATTTGCAGCAGAGATTAAGTGCAATTCATCCTTTCTGTTCACTATACCATCCAAAATTAGGAGGGCAGAGACAGCCCTGTCAAATACATAAAAAGTTTCATCTGCACCATCCCATTAAACACGCCAATGGTCGGTGCAGAGATCCAGAGTTAGGTTTATGTTCCACACACCCGCTGTATCTAAACTGTACGATAAGACAGTCCCATGGCTGATAAAGCACAATTCGTCACAGAATATTAACCATGGTCCCAGAAACAGCCTTCAGACTGGATATCCTGCAGGCCTGTGCCCATCAAGAGGGAAGGTGATTGCCTACTGGCATTATCGCTAGACTATTAATCCAGAAACTCAATTTATGTTCTGGGGACCCAGGTTCGAACCCCACCATGGCAGGAAGTGCACTTTGAATTGAATTTTTAAAAATCTGGAATTAAGAATCTACTGAAGACGATGAAAACATTGTCCATTGTCGGAAGAAAACCCAGCTGGTTCACTGATGTGCATTCGGGAAGGAAATCTGCCGTCCTTACCGGTCTGGCCGACATGTGTCTCCAGAGCCACAGCAATATTGTTGACTCTCAACTGTCATGTGAACAAGGGTAACTACGGATCGGCAATAAATGCTGGTCAGCCAGCGACGCCCTTGTCCCACGAATTAATAAAAAAAAACGTGCCATCGAATACCACGAGTGCAGGTGTAGTATAGGCTGAGATACAGAGAAAATGTTCCTCTTCATTGTCCCATCAATAAACCCCAGTGCAGGTGTAGTAAATGGTGAGATGCATAGAAAAATTTCCATCTACATTGTTCCATCAGGAACTTTAGCACGACATACAGTTCTGAGCTCCGTGCGCATTACGATGAAACTTCCCCAGTATGGGTCAGTCACAGTTCGAGTACTGTTGTTGAAACACCCGCAGGGCAGGTAAAGCATGGGATTACATATGGAGTAGAGTTCACTCTTCAGTGCTCTATTAACTAGTTCACTGTAAAGGGCATTTGCTCTGCATCAAAAGCCATTCTGAACCATTTTTCTGATTGAGCCTTGGGGATACTGGAAATTGAGCCTCATTTTAACATTTCCATGGATAGAGACAGCAGAGTGTTTTTCTCCACTGCTGATTCAAACCAATCGATTCAAGTGAAATGTACTTTCGGTACAAGGCAACTTTTCTTTCAATACTCTCCACTAAATATTCCCACGGCAGACTCACTTAAATTTTAATTTTCCACTCGCACTATCAGAATACAGATCCCCTGTTCCTTCTCTTTCCAAGAGTGTGTGAAATACCAGATGGGATTGTTGTCGATGCAGGTTCCATGGACCGATTGGCCTCTTTCTGCACTGTCGGGATTCGATGAGCCTATAATTCCTTCGGCTCTTTGCAAAATGCAGCTTAGATACTTTGGAATGTTAATGATTTAATTGTATACACTCCCTGCTTTACGTGTAGAGTGCCGAGTAAAGTAAATAAATTAGACTTGCTGACTGATTGGATCAATGTCAAATGGGAAGTAATTGTTCTCTGCACAAATGAGTGCCCGTTACATTTTGGGATTGTTTGCAATATTCCGGCAACAAAATAACTCTGGGAAATTCAGATCACTTTGAAATATTCCCTAGCGTCATTGGATCTGTCTATTCGCGTTATAGGAGCGAGTCTAAATTCCGGGAGGTGCTGACATTGCCAACTTCACACAATGAGTGAATATCATCATTTAAATGGCAGGGATTGCCTTGTTGCATTCATCTCGAAATTCAACTGGGGAATTTGTACATTTTGTGACCTTATACAACTTAATTGAAAAACATTGCTAAATCGGCTTCTTCGACTCTCCGCAAGAAATAAAAAAGACGCCCTTATTGCGATCTGAAGATGAAAAACATTAGTACCATTCATTAAACGGCAACAGTAACCCTTTGATATCCAAGTTTTGTTTTGTACAGCACAATGCTTGTCATGCAACTATGCTGTTTATTTCAATTCCTGTCGGGTAATTGTACTATTTTCGTTGGATTGCATGAATGATGTGAAGTTGAACCTGATTAACTGATACATTTGTAATTATGTTCATGGCCAAAAGTTCTCCTTTCACTCCACATAATTTCCGTCCTCTTTTCTGACCTGGAATCAGCTCTCACATATGGAACAGCTAATAATCGGCCAAACACAATGCTCTATCAGTTACGGGGAAATCAGATATTGATATAGATAATTCTGATATTTAGCATCATGCTTCCGTCCCGCGATCTTTGGTTGATTTGAAATAGATGCACGATTCAGCAATCATTTAAACCAAGTGTATTCGTGGAGGAACAGACAGACCATACTGTATTCAAACTTTATGCTGTTCACATCAGGCTAGGATCACAGTGAATTCAGGAACTCTAAAGTTTATTTTCATTTTTGAATCAGTTTCTGTGACACTGAACCTGTGTTGTCTTTGTTTTTATGATGTGGAGGTGGCGGGAAAAATAATTGACTATAAGAGTAAGGTCAGAGATGCATTTGATTGTCTATTGGTACCAAGAATGAAGTCAATGATGCAGCTGGAGGGAACTGGCAGTAGTGGTGTGGTCAACCATGTGGCTGGATGTGTGTTGAGAATAAGGGGATTCATTGATGTATCTGCATAGGTAATGAGAAGAAGAGTGAGGTAATTGATGTGCCTAAATCGCTCGTTGCAATAAGAGTCAGGTTATTTGTGAATATGATAGGACAGGCTTTGCATAGAGAAAAAACACATTAAAACTCCATCTGCAATTTCCGCAACATCACTCCGAGGGTAGGTACAGCGGGGCGGGGAGTGAGGATTTGCGGTGAGTGAGGGGTTGCGGGGATTGAGGGGTTGCATACTGAGTAAATCGCAGTCTACACTGTCCGATACCCTGACGCCTCGGCCGAACTGGTATATAAGGCCACCTTCGCAGATGTCAGATTGGTCTGCTTAAATGTTAACCCAGGGAAAGAGACTGGCCGGGGTGGGGTACGCACACGAGAACTCAGATCCTGCAAGAACCAGGTGGCGGGGCTATTCGCAGACCTCTTTTGAACTCTTCTTACTCTGATCTGAGGTATCTAACTGTTTTAAGGAGACGACCATCAGCCCTCTACCAAAGAAAAGCCTGGCAGTGTGCCTTAATGACTACAGTCCGGTGGGTCTGGTACACATCGTTATGAAATGCTTCAAAAGGCTATTCAAGGCACACATCAACTCCGGTCTCCCAGATTGCCTGCATCTACCACAGTTCGCTAATCACCGACGCCATTTCCCTGGCCCTCCACTCAACCTGGAACACGTGGAAAACAAGGACACTTATGTCAGACTCTTATTTATTGACTAGAGCTCAGCTTTCAACACCACTACGCCAACAAATCTCATCTCCAATCTCAGTGGGCTTGGTCTCGGCTGCTCCCTCTGCGACTGGAGTCTCGACTTCGGAATCCAGAGTAAGGTAATTTCATGAAACCTCCTCCAATTATCCTGAAAACCGGTGCCCTGCGAGGCTGTGTCCTTAAGCCCTTACTTTACCGCAATGCTGTGACATCAGGCCTTTACTTTAAAGCTTAGACACTCATAATGGCGTGGCCAAATTTTGCTTCAACTCCATTGTCAAGTTTGCTGATGGCACCACGAAAGTCTTTCAGATCTCAAACAATGACGAGACGGAGTAAAGGAAATATATAAAGAATCTCGTGAAATGGTGCGATGACAATATTCTTTCCCTCCGTGAAAGTAAAACGAATGAGATAGTCACTGACTTCAGGAAATGTAATGGAGGGCATGCCCCTGTATATACCAACATGGATTCAATGCAAATGGTCGAGAGCTGCAAGATTATAGGTGTCCAGGTCACCAACAAACTGTCCTGCTTCCTCCACGCCAACACGGTAGTTATGAAAGCTCACTAAGGTCTTTACCGTCTCACAAGGCTAACGGAGCTTTTCAAGCCCGCTAGGGCACTCACCATTTTTTAGACGAGGAGCATAGAGAGCATTCTTTGCAGATGTGTCACAGCTTGGTCTGGTCCCTGCTCTGACCAAGAGGGCAATAAACCACAACGAGTTGTGAACGTAGCGCAGTCCATCACGCAGACCAGCCTCCCATCCTTTGACTCTGTCTATACTTCCCGCTGCCCCAGGCCAGCATAATTAAGGAACACTACACCACGGACAGATTCTCCTCCACATTCTTCCGTCGGGGCATAAAAGATACGACAATCTGAGAACACGGAGCAACAGACTTTTTGAAACATAGCAACATAGAAACATAGAAGATCGGAGTAGAAAGAGGCCATTCGGCCCTTCGGGCCTGCTCCGCCATCCATCACGATCATGGATGATCATCGAACTCAATAACCTAATCCTGTTTTCTCCCAAACAATCTTTGATCCCGTTCACCTCAGGTGATATATCTATAAAAAAACAGATTCAACAAAAAATTCTTCCCTGCTGAAATCCCTCTTGAATGAACAAACTATTTATTAAACCAATCTTTCCCTTCACCCTATCTGTAACTGCAACACCATATTCCATACCCTCGCCTTTCCTTCACCCCTATTTAAACTATGAGTGAAAATTTTGTCTCTGTCGACCAAGAAAGAATAGGCTTCATTATATCCTCGTGCAGGCGACGGCAATGAATGAAGTGAAAGGAAAAGAAACCATAAAAAATGAAATTAAAATAGTGAAATGAATGAAATTAAATGAAATCAAATCGAAGCAAATCAAGTCAAAAAAACTCTTCCAGTGCAGACAAAATAGCTAGTTAAATGCAGTGCACTGCCTCTGCCCTCCCCCATCGAATGTTCATTGGGAAGTGCATTTTTAGCCAAAATTAGATTCTTCTATGGTCCCACAACGAACCAAACCAAGGGTAAATATGTCCAGTTTTTAAATAGAGAAAATATCCTCCTTTTTGACTGTCCTTATCGAACACTCTCAGGACAGGAACAGCACGGAATTGATACAAAATAAATTTCTCTCTACACTGCCCCCATCAAAAAAAGTAAGAGTTTTAACAACACCAGGTTAAAGTCCAACAGGTTTATTTGGTAGCAAATACCATTAGCTTTCGGAGCGCTGCACCTTCGTCAGATGGAGTGGCATTTCCTCTCCATCTGACGAAGGAGCAGCGCTCCGAAAGCTAATGGTATTTGCTACCAAATAAAACTGTTGGACTTTAACCTGGTGTTGTTAAAACACTTATTGTGTTTACCCCAGTCCAACGCCGGCATCTCCCCACCATGACTCCCATCAAACAAACCCAGGACAGGTAGAGCATGGTGTTAGATACGGAGTAAAGGTTCCTCTACAATGTCCTTGTCAAATACTCCCAGGATAGATCCAACATGGGGTTAGATACGGAGTAAAGGTTCCTCTACAATGTCCATGTCAAATACTCCCAGGACAGATCCAACATGGGGTTAGATACTGAGAAAAGCTCCGGATCTGAGATGTTTAAGTGTTTTCTGTTCATTGAAAAAGAAAAGCTTTGGTCAGGAAATCAGCCAACAGAGTGAAATTGGCGAGATGCATTCTAAATTTCTGGAATTCTGAGAATAAATCAACTGGTTGTGAGTGAACAAATATCAAATATCTGTTGAATAGAAAACAAAGGCATACACGTAAATAGGCACACGGCCCCAAGAAATTGCTCCGTTATTCACGGCATTCGCATTTTGTAGAAACATAGAAACATCGAAGATAGAAGCAGGAGGAAGACATTTGGCTCTTCGAGCCTGCTCCACCATTCATTTTGGCCACGGCTGATCATCCAACTGAGCAGCCTATTTTTCTCCCCATAACCTTTGATTTCAAGTTCCATATTACCATCCACCCGGTTCCCCCCGCCTCCCCACCCCCCCCCCCCACCCCCACCCCTTTCCTCCCCCACAACCACGCACTCAGGTCATGACCTTTGATTCCCCTCTGTGACAAGAATCCATCTTGCTCCACATTTTTAAAAATCGGTAACCGACCGCCCCCGCTCCACACCCCCCCCCCCACCCCGCAAAAAACACGTCTGAGTCCAAAAGTTCAAAAGACACATAACTCTCTGAGAGGAACGTCTCATCAGCTCTTTTCAAAAAGAGAGTTTCTTTTTAGAGCAGTGCCCTTGAATCTGAAGTGACTCAATTCCATTCTGTCAAGCACATTCTGGAAATTATTAACTTTAACCAATCCCCCTCCCACTCAGTCTTCTAATCTCCAATGGATGCACGCTAAGTCTTTCCAACCTTTCCTCTTAACTCATGGATTGTATTTGGTTCATAAATGCATTCAACAACGTGGCAATTAAAAGATTGCCAAACAAGGTTTGCTAACAAGTTTGGAACATTAGCAATGTTGAGACGGGGTGAAGCATCCACCCGGAGACTTTGTGTGTGGATTTCTTATTCATACAAAATGACAAATCTATTTATTTGCCATTATGAACAAATATGAAGCCTCAATTCTAGAAAGGTGAGGCATATGATTAATATTTTATGTGTATTACTCACAGATTCCTTCAGACTGACAAGTTAACGGAATACAATGTGCGGACATAGGGGCGGTAGAAAGGGTAAAGTAATGGGCAGGAAATGTCACACTGCGTATTTTCTGCGACAATTAGAGATCATATACAACTCGGTGGGCAGAACAGAAAGACAGGGTCTATTTTAAATGTAAAGGGACTACAAAAGATTGGAGTAGTGGAGAAGTCAGATTTTTCATACATGTCGATCACGGAAACCGGCCACCCATCCATTGACCCCGTCTGCACTTCCCACTGCCTCGGAAAAGCAGCCAGCAGAATCAATGACCTCATGCATCACAGACATACTCTCTTCCAACTTCTTCCGTCGGGAAAACTATACAAAAGTCTGAGGACACGTACCAACCGAATCAAGAACAACTTCGTCCCTGCTCAGATCAGGCTTTTGAATAGATTTACCTCTTATTAAGCTGATGTTTCTCTAAACCTTAGCTCTGACTGTAACAGTACATTCTGCACTCTGTCCTTTCCTTCTCTACGTACGGTATGCTTTGTCTATTTAGCGCACAAGAGTACTATTCACTGAATAATAATACATGTGACAAAAATAAATAAAACCAAATCAAATTTTTTAAAATGTCATCTTGTTTATACATCATGAAATAGAATGTTGACTTTTAATAAAAGAGAACTCGAGTACACATCTCGGGAACTCCTGCTACAACTCCATTGGCATTGGTAAGAACGCATCCAGAGTTACTGCATATGGTTTGTCATATTGACGTTGTGTTATATTTGCATTGGAAGCATTTCATAGAATATTTATTGTGCTAATTGCTGTGATTGAAGACGTTCTCGTTTGAGAACAGACGTGAAACATTTGGGCCTGGAGAAATTAGAGTTCAGAGAAAAGAACTGATCTTACTGAAACAGATAACAACAAAAAGACGTGGATATCATCATTGATATTAAATTTCTTCAATACGTTACGAGTTTTAATGTCTCTTGCCCCATCATCCCATTTGAAATTTAATCTCTCCTGCACTCCACTTAATCACAAAGTAAAATAATTTATCATTCGTTCTCCTGCACAGGACTGTTCACAGTTCATTTGTTTCTTATAAGTCGAAGGTCTATCCTCCAGACTTTGTGCAGGGTAACATCCTAGTGCAGATTATTCTCCAGATTTGAGCAGCGTTATCAGTATACCATACTCGTGCAGATAATGACAGACTAGTGCAATTCTGAAGGTATCCTTTCTCAGGCGGATCATAAACCAAGGTCTCATTTACTTTTTGGATGATGTAAATGAATCAGTGAGGTCGTTTTGAAAAAGCAGTGGAGTGTAATCCCGGGATCACTGTCAACAATTATTTCTCCATCATCCTCACAATGGAAGCAGATTGTTTTATCGTTATCACATTGTTGTTTGTGGAAGTGTAATGAGATTAGTTTGCTAAGCGGAACAAAATACGAATTTCAGGGAACTCACGTACCTGGAAAGAGCGGAAAGGAAGTCCAGGGCAATGTCAGGAGTGTTTGAAAATAAAACAATTCTTGTAATTGCAGGAAAGTCTGGAGTTAATTGCCTGATGATAGGTTTTGCTTCGAGATAGGATCACGACAGATGGTTAGACTTTTCTATAATTTGGTTTGAGCTTTCTTTTAATCTCACTAAAGCTAATTATAAGTGAGAAGTCAATCCTTCATTTTTCCAATATTATCACTGCAATATTTGAAGCAATGTCTTTGAAAATATGTTTCAATGTTTATGAGATGTACTCATATTTTTAGAATTGAATGATATTCAAAAGAGGTATGGATATTGGAAATGTCTATTCATGATGGGATATTTGTTACATAGGTGTTTTTATTAAAGGAGAAAAGCTTATTGAAATTGACAGAAGTGTGATTAGGAACACGTATTATGAGCAGTGATAAAGTGATAAGCTGAAATGACGGTTGGCAGGAGAATTGCGACATCAGGAATGAACCACCATTACCAAAGAGATAATTCTGACACAATTAACCTAAATTCCCAAGAACGTTTGAGGCAGGGAGAACAAAAATACATCGTTCACTGATATTGAAAATGACACAGATTAAATTGGATGAAAGACAGTATGAAAGGATCGGAAAAGATAATATATGAATGAACCAGAGGGAATTTAGAATTTTAAGGGAAGTAATAAAGAAAGCAAATGAGAAAAACAACGAGAGAACAGAATAGATTTATGGCTGCTTCCAACAGAACTTGGCTGCTTACAACAGAACTATAGAATCATAGAATATTTACAGAACAGAAGGAGACCATTCGGCCCAACTTTTTCAGGCCAGCTCGAAGAAAGCTAGGCGCCCTTTCTCATCCTCACATTCCTGTGTACCTATAGGGATTTGGGTCCTTGTACGCCAAATTCCCTCACTCCATCTACCTACCTAAATGAATTGCCTCAAGCTTCTATATGTTAAAATCCATCCACCACTTTACTACCCACTCCATCAGCCCATCGATAGCATTTTGTAGATAATAGCTATGCTCTACATTATCCATCACTCGGACAATCTTTATGTCCACTGCCAATTTTATGATTGTGCTCCCCACGTTCAGTTCCAAATTGTTAATATATAACACAAATGGCAAGGGTTCCAACACTGAACGCTGTGGAACAGCACTGAAAGCAACTTTCCATTCGCAAGGACATCCATCGACCATTACCTTTTTTTTCCAATTGCTCAGGAAACCTTTGATCCAGTTTGTCACATTGCCCTGTATCACACGGGCTTTTACTTTTTGACCATTCTGCAATGTGGGACCTTCCTAAAATCTATCTAGACAACATCCACCTCACTAGTTCCATCAACACCTCTCACATCCTCAGATAAATCAATCAGGTTTATGTGGCAAGACCATCCTTGAACAAATCCATGCTGATCATCCCTGACAAGCCCATGCCTTTCTATGTGATAGTCGTTCCGATCTTTCTGGATTGATTCAATTAATTTGGACTCCACCGATATAAGACTAACTGGCATATAAGACTGCAGTTGACTTTACATGACGGGGAGAGGAAGTTGGAGATAGTTATGACGGTAGCTCAGCATTTAAAATTTACAGGCACACAATAAGAATCATTGGAAATGTCGAGAATATAATTAGAAATGAAACAGCTCGAAGTAGAAGCAAAGGAAAAAGAATAGGAAAATCTAGAGAAAGGCGGCAATTGTAACAGAAACAGCAAGATAAAGAGATGAACAAATAACAAAATAATTGAACCTGCTTTAATTACAGACAATTGAAAGGAATAAGTCAAGAGAGCAAAGGGCAAAAGAAAGATCATTTGAATTTCGGAAAGCCTCAATGAAAACCGAAAGTCAACTTAGAAGTGTGGAGGTCAATGGAAATTAAGAACAGCGATGAGGACAGTGAGGAAAAGCGAAAACATCATAGAAAGAGGCCTGCTGGGAATATGTTCTAATAAATCAAAGCGTTACCAAGATTTGATGAGAAGGATGTAGAGCCTTTGTAAATTAATTTTAGAAAGTAGCTAAACAAATGAGATTGTCAAAGACCATTTGGGTATTGTTGATTCAATCAACGTTGGTAAGTAAAGCCAGCGCTAAGTTCGCCACTATCAACGGAGGTATCTGTGCATTATGATCCGTTGAAAGAAAACATGTGAAGTGCATATGAGCTAGTACCAGAATCCCACAGATTCTAAGGAAAGGAACCTAATCCAAGGAAGGAACCTATTAAAACTTGCAGAGAATTTGGTTGTGAATTAGTTCGAAATTTGATATCCAACATCAATTTCAACCAGTGAGGGCTAGGAACTGGGGGCTAGAGAAATCATTCGGTGGTAAAGATAAACAGAATCGTATGGGAAATAATAAAGACTGTGTTCCTCAGGTTCTAGAGGAAACACATGAAAGTGGAAGAGAAACAAAAAAACTCAAATGTTTTCACTGTAATAAGTAGAATACGCAAGGTCACAATGTTGGTTGTTTAAGAAAAACACGGGGAAGACAGACATGGAAAAGTGGATGAGACAATGGGTTTGCTAAAGTGTTGAAAGAAACCCCAATTGAAACTGAAGAGATGCGAAATAAATTACAGCATGGTCAGGGATCAGTTGATAAGGAAGTACCAGATCACTTTAAATGGTTTACTTGTGTGTGTGAAGTTTACTGATGTTTGCCAGGAGGAGAAGGTAAATAAGATAATTTTTGTAGAGATTTCGGGGCAAGTCGCTTTTTGATGGTGAGAGAAGAGGAATTATGGAAGTATTGCCTTAAAAATGGTAATATGTGAAATTCAGAGAAGGGAAGTGTTCTAACATGTAGGATGAGGTTGGAGAGTCCAATAAAAAAATGGTGAAGTGGTAGTAGGAGTAACAGGGAAATTACCTTGCCCTGGAATTCAGTTTATCTTGGGTACTGATATAGCTGGACTGCAGTGGGAGTGATGCCTACTATTGTTGAAAAGCCAGTGGAAAATCAAACAACTGAATTGTTAGAGGACGCATATCTTGGGAATTTTCCTGATTGTGCGGTAACAAGTTCACCAAACCACAGGTTAAGACAAGAAGAGAAATTAAAGAATTGTTTTGACCACATAGCATTAAAAGAACAAGAACAGGTGGAGGATTAAGTGGATATATTTAGTTCAAGAAGGTAGCCAGTGTCACAACAGAAAGATGTAGGGAGAGAAAAGTGCTATCAGAAAACCTAAACGGAAGAAGCATCTGAGTTTTGATCAGAAAATAATTAAGGTACAATGATGGCCTGGATTCTTCATTTAAAAAGTGCCCAATGGGCAGGAGAACGGAAGTAATTTCCGCCCATTCTGAGCAATGCAGAAGGCCTCAGCGTGATTCTCAATATTAAGTACGGGGTGCAAACTATTCCCTCCCTAGAGTCCACAGCATCGTGCTGAGCAGGCAGCTGCGCATGTGCCGATCTGTCAGTGCGGAGATTGACGCATGCGCATTGCCCCCTCACCCCACCCACCCACCCTCCGTCGCTGGCCTCCCGATCGCTGGCCTCAGATCGCCGGCCTGCCCCGATACTCTTGACAGCCAGCCTTCCAGAGCAAATCGCCCCACCACCACCGCCCCCACACCCCCGTCCGCCGATCTCTGGCCGACTGGCCACCCCCTGGCTCGCCCCAATATGTTCCGCTCCCGGCGCCACCATCTGGCCCCGCCTCCAGTGACCGTCCACTCCCCGGTGGGCAGTGAGCAGGTGCCAGTTTGACACTTGTGCAGTGCCAGGGTGCCTGACTGGCACTGCCAAATGGGCCTCTGCTCCCGACTGCACCCGTGGGGAGGGGGCTGGGGGAGGAGATCAAAGTCCTCTACTCCAGAAGCGAGGTGAGGATGCCTGTTCCGCGTTCGTGTGGAGCAATTGCAAACGTCACTGGAGGGAACGATTGTGCCCACAGCTGGAGGTTCCAGCTGGTCCGAAGAGTAATCTCGGCCCGCTAATTATATCGACATTATTTCCAAACGAAAATCAGTTCCGCACCAATTGCCGGTTCATTGTGCTACAAATAGTGCTTGCGGATGTCACGGCTGGCATGAAACCTCACTAAAACCCTACTGTTTTCTCCCGACCGATGTCTTAATGAGGAAATAGAGACATTTGCTTTTTCAGCTGGATGAAAATTGCGCGGAATTTAATCAATTGGTATTACCTGTACAGCATAGAAATGAAGAAATGTTGCAGATAGCATGTGAGGAACCAATGGGAGTTCATTTGCGAGTAAGTTAAAACTCCTGTAAAAACAAAAAACAAAATCATTGGCCTGGACTGCATAAAGATGTAGGTGAATTTTTGCCGGTCACGTTACACATGTCAGGTAATAGGAGAATCTCAAGTGATGCTAAAATCAAAACCGGTAGTACTTATTCCAGCATTTGAGGAGCATGTTTTAGACGAGTCTTAATTGATTTCATCGGACCCATGCAAATAAGGGAAAAACTGGGATCTATATCTATTGACCAGAATGGATGGATTGCCAGAGGCTAACCCATTCGGCGGCGTTACAGCTGAAAGGATAGTAGAGGAGTTGCTCTAATATTTTACTGGATATGGACTACCCACAGCAATACAATCAGATCAAAGACCAAGTTTTACTTTAAAGTTACTCAAGAATGTTATGGATCGTTGAGGAGTAAATCAATTTAAATCAACTGCAATATCCAAAATTGCCCTCTTTTTAGGAGCAATATGCAAAATTGCAGAGAGCATCAGAGCGGTGGCATGAAGCTTTAAAGACAATGTTGAGGGCTTAATGCCAAGTTTACGTGGAAGATTAGGATAAGTGAATTCCATTTGTACTCTTTACAATTAGGGATGCGCCGAATGAATCAACTAAATTCAATCGATTTGAATTAATATTTGATCATGAGGTAAGAGGATGAATTACATTGATTACATTGATTGAGGAGGAATTGGAGAGTCAGCGTTCTGAGACGACATTATTGACTATGTTTCAAATTTTAGGGAAAGTTTGAATAAACAGTGAATTGGCTAGGCAGCATTTAAAATTTGCGTGCATGTGATGTAACGAGAAGCGGATACGAAATCCAAATTTGTAGTTGGCTTTGCGTGTGAAGCGTGCGTATTACTATCTTGAAAAACAGGGTTTTGTGGGCCTTGTCAAATTAAAAGAACATTGAGGGAATTGAATTATCTGATAAAAACGCCAGACAAAAGGAAAACTCACAGTGTGCCATGTGAATGTGCCCCAACCTGTTTTTTTTAATGGGGAATGAAAACATAACGAGGGTGCGTTAGTGGTTACCAACAAATCCAGATGATTCTGAATTTGACATTCCTCAAATTAAATTGGATCATGAGGAAGTTATTAGAAATTGGAATAAATTATTGTGTTGCCTTCCAGAGCAAAATCTAAATTACCTGAAAGAGTTTATGACATCATTTGGACGCATATGTGTGATGAAGCTGGGTAGTACTAAGGTAGCCATGCATCAGGTCGCTGTAGAAAATGTTGTTCTAGTTCAGCAGTACCCCTGCAGACATGATTCCCTCACGTTGGCACAGGTACAGAAAGATAAACGGATGTTTACTCGGTTTGAGGTACAGCAGCCGAAAGGCTTGATCAATCATGTAAAACTGGTGAAGGTGGAGAAAGGAACCAGTTGCTGGACAAAAATATGAATAAAGAAAGTGAGCACGTGTGCAGAAAGATACTAGACAACTTGACTTTGTTGGACCTGCTGCTGTGTTGTTGAACAGACCTGAACATAAATAGCAGGGCAGTCACAAACAGTTCATCATCTATGTAAAGTGAAGTGAAGCCGAATCAACAGGCATGTGTCATGTCACCAAGGACATTGAGAAGCAGATGTTTCGTACTACTGCAGATCAAAGGACATCACAATAACTAGAAATGCGATTATTTGCTGCAATTCTACCATAATTCGAAATGACCTGATGGAAAAAATAATCAGCACAGTTTCCACAGCCGTGGATACGAGTGAAACAAACTGCACACAGCGGTTGATTGAGTATGATACGGTGCTTTTTTTGCAGCAATCTAAGGGCCGCACTGATTTCTGGAACCTTGGCTGCAGCGGGTTCTGGCACCCAGGGAGACACTATGCCCAATATCTTTGCTAAAGAATGTGCAGATGGTAAATATCCAGAGCAAACCGAGGAGTTGAACTGCCAGACAGAGGAAATACATTCAATTGATAAGAAATGGCGCAAATGAGGTTTCAGAATGACCCTGACTACACACGTGCAAACCTTTATCCTTCTTATCCTGCCCAGCTATCTAAGATGTGGAGATGCCGGCAGCTATCTAAGGGCATTGGCAGAGCTCATTTAACATTTTAACGACAAAATTGAGATTGGATTCAGAATCAAAGCAGGATTAACGTCTGATGAAGAAGTTTGGAGAGGAACGAAGATGTAGCTGAACCACAACAGTACATCACGAATTTGATGACAAGAGGAGGCATGTTCGATGGGGGAAGACAAGGACTGAAATGTTCTATACTACTGTTATGTTTGCATGTTTTGATTGCGTAAAATGTTTCGATATGTATTGTAGTGTACCAGCAGAGTGAAGAAAAAATGAAAAGTGAAGCCACCATTGAATATTAATGGTTCATGTTTTTCTTAACGGAGGAGCTGTGGTAGTACTTTCTCTTCAAGAATTGTATTTTAAACATGTTCCTTTTCAAGACTTTATTGTTCCAGTAAAGTCTGTAAGTGATGTCCTCTATGTGTTACTGAAGCAGCATAATTGATACCATGTTAATTGTAATCTGGACAAATGCCAGATCCTGTGTGATTTAATGCTCCCTTGGGATGGCTCAGTGAAGCTTCAGTGACTCTTTATGTCATGTGATAAAAGCAGCTATACTTCACAGAAAAGTCCTTCTTTTAGTTTTGCTTTTTAGCAGTAGTTTGAAGTGGAGAGCAGCAACTGTAACGTTCCCACTCTGAAGTTATAGTTTTTAGTTTAATTTTCTCCGTTGCTGTTTGGATTTGAGACAGAAGGCAGTTTCACCTGTTCTCCCGTCTCTGCAGTTGAAAACAAATGTCTGTTAGATGCTGGTGGAATTCGGAAGTGTGCTTATGTCTCTTGCTCTCCCTCCAGAGGCGTTTTGGAAAGTTTCAGAACTGGGAAGCCTCAGAGATACGATCCAACATTCAAGGCACCAATCCACAGCAGGTGTCAAAAAGCTGAAAACCCAACATCACTTGAGCATGCTTGCTTTTTTTCCAAGTCTAGAAAAGGGTGTATGTTTGTCTGATGGTGACTTACTTGGACCAACACAGATAGGTTTGTACTGTGTTGTGTTTGAACCTTGTAAGTGGTAAGATTTATTCGAAATCTTTTAATTAGGTTTTCAGTTTGTTCTTAAAACTTGATAGAAGCTTCCTTATGGTTCAAGTGAATCATAACTGGAATGATGTAACGTATTCTCACCCATGCCAAACTCAAATGTTAACATAGAACCGATGCAAACTTCATGAAGCACATTGGAATTTCTGGCTTGGATCTTAACACACTCTTATTTTCGGAGGTGACATGTCAAGTTTGTGCATCTATAAGAGCATAAGACCATAACACATAGGAGCTGAATTCGGCCACTTGGCCCATCGAGTCTGCTCGCAATTCAATCATGCATGATATTTTCCTCATCCACATTCTTTTCCCCGTTGCCCCCGATCCCCTTATTAATCAATAACCTATCTCTCTGAGTCTTAAATACACTCAATGACCTGGCCTCCACAGCCTTCTGTGGCAAAGAGGTCCACAGATTCACCACTCTCTAGCTGAAGAAATTCCTCCTCAGCTCTGTTTGAAAGGATCGTCCCTTTAGCCTGAGGTTGTGCCTTCTGGTTCTTGTTTTTCCTCCGAGTAGAAACTACTAAGCCAGTTCCACTCTATCCAGGCCTCGCAGTATCCTGCAAATTCCAATGAGATCCCCCTCATCCTTGGAAACTCCAATGAGTACAGACTCAGAGTCCTCAACCATTCCTCATGTGACAAGCTGTTCCTTCGGATTAACAGTTGCGAACCTCCTCTGGACCATTTCCAAGGACAGCACATCCTTCCTTAGACACAGGGCCCAAAACTGATCACAGTACTCCAAATGGGGCCTGTCCAGAGCCTGCTCCTGTATTCTAGCCCTCTCGACATGGATGCTAACACAGCATTTGCCTTCCTAATTGCCAACTGAACCTGCACGTTAACCCTAAGAGAATCCTGAACAAGGACTCCGAAGACCTTTTGTGCTTCTGTGTTCCTGAGCATGTCCCCAGTTAGAAAATAGTCTATGCCTCCATTCCTCCTTCCAAAGTGCATAACCTCATATTGTTTCACATTGTGCTCTATCTGCCACTCTTTGCCCATTCTCCCAGCCTTCTGCAGCTCCCCCACCCCCCACCCGCCCACCCACCCCCCTCCCATTCCGCACACTGCTTCCTCAATGCTACCTGTCCTTTACATATACAAAGAAGAAATATATTTGTATTACCTGCAAACTTAGCAACAGTGCGTTCAGTTCCTTCTTCCAAATCGGGAATGTATCTTGTGAACATTTGTGGTCCCATTACCGAGCCCTGAGGCACACCGCTGGTCACTAGCTGCCATCCTGATAAAGATCCCTTTATCGCCACTCACTGCTTTCTGCCAGTCAGCCAATCCTCTATTCATACCAGGACCTTGTTCTTAACACCATGGGCTCCTAACTTATGTAAAAGTCTCCGATGTGGCACCTTGTTAAAGGCCATCTGGAAATCTAATTGCATCATGTCCACTGCTTCTCCTTCATCTAACTTCCTTGATACCTCTCCAAAAAACTCGAACAGATTTGTCAGACATGACCTCCCCTTGAGAAGCCGTGCTGACTCAGTCCTATTTTATCATGCACTTCCAAGTACTCTACGATTCCATCTTTAATGATGGACTTTAAAATCTTGCCAATGACTGACGTCAGGCAAACCGGCCTATAATTTCCCGTCTGCTGCCTCCCTCCCTTCTTAAACAGCGGTGTTACATTAGCTAATTTTCTGCCTCCACAATGTCCTCAGCTATCTAGTTTTTGAACGCAAGGGTGTACTCCATTCGGTCTGTAGATTTTTCGACCTACAGACCTTTCAGTTTCCCCAGAACCTTCTCCTTAATGATGACCACTGCACTCACCAGTGCCCCCTGATTATCTAGGAGCTCTGGCATCCCACTGGTGTCGTCCACCATGAAAACTGATGCAAAGTAACGATTCAGTTCCTCTGCCATTTCTTTGTTTCCTTTCAGTACTTCTGCAGCCTCATTTTCCAATGGTCCAATGTCCCTTTTTGCCTCTCTCTCACATTTCATACATTGAAAAAACTCTTCCTATCTTCTTTTATATTACTAGTTAGCTTACACTCAGATTTCATCTTCTTCGTCCTGATTGTTTTTTCAGAGCACTTGCCCTCTGCTCTTTAAAGGCTTCGCAATCCTTTGGCTTCACACCAACTCTCGCCAATTTGAATGCCTTTTCTTTTTCTTTTCAGCTGTCCTTGCCTTCCCTCGCCAGCCATGGATGCCTCGTTCTTCCCTTTGCATTTTTCCTCCTCCTTGGATGAAGTTCTGCTGTACCCGAATGACTCCCCAAAACTCCTGCCACTGCTGTTCTATTGTCTTCCCTGCTCGGCTCCCTTATCAATCTTAGTCCTTTCATCAATAAATCAACACATTGCCAAATTTCTGGCAAAACGCCTTCGAAACACCTGCCCCATCATGCCTCTCTATTAAAAATGACTTACTCCTGTATCCCTTAAGATCTTAACTACATTACCTGTTCAAACGTGTACACACGAGGAAGCCTCACCCACACAAATAAAATCTTTAAATAATCAGACTCCTACTTGCCATCCGCCCTCTGAACAGGCCGTACTTTCTTTTGCAACCCTTTTGCTTCAACAAGTGTTTCCTGTGTCAGCCTAACACGCCCCATTGGTTTATGCTGTTTATCATTTGTGTCTTCCCAGTGCTTTTCTCAAGCCACCACACTGCGACGCTGGGTGTCCAACTTTATTGCAATGAAAACATTGAAGTTTTCTTATCTCGCTTCCACCCTCATATGTTTCAATTTCAACATGAGGCAAATTGTCCTTATTATCTCCAGTGATAGCTCCTTTGCCTTGACCACCTGCGGATGTATCTGTTCCCCAGTTTTCATCACTCAAAGATTGAAATTGACATCGAGAACCACATCGTAATTTATTAAATAATTGAAAATCATGTGGCACTTCTTCTGCCCGTCTGACAGTTTTAATCCTTTTCTCTTGAACTTTTTAAAGTTCAAGTCTTATTTTCAGTTCCTGAAATTCAAATGCTCTTATTTTTCTTTTTCCCCTCTCTCTGTAGTTTTGTACTGCTATTGCCACTCGCTCTACTTCCCTCCCTTCTGACTTTGCTACTCCCTCACTCTTTCCTTTCCTTTTAATTCCAATTCAAGCTGTATCATTACATTTTCGTATTGCAACACTTTGATTTGTAATTACATTTTAACCAATTACAATGATTCAGACGTGTCTCTGGAAATGTTAATCTCGAAAATGTCCTCCTTCCTGATCCTTTTAGGCAACGTCAAATTCAGCTGGTTTGCCAAATCCAACAGCTTTGTTTTGCCCACAATTTGTAAACCACTGTGATTGAACACCTCCTCACGCAGGAGTTCATAAGCAACTGAAAGCGCCATTATCTCGAGACAATCCCTATTCAAATTAACCAAATTACGAATTCTGATTTAAAGCACCGATTTGTTTTTTAAAACCCACTTAGGTGTCTTTAGGTTCAATAATCCCAAGACAAACAAGGACCAATAATATTTAATCCTACAAAAGGCAATATTTTTTTGTCAGGGCCGAGGAATAGAACGCTGAATAAGAATTCAGATGAGCCCCCAACAAATTTTCAATTTTGGCACAAATATGAGGATAGAATGCGACACAACAGGAATGACTCTGATTTGAATTTATTTGACTTGATTTGTTTTGGTTTGATTTGGTTTATTATTTCACATGTATTGAGATACAGTGAAATTGATTCTTCCTTGCACGCGACACAGACATAACAGGCCATTCATAGAGTACACAACGTAAAAGGAAAAGGATGGGAACAGATTACAGTGTTGCAGTTACAGTGGGTTTCGAGAAAGGTCAGCTTGATGTATGATAAGTCCATTCAAAATAATGTTGGCAGCAGCGAAGATGTTGTTCTTGAGTCAAATGGTATGTGTTCTCAGACTTTTTTACGCTTTTCCCGATTGAAGAAATTGAAAGAGAGTATGTCCAGGACAGTTGGTGTCCTTGAATATGCTGGTTGCTTTTCCGAGGCAGTGAGAAGTATAGACAGAATCAATGAATGGGAGGCTCGTTTGTGTTATGGACTGGTCTACTTTCACTGTCCTTTGTACTTTCTTGCGATCTTGGTCAGAGCAGGATAAATACGGAAAGGAAGTTTTCTATGGTGCATCTGTAAAAAATGGTGAGAGTTGCAGCGTATGTGCTGAATTTCCTTAGCCTCCGGAAAAAATAGAGGCGTTGATGGACTTCCTTAACTATAGCATTAGCGTGGAGGGACCAGCACAATTTCTTGGTGATCTTCACACCGAGAAACCTGAAGGTCTCGACAATTTCCACTTCATCCCCTTTGATATAGACATGGGCATGGCCTCCATTGCGTTTCCTGAAGTCGATGACTATCACTTTCGATTTACTGAGTATAGAGTATTGTTGTTGCAACATTTCATTAGATTCTCTATCTCGTTCCAATGTTCCGCCTCAACATTGTCTGATATCCGACCTACTAAACTATCATCAGGGAAACTTGAACATTGAATTGGAGCATAATTAGGAACCTGCTGTAGCAAAACAAACTTAATTTAATGACATAGTTTAAGTATAACTCGAAAAGAATGAAGAAGCTTATCTCCCAGATTTGAACAACAGTTAAAGTAATGAAAAGAACAATCTCAAATTTCTAATTGATCACCTTTTCAGTTGTAAATAAGCAACTTTCGCCTTACAGACAGAAACAAAAATAATTTTACATAATGTTATCAACCATAAATATTTTGATTTGATTTGGTTTACTATTGTCACGTGTATTAACATACAGTGAAATGTATTGTTTCTTGTGCGCTACACAGACAAAACATACTGTTCATAGAGAAGAAAACGAAAGAGTACAGAATGTCATGTTACAGTCATAGCTAGGTGGAGAGAAATATCAACTTAATGCAAGGTAAGTCCATTCAAAGTTCTGACAGCAGCAGGGGAGAAGCTGTTTTTGCGTCTGTTGGTACATGACCTCAGATTTTTGCATCTTTTCCCCTAAGGAAGATGGTGGAAGAGAGAATGTCTGTGGTGCATGGAGTCCGTACTTATGTTGGCTGCTTTGCCGAGGCAGCGCGAAGTGTTGACAGAATCAATGGATGGGAGGCGGGTTTGCATGATGGATTACACGACATTCACTACCTTTTGTACTTCCTTGTGGCCTTGGGCAAAGCAGGAGCCATGCCAAACTGTGATAAAACCAGAAAGAATGTTTTCTATGGTGCATCTGTAAAAGTTGGTGAGAGTCGTATGCTTGTTCGAATGAGTGTAGAAAGACTTGAAGCTTCCAATGCGATGTTATGGTGAGAGCAGGTACCAAATTTCCACATTTAAACAATATATACACATATGTAACTATCCAGTACTATTGTCACTATACAGAGTAGGGAAACATAAGCAGACTTGTTGGTTTGGGTCACGGTTATGTCCCAACAGACTCCTAAATTGTCATCCATCTTTAAATTTTAAACTTAGCAGTGCTCCACTCTCAACATTCCCCAATGATCTAAGGATTGGCCTGGACCTGAAAGAATAAAATAAAGAAACAAAGAGGAAACTCACAACCAGGAAGGCTTGCAATGCTGGTAGGCATGATCCATCAAGAACAAGTAAAGTCGAACTTGTTTGGTTGAAGTTATCCTTGGGATGCAATTTCAATGAGCTGCGAATGGGTTCCACGTTAAGATTGAAATTACTATTTCAGTTCCTGAACGTGATTATTGAATGTTCATAGATAATTTATATTTACTGTTGACAGAGATACTTGAAATCGTATGTGCGTTTATGTTTTCTGAAACATGTAACTAGGTGATTATTTTAGCATTTTGAGAGTCTCACAATTTGGGGGCGATAATTGAAATGTGGCATTTTTCATCCAGTGCCAGGCATTCAAAGAGTGGGCATTCATCATGAATATTTCTCAATTTAAATGCATCTCCTGAAACTTTGAAGTATAATAGAGGGAAAGTGGAGCTTTGTATCCAAATAAGTTATGTTTCAGGAATGGAAGACTGATGCTCGTGTCAGCAGGGATCTACTGACATTGAAGAGCGGAGATAGGCCCGGACATGTGGAAGGAGAGGGGAAAAAGGCAAATGCGAGCATTGTGATTATGCAGGAACAGTGGTAGAAGGGAAAACGATAGCATTGCGAATAGAACAGGAAAATGCGCGTGAAATTTGGAGAAAATTCGATAGAAAAGATAGGCCTTTAAGGAGAATGGGACCTGGCAGTGAAAAGCGGCATAGCAAACAGTGAGCGGAGGAGGAAGGGAAGGGTTCGGGGGCACTGTAATGCGACCAGTGGAATTTTAAAAAATGCATTAGCCTATCCCATTCTATGTTGTTCTGAAAAATGTGGATGAGCCTTTCACTGCTTTTCTTTCTTTAGTTCCACGTATCGTTGCATCCATTATCTTTGAAATAAACGCCCTGCAAACCAATGAAGCCTTTTGCTAAGTCAATACAATATTATTTCCTTTAAAATTATTTTGCCATATAAAGCCTCTGAACAGTATATGTTGATTGTTGGTGGTAGAAATTATGTCTACACATTGAGTAATTAATTATGTTCTGAAAATTTTATTAGACGACATTACACAAAATTCGTAAGATAATGCAAATCCCGAGGACTTCAATTTTAGAGCGTACTAAAAGCGAGGCATTGCCGTCATCAGACGAATGGAGAAACTATTAACCAGCTAATACGGTTGCAGACAGAAGACATATGGCACTACCAGCAAAGAGTTAAATGATTTTTGAATCAAAGATAATAATTTAATGAAACAAACAATTTAAGCACATATACATGCAATAAGAGAATTAAATAAGAAATTATGATTTTAAAACATATATTCTGATATTTTAGACACATTTGTATTATTGAATGATTTGTTGTTCATTTCAGCCAAAAGCAGGTTATTGCAATATATGATGGTAAACGCCACGATTTCAGAGCCAGAGGCCTGGGAACATCAGTAGGCAGCAGAAAGCATAGGAAAAAAAATTTGGTGGGGGCACACATTTTTTAAATTCATGGAAAGGCAATTTCATTGTCTGGACATAGAATGGATACCTTCTGAAAGTAGGATCTCATGCCTATTCAGTTTTGGCAATGAGCCGGTGGAAATGTCCGCATTGACCTTGAATGATAAGCGGTCTTATTTACATAGTAAAAGGAAAGGGAATTCAGCCAAGATGGGAGTCAGCATCCAAATTAAATGGACGAATGAGAAATTATTCTGTCGGATGGCAAAATGCAATTCGTTGAGTAATGCGTCAAGAATTATTATTGATGTACATTTACTCAATGCAGTTGATTTTAAACTAATATAAGGTGGGGACGATCGATAAGAAATTCTATAATTAATCTGCATTTGACAGGACACTGTGGATTCATTGGAGAAGTTCTGCCGCTCTGTTCCAGATCTGCTTTCGGTGATATCGAGGAGCTGTTTCTTGTTTTATTTTTGTTTTAAGTAAATGTTGCATCTTCATACCGAGGTATCTGCCTCGTGAGTCTTATATTGTCTGTAGCTAAAGACAATATTGGCCACCTCAAATTACCTCAAACCACCTCAACATAGTATAAACGATGTGGTTAAGTCAGGGACTCAAGTAACAACTTCACCAATGTCAGGTGGCCAAAAGATATGAAAATCGGAAATTCACTGACTGAGCATCTCATTATAATGTACAGCTCCAACTTTGTTTGATCAGCTTATTGTTAGGTTACTTGGGGCATTGTGTGACGCTCAAAACCGTACATAAGCACAACAGTTTGTCTATCTGAACATGTTGCGAAAAAAATATTCCTTTAACCCTGTACAATATGTCGCCATTGCCTCGAATGGACACAATTCTGCAAACACTAGTTTCCGGAATATTGTTATTCCTTTGCTCTACGTGCTGTAGTTGTCCACCAGCTAATGTAAAACGCATTGATAGACCACACTTTTCATGTGAGGTCATCGTGATTCTCACCACATCAGCCGCAGAAATAAGCGACAACTTTCAAATTCTTCAACATCTGAGATATGTACAGTCAATAGCTGATTGCTTCGTGTTTTACCTCTGTATAGCTTCGCGGAAGAAATACATTGGAGCGGTGTTGACTTGATTGAGTTTTGCTTGTGCAAAATCAACTAACTCATTTAATAAAATCAGGGATGAGAGCCAGGGGGCGCATAATTATATTTTTCAATTCGGCCCTAAATTTTCTTTGGGAAACTGCATAAATGAAAGTATTTGTGCAAGAACTCAAACACCTGAGCATATATCCTGATAGTTCCGCAATGGTGAAAGAATCCTTGTAATTTGTTTTTAAAAATTGGTTATCTGTGAAATTAACACTTATGAAACAGACAAAAATAACCATCCATAATAGTAGAAAGGTGCCCGATATGACAAGCAGCAAGACGATGGATTTCCTTCTGTTTTCCAGCTCGGGATCAATGTCATTGTCAGATCTCTTTTGCCCTATGATGCCCTTTCGTATTCTATTGGCCGAAATAATGTGCCGGATTGTTAGGGCATTCAGCAGCATTATCAACACAAACGGTGCGAATGGTGTCAAAATGTTGTCCATCCAGAAAAACGCTATCCATATGGGCAAGGTGAAGAAGTCTGTTTTTGTAATACACGACCATGGTACGTTGTCAATTACTTTCCGAGGTTCATAAATGAAGTAGATTGGAAGATTTTCTAAAAAGCTTACACAGCACACCACTGCAATTACTACATAAGCTGTTTTCTCAGTGCAATATTTAGTTCTTACGTTTTGGAAACAAATCGAAACAAATCGATCAAAAGTGAAGGCAACAGTTAGCCAGACGGACCAATCAATCGAAAGGAAGAGCAGGGCTAGATTCAGACGACAAATAGAAGTAACGTTCAAGAATGTATGTGAGAAATGGGCATCTTGAATCTCATACAATATTACATCGAAGATCATGACCATTAGATCAGCCACTGCCATGGCCACCAGGTAATGCGTGATGCATTTGGAGAGACCACACTTTCCACGGGAGAGTATCACGATTGTCACCAAATTTGCTGCAGAAAAAAATACAAACAAACTAGATTTCTGGTATGTACAATTAATATCTCACTGCTAAAACATAATGGATATTAGTTTATTCCTTTTGTAGTCTCTTTCAATATCGGGCCATTGCGTAGAAATCCTAAGCAATTCCTTTAAAAAGGTTTCATTTTATTCTGAAACATTTGTTTGAATTGTTTATTGTCGGAATGCTATTAAGGGTGATATGTTATTGCAAACTGTTTTTTTTACAACACATGGAACATAAGAACATAAGAACATAAGAAATAGGAGCAGGAGTAGGCCATCTAGCCCCTCGAGCCTGCCCCGCCATTCAATAAGATCATGACTGATCTGACGTGGATCAGTACCACTTACCCGCCTGATCCCCATAACCCTTAATTCCCTTACCGATCAGGAAGCCATCCATCCGCGCTTTAAACATATTCAGCGAGGTAGCCTCCACCACCTCAGTGGGCAGAGAATTCCAGAGATTCACCACCCTCTGGGAGAAGAAGTTCCTCCTCAACTCTGTCTTAAACCGACCCCCCTTTATTTTGAGGCTGTGTCCTCTAGTTTTAACTTCCTTACTAAGTGGAAAGAATCTCTCCGCCTCCACCCTATCCAGCCCCCGCATTATCTTATAAGTCTCCATAAGATCCCCCCTCATCCTTCTAAACTCCAACGAGTACAAACCCAATCTCCTCAGCCTCTCCTCATAATCCAAACCCCTCATCTCCGGTATCAACCTGGTGAACCTTCTCTGCACTCCCTCCAATGCCAATATATCCTTCCTCATATAAGGGGACCAATACTGCACACAGTATTCCAGCTGCGGCCTCACCAATACCCTGTACAGGTGCATCAAGACATCCCTGCTTTTATATTCTATCCCCCTCGCAATATAGGCCAACATCCCATTTGCCTTCTTGATCACCTGTTGTACCTGCAGACTGGGCTTTTGCGTCTCATGCACAAGGACCCCCAGGTCCCTTTGCACGGTAGCATGTTTTAATTTGTTTCCATTGAGATAGTAATCCCATTTGTTATTATTTCCTCCAAAGTGTATAACCTCGCATTTCTCAACGTTATACTCCATTTGCCATATCCTCGCCCACTCACTCAGCCTGTCCAAATCTCTCTGCAGATCTTCTCCGTCCTCCACACGATTCACTTTTCCACTTATCTTTGTGTCGTCTGCAAACTTCGTTACCCTACACTCCGTCCCCTCCTCCAGATCATCGATATAAATGGTAAACAGTTGCGGCCCGAGTACCGATCCCTGCGGCACGCCACTAGTTACCTTCCTCCAACCGGAAAAACACCCATTTATTCCGACTCTTTGCTTCCTGTCGGATAGCCAGTCCCCAATCCACTTTAACACACTACCCCCAACTCCGTGTGCCCTAATCTTCTTCAGCAGCCTTTTATGGGGCACCTTATCAAACGCCTTTTGGAAATCCAAAAACACCGCATCCACCGGTTCTCCTCCATCAACCGCCCTAGTCACATCTTCATAAAAATCCAACATGTTCGTCAAGCACGACTTTCCCCTCATGAATCCATGCTGCGTCTGATTGATCGAACCATTTCTATCCAGATGCCCTGCTATCTCCTCTTTAATAATGGATTCCAGCATTTTCCCTACTACAGATGTTAAGCTGACCGGCCTATAGTTACCCGCCTTTTGTCTCCTTCCTTTTTTAAACAGCGGCGTAACATTAGCTGTTTTCCAATCAACCGGCACTACCCCAGAATGCAACGAGTTTTGATAAATAATCACTAACGCATCCACTATTACCTCTGACATTTCTTTCAATACCCTGGGATGCATTCCATCCGGACCCGGGGACTTGTCCACCTTCAGTCCCATTAGTCTACCCAGCACTGCCTCTCTGGTAACATTAATTGTATTAAGTAATTCTCCTGCTGCCAACCCTCTATCATTAATATCGGCTAAGAAATAAAACGTTTATCATTTGGGGAGCCTGTCAAAAATTGGATGATCCATTGATCAAAGAAAGGCTAATGTTTGCAAGATATTTCCGTGGCATAGTTGAACAGACAGAAATAAATATGTTATGCGTGTAGTTTGGGGGTGGGGCAGGAGGTGGGGATGTCCAGTGTGGGTGGGGAATCGCGAGGTCACCTAAACTCGTTGAAACAATGAATTTCTTAATGGATATTGACAGTTCCTATGTGTCAGTTCCATTCTTTGCCAGTTTAATGTACCGGATGCAAATGTGAAGTTTTATTTTTCCATATGAAGTACAACATTAAGTTGCATTCTTTGGTCAGCAAAAAAATATATCAGCTTTTGCCAATAATCGAGTTGAGTTTGCCGTTATCCAAGGAACACATAACACATAAGGGCATTGCAATAACAATTGCACTTAGCAATAAAATGACTGCCAATATGTACGATCAGGGATCGAGGTGGGACCGTACCAACAGCAACTGCAATTCTGCACTCATTTGTTAACCACTTCGATATGAAAACAATAAGAAACAACGTGATATGATTCCGGCACTGAGCAACATGATTGTAATGAAAGCACTTATCATGATGCCACTGTTTAAATTTGAAGCACTTGGAAATGTAATTTGTAGAAACAAAGCCGTCTGACTTCTGGAGATTAAATATGATTGAAGTTTTAGAATTTATTGATTTCCTTTTCTGTGGTGACCTCTTTCCTTCAGATAATTGCAAACAGGCAACGAACGAAATTGAACAGATGGGTTTAAATGTAGCGCAGATGCGAAGTGCTTATTCATTCATTTTTTTCATCTGCCCATATCAAATAAAATAAATACAAAAAATTCTGCAAAAACACAGCAGGCCTGCCAGATGAATGGACAGAAATAAATATATTATGCGTTTTCGTTTGGGAGCGACAAGAAGCAGAGTTAACATTTCATAGAATAATACAATCCCTACAGTTCGGAATTAGGCCATTTAGCACATCGCGTCTGCACGAACGCATCGAAACAGCATCCCACCCCAGCCATCCCCTCCATACCATTCCCTGACCCACGCGTTTACCAGGGCAAATCCATCGCACTCACACACATTTTGACACTGAGGGGCAATTTCGCATGGCCAACTGACAATTTCGGGTCTAAATGACGGCCCCGCCTATTTCAATGCCTTTCAAAGTTGCATTCCTTTCTTGAAAGAGTAAAGGAGCACCATGACGTTGACGTGCAGTCCATCACAACACCGTGAGAACAAGTGCTCGGTATGCATTGCCAATTCTCTCTGTAACCGTACATCCCAGGTGAAATTTTCTTTTTCAGCAAGGTGTGGGAAGACAACGGAAAACATAGTCCAGATTTCTACTCAAGTCGTTGTATTGCAATTGGTGCAATTAAACCTTTGGATAGATTGCAATTGTTATCATCGCGACATTCAACTTAACAGACACGATGCGATTGACTTTTTTTTTCTGGCTCGGAACCTTCAATAGAATTGATCACATGTTATCTCTTTCAGGCCTTTTGAGATTCAGTTCTTTTGTATTCAAAAGAAGATGAATGACAGACAGGAAGTGGCAGGGTGCATTCGGCACCCTTTCGCACTCGTATGTCGGGACAAATTAAAGTACAGCTGCTTTGCTGGCATTTGCAAACAGAAGTTGTTGTATACTTCCCGCATTGAATTTTGCGGCAGGAATCTGCTAGTTTTCGGATATACTCCATGTGAAATTTTACTGCTTCTGCTCAGTCCACGAAACGCAGGACACCTAAGGTATAAAGATTGAAATTTGCCTAATGCTTGCTAGATATGCCATGACTTGGATTTAGATTTACAGCTGGCTAATAGTAGCTGAATTAATTTTCAAGTTAGTATCAATATATTAGTCATGTCCCTCAGAGGCTCCACTGGGAAGAGGCCTATGGCAGAAATGGAGAATCACACGTTTGATGTTGCACAACTCATCCAGAGGTGCGAAGCAATAAAATGTGATCAATAACATCACCTGCCAGCTGGCACATAATGGCAAGTGCACGCCAAGATTTCCGATGCCAACAATCACCAAATAAAAGAACATATTACCCAATTCAAAACATGAGTGGCCGTTGTCGTGTAGTTAGTTAAGGCAGCATCGGAAGACAGGTAACTCCAAATGGCCGCGTGGCAGGAAACACGATTTGTATTTATCGTGAAATAACTTCAAATTGCTCTCGAGATGCGAAACTCAACAACTGCTCGATGATAATGCGATTGGTCATGGCAAAAAGCGTTCAATCAGTTTCTATTCAAATAGATTACAACTCATGTGTATTCTAAAATGAGCTGCCCATGACCTCTGTCCTTTATTGTACTTTCGTTAAAGAGTGATCACAGTTGCGGAGTTTCAGCTTCTATCTTGTTTAATTGCGTTTTTTTCGGCTGGAAGCGCCAGCAATACTTTTGGTAGGAGTGGGGAAACTTTTGACTCGAATGCTCATCTGGCTCCCAATGCAGCTTCATTCAGGATGATATCTCAGGTTGGCTGCATTGAACCCAGTGTGCATATTTGTTCTAATTTCACGTCTCAATCATTGGCTTACAAAGAAAAAGATTATGAATCTTTGACTACTATGAACTGCAAGTTCCGATTCTAATGCTTGCGTCAGGAAAAAAAACCCAAAACGAATAATCATAAATGCTGACCGGTGTACACTTTGTCGCTTAAAATCAATAGTCAGAACAAATTGCGATTCATCATATAAAACTAACATGCTGGCATTCACTCAGTTGTACTTCAATGCCTCATGTCCCAGCTGCGAATAGAACACATCGAAATGAGATAATATATTTCGTTCGATATCAGCAAGAGGGAGAGAAGAAGAAAAAAACTACGTTGTATTTTGATTTCTGCAGAAGAATACATCTTACCAGGCACTCCAACTATTGCAAGAATTGGATAATAGATGTTTTCTATCTGTATGATTATCGGTAGCCCCATAGTCGGATTGACGTGACGCTGTTCCTCAGGATCAGAAACATACAAATACTCTGCTTTCAAAATAAGTGTCGTATTTATACCGGAGTAAGATCTTTAGTGAAAATTTAATATTGTCCCATGGCTGGCATTAGTGTCAAGTCGTTGAACAAACAAATGAAGCCTTGATCGCTGTTGATAATACGGATACAATGTCATAATTTCCTATTCCCAAAGTACAGAGAAAATATCACTTTAATTGGTAATTCCAAAGAATATATTTCCACATGTCCAATCAAACAATAATGATCCAACTTGAATTTGGAGACACGTATAGATAATTGTAAGGTGTTGGTGAGAACAAGTGTGCATAATTGTCCCATATTGCATTCCTGCCTGATTTTACTTAATAACAGTCGAACCCTCTTCTTCATTACACACCGTAAGTATAATGCGACACAGTACTGTTTGTGAGATGGCCGAATACTCAGATAAACGCGGCGGGTGTGAAGTCAAATTTATGAAGATTAACAGTCCCTTAGATAGGTAGAAATCTGACACTCTGGATGTCATGACATGCCTTGAACAGAACGAAAGAAATGTTGAAAACTATACATTTAACTTGAACAGTATCAGCACGACATGATCGTGAACAATCATTAAAATGCATTTCCTTTGTGATAATATCGGAAAATAGAAAATAGGAGCGAGAGTTGTCAAATCAGTCCTTCGAGCTCGCTCCATAATTCTACACGATCATGTCTGATATTGATGTCATTCCAACTGCAGATCACTGCCGTTTCTCCATAGTGCATTATCCCGCAGTTGATCAAATGTTTATCTAACTCTTTCTCAGATCCATTGATTGATTCTGCGTCCATTGCACTCTGCGACAGTGAGTTCCATAGATTTACAACGTCCTGTGAGAAGTAGTTGTTTCTTATCTCTGCCATGAACCTCACTCTACAACCCCATTTTTAATCTACAGCCATTACCTCTTGTGCCAGAATGTTCTCAAAGGGGGAACCTTTGTTTAACATTGAATTTATCAATCCATTTTGAATACCTCAATAGTATCCCCCTCATTATTCTGTACTCTAGTCTATACGAGCCCACATGACTCAACCGCTCCTCATATGACAGACACTTCAAACATGGAATCAATCCAGTGAACCTCTTCTGATCCGCCTCCAGTGCCGCCACGCCCTTCCTCAAAGAGAGTGACCAAAACTGAACACAATACTCCAAGTATGTTCTCACAAATGTCTGATGCAATTAGAACAACACTTGTCTGCTTTTATACACTAGACTCTTCTCAATAAATGCCAAGGTTCCATTTGCCTTCCTTATGTCATTCTTCACCTGCACACCCACTTTCTGAGATTCATGCAGACGTACACACAGATCTCTCTGCACAGAAGCCTTTTGAAACTGTTCCCCATTTAAAAAGCAAATTCCCCTTTTACTTTTCGGGCCAAAATAGATAATCTCGCATTAAACTTCATCTGCCGCTTTCTGGCCCATTCCCCTAACCTGTCAATATCCATTTCTGATCATTGTTATCTGCTCATCACCACCTGTTTTCCCACCTATTTTGGTTTTGCCAGCAACTTGCATTATGTCACACTCTGCCCCTGCATGTAGATCATTGATACAGATTGAAAATAGCTGTGGCCCAAGAAATGAACTCTGCCGGAACCCACTAGTTCTCGATTGACAACTGGAGAATGATCCATTTACCCCAACCCTCTGCTTTCTATCAGTCAGTAAATCCTCAATCCAGACGAAAACTCTCCCCCCAACCCCTTGGGATCTAACCTTCAGGATCAATATCTTGTCTGGCGCTTCATAAAATGCCTTCTGGAAGTCCAGACAGGTAACATACATGATCTACTTAATCTATCTTGCTGGTTACATCCTAAGATAACTCTAGCAGATTTTTCAAACAAGACTTGCCATTCAAGAACCATGCTGACATTTGTGAATTGAGCTTTGATTTTCCAGATGCTCAGTCACCTCCTGCTTAACGAATGACTCCAGCAGCTCCATAACGATAAGACTATGAATCAATCGTTCCTCATTACATCAATTGCAACAAAGGGAGTGAAACCAAAATTCACCAAATTGATTCCCAGCATCGATCGTTTGTCTGATAATACATTAATTAATAATTTGGTCTCTATGCGATGGCGCTAATAAAAAAAAGGATAATTTATTGATAAATAAAAAACCCAAGGACAATGCACAGCCACTACCCACCGACCCCCAGACTTCTGCCACACTAGAATCGTTGCATCCTACCGTTAAGAAAGTACTGATTTATGAGCTTTTTTTCGTAATTTCAGCCAGAAAATCCTCGATGCATGCAATATATTGCCCGCCCAACCCAATCACCCCCACCCTCACCCCCTGAAACACACACGCACAATGCATGCACAATTCATGAGATCTTAGTTGCACATAAATTGTGGACTTGGATTGTTGCCAAATACCTACTTGCCCACATAGAGTGATGCGTACCTACTTGACCACATAGAGTGATACATGGACCGGTCAAGCATAGCATCCATAGACATTCCTTTCCAAATTATGTTCCTTTTTTCTGGATTCAATTAACTGTAGTTGTATTCCTGTGTCCTCTATTTCCCACCGTATCTTACTATTCTTCCATGTACTGTGTGCCAGCCGTTTCTGTCAACGTTCCTCAAGTAGGGATATTCGTCGATGTTTTCAGAATATTCCCAACTATTCACGACTTCTCAGATACTGAAGCAATCCATGATCATATGCAACAAGATTTGGGCAGTATTCGGCCTGGGCTGAGAAGTGGCAAGTAACATCCACGTCCATAATGCAAAGGAACGAGCATCACCAAAATGCGACAATCCAACCACCGCCCCTTGATTTTCAATTGTAACAACGTCACTAAATCTCCCACTTTCAACAACGTTGGTGATACTATTGACCAGAAGTTCAACTGGACTCACCATATAAACACGGGTGGCTAATAAAACGAGATTAGAGGCGAAGAAGACTGGTGAGTTACTCTCCTCCTGTCTCCCTATTCCAACAAGTATCAGGCACTAGCTAACAGATTGATGGAATACTGCCGTTTGTTTGGATGGGTGCAGCTCCAACAACACCGAAGAGTCTTGACGTGATCCAGGATTTGGTTTGATTTATTATTGTCACATCTATCAGTAGCAAGCGAAAAGTATATATTTTTTGTGCCCTATACAGATAGAGCATAGATTACATGGAGAAGGAAATGAGAGAGTGGAGAATGTAGTGTTGCAGTTGTTGCTAGGGTGAAGGCAATGATAAAAGTATACGAGGTAAGCCCATTCAAAACTCTGATGCCAGCAGGGAAGAAACTGTTCTTGACTCGATTTGGACGGAACTTCAGACGTTTATATCCTTATCCCGACTGAAGATGAAAAGTGAATGTCCAGGGTGTCCTTGATTATACTGCTTGCTTTTCTGAGGCAGAGGGGAGTGTAGACAGAATCAATGTACGGGAGGCTGGCTTATGGAATGGACTGGGTTTCGTTCACAAAGCTTTGTATTATTTGCTGCCTTGGACAAAGCAGGAACCATACCAAGCTGTGGTACAAAGAATGATTTCTCTGGCACATCTGTTAAAGTTGGTGAGATTTGTAGCCGACATGCCAAATTTCCATAGCATCTTGAGAAAGTAGAGGTGTTGGTGGCCTCTCTTAAATACGGCGTCGGCTTGGAAGGGCAAGCTCAGGTTGTTGGTGGTCTGGACAACTAGAAACCTGAAACTTGAAGCACAAAGCAGCCTGTTTGATTATCCCCACACTCGCAAACATCCATTCCCTCCACCTCCAATGCTCAGTAGCAGCACTGTGGACAATATGCAAGATGAACTGTAGAGTTTCACGAATGATCATAAGGCAGCACCGTCCAAATCCACGACGACATTCATCGAAAAGGACACGGGCAACATATACATGCGAAGATCGCCACCTGCAAGACACTATTCTGGAAACTCAGCAACTTGAACTCGGATTGTATTGCTGTTCCTTTGCAGTCGCTGGGGAAAAAAAATCAGGGTATTCCTTTCCGAACGGCGCCACCGATCAACCACAGCAGTGGGATTAGTCCGTTTCAAGACGGTAGCTAACCACAACATTCTTCAGGACGACTCGCAATGGATTTTAAATGCTTGCCGAAGTGAATAACAGTTTTTTAAAAAGTGCATTGACTCTTCTTCATTCCCAATTGCACAAAACTGTTCTCTATCATACGGAGAGGTATTTCCATGCTTCCATTGTCTGATTCATCATCATATAATTGTGTGCACAGCACTAATCCTGTGGCACTACATTCGGTACAGGTTGCCACCTTGAAATGTTCATCTGGCCTCAAAACTCTGTCTTCTATTAGTTAGCCATTCCTCGAAGTAGGCTGGCATACTACCCCAGACACCATGAGTTCCTATTTGATCAGGCACACTGCGCTTTCAGATACTATTTTCAGATATTGCTGTCATAGCATGTAAATGTGGAACATGAAGCGCTGAGGCAAGTTCTTGACGTAAAGCAAGTGAATGCTTTCATGATCAGGAAAATAAGTCCAAGCATATCATAATCCAGGATTCATTAGGTAACAATGAAAGCAAATAAGAACATTTCTACACACATGCGCCGCAGCACAGGCCTGTTTGAGGCACATGATCTCCTTTACTTCTCGGATGGGGCGTCGCAAAATTTCGGAGCAATCGCTAATTGTCCCTGAACTAATTGATAGCTTGTAAGAACATTTCAATGTAGAAGTAGAGTCTGATGTAGATTAGAATAAGTAAATCTGGCAGATTCCCTTCGAGACATTACTGAATGAAATGGATGTTCAATGACACGCGTCAGATGGGCATCATTCGACATTCAAATCCGCATTGCAATTCAAACCAAATTTCTGCATCTGAAGTCGTGATATTCGAAGCCGCACCCTCGGAACATTGCTGTTTGTTTCTGCATTGCTACTGAAGGGTCAATGTAACTGTGTCACCATCTGTGTTGCAGACACCAATGATATCAATCATGAACAAAGATGGATCAGACAAAAATACTCTCTTACGGTAACATAGAATGCCATCAATGACCTTTGTAAACTTCACTCCACATTGCCTTTGGGATGAACTTCATTCAGATTCAAACACACAGTTCAATCAAGGAACAAACGACTTTGGGGAGTGATCAAATTGCTAAGCAGGGGAGTTGATATTTAGGAGTGTGAGGTGTGGAGGGAGTGCTTGGGACCTGCAAATGGTCGCAGCTCCCCGGGACGGATGGGGCTGATGAGGGAGAGAGCTTCAGCCCCACGGATGCAGGTCTGGTCGTTGGAGATCAGCACAGTGAACGCTCGGACTTCGGCGACATTTTCCTGTTCTCTGGGAGCCTGCCAAATGAAGGCCCTGGCTTCCACGGCGATTTGCACGTCTCTTGGAACCGACGTAGTGAAATCCCCAGTCCTGGGACCGCAGCACCGGCTGTAGGTCACATGTGGGTTGCTGGCCGGGTCAATTACAGTTCGTGTGTCTCCAGGGTCCAAAGGATTGCCAAATATGGAAGAGATTGAATTAGTTTCAAATAATTAGAATGAAGTTGTGGAGGCATAGATCGAGAGTAAAAGGTAGAATTAGCAGGTATTCTGGGCACAGGTTGCAAGAAGTCACTTTGCTCTGGCGCCATCTTGAAACGATAACTGAAGCTCAACCTCCTTAACTTCGCTGTTTGGTTTCTCTTCTTCCTGTTTCAATCTTTATCTTTGTGGTCCTGTTACCACAGAGTCAGAAAACATCGCTTCATTCACGTCCTGAAATACTTGGGCCATTTGATTGTGCTCTGGATTTTCAAATAAAGTGGGCATCACTCCGACCCATAATGCAGCTATATCATTACCCAGGATGAATTGTACCCCAGAAAAAAGTTACTTTCTCCAATAATCCTACCAATAGTCTTTTGACTGGACTTCCAGACGTACTTTATAGAACGGAAACTTAGTCCTTTCATAAATAAATCAACACATTGCCAAATTTCTGGCAATACGCCTTCGAAATACCTGCCCCATCATGCCTCTCTATTAAAAATGACTTACTCCTGTATCCCTTAAGATCTTAACTACATTACCTGTTCAAACGTGTACACACGAGGAAGCATCACCCACAGAAATAAAATCTTTAAATAATCAGACTCCTGCTTGCCATCCGCCCTCTGAACAGGCCGTACTTTCTTTTGCAACCCTTTTGCTTCAACAAGTGTTTCCTGTGTCAGCCTAACACGCCCCATTGGTTTATGCTGTTTATCATTTGTGTCTTCCCAGTGCTTTTCTCAAGCCACCACACTGCGACGCTGGGTGTCCAACTTTATTGCAATGAAAACATTGAAGTTTTCTTACCTCGCTTCCATCCTCATATGTTTCAATTTCAACATGAGGCAAATTGTCCTTATTATCTCCAGTGATAGCTCCTTTGCCTTGACCACCTGCGGATGTATCTGTTCCCCAGTTTCCATCGCTCAAAGATTGAAATTGACACCGAGAACCACATCGTAATTTATTAAATAATTGAAAATCATGTGGCACTTCTTCTGCCCGTCTGACAGTTTTAATCCTTTTCTCTTGAACTTTTTTAAGTTCAAGTCTTATTTTCAGTTCCTGAAATTCAAATGCTCTTATTTTTCTTTTTCCCCTCTCTCTCTCGTTTTGTACTGCTCTTGCCACTCGCTCTATTTCCCTCCCTTCTGACTTTGCTACTCCCTCACTCTTTCCTTTCCTTTTAATTCCAATTCAAGCTGTATCATTACATTTTCGTATTGCAACACTTTGATTTGTAATTAAATTTCAACCAATTACAATGATTCAGACGTGTCTCTGGAAATGTTAATCTCGAAGATGTCCTCCTTCCGAATGCTTTTAGGCAACGTCAAATTCAGCTGGTTTGCCAAATCCAACAGCTTTGTTTTGCCGACAGTTTGGAAACCACTGTGATTGAACACCTCCTCACGCAGGAGTTCATAAGCAACTGAAAGCGCCATTATCTCGAGACAATCCCTATTCAAATTAACCAAATGCAAATTCTGATTTAAAGCACCGATTTGTTTTTTCAAAACCCACTTAGGTGTCTTTAGGTTCAATAATCCCAAGACAAACAAGGACCAATAATATTTAATCCTACAAAAGGCAATATTTTTTGTCAGGGCCGAGGAATAGAACGCTGAATAAGAATTCAGATGAGCCCCCAACAAACTTTCAATTTTGGGCACAAATATGAGGATAGAATGCGACACAACAGGAGTGACTCTGATTTGGATTTATTTGACTTGCTTTGTTTTGGTTTGATTTGGTTTATTATTTCACATGTATTGAGATACAGTGAAATTGATTCTTCCTTGCACGCTACACAGACATAACAGGCCATTCATAGAGTACACAACGTAAAAGGAAAAGGATGGGAACAGATTACAGCGTTGCAGTTACAGTGGGTTTCGAGAAAGGTCAGCTTGATGTATGATAGGTCCATTCAAAATAATGTTGGCAGCAGCGAAGATGTTGTTCTTGAGTCAAATGGTATGTGTTCTCAGACTTTTTTACGCTTTTCCCGATTGAAGACATTGAAAGAGAGTGTGTCCAGGACAGTTGGTGTCCTTGAATATGCTGGTTGCTTTTCCGAGGCAGTGAGAAGTATAGACAGAATCAATGGATGGGAGGTTCGTTTGTGTTATGGACTGGTCTACTTTCACTGTCTTTTGTACTTTCTTGCGATCTTGGTCAGAGCAGGATAAATACGGAAAGGAAGTTTTCTATGGTGCATCTGTAAAAAATGGTGAGAGTTTCAGCGTATGTGCTGAATTTCCTTAGCCTCCGGAAAAAATAGAGGCGTTGATGGACTTCCTGAACTATAGCATTAGCGTGGAGGGACCAGCACAATTTCTTGGTGAGCTTCACACCAAGAAACCTGAAGGTCTCGACAATTTCCACTTCATCCCCTTTGATATAGACATGGGCATGCCCTCCATTGCGTTTCCTGAAGTCGATGACTGTCACTTTCGATTTACTGAGTATAGAGTATTGTTGTTGCAACATTTCATTCGATTCTCTATCTCGTTCCAATGTTCCGTCTCAACATTGTCTGAGATCTGACCTAAAAAGCTATCATCAGGAAAACTTGAACATTGAATTGGAGCATAATTAGGAACCTGCTGTAGCAAACCAAACTTAATTTAATGACATAGTTTAAGTATAACTCGAAAAGAATGAAGAAGCTTATCTCCCAGATTTGAACAACAGTTAAAGTAATGAAAAGAACAATCTGAAATTTCTAATTGATCACCTTTTCAGTTGTAAATCAGCAACTTTCGCCTTACAGACAGAAACAAAAATAATTTTACATAATGTTATCAACCGTAAATATTTTGATTTGATTTGGTTCATTACTGTCACGTGTATTAACATACAGTGAAATGTATTGTTTCTTGCGCGCTACACAGACAAAACATACTGTTCATAGAGAAGAAAACGAAAGAGTACAGAATGTCGTGTCACAGTCATAGCTAGGTGTAGAGAAATATCAACTCAATGCAAGGTAAGTCCATTCAAAGGTCTGACAGCAGCAGGGGAGAAGCTGTTCTTGAGTCTGTTGGTACATGACCTCAGATTTTTGCATCTTTTCCCCTAAGGAAGATAGAACATAGAACATAGAACATAGAACAGTACAGCACAGAACAGGCCCTTCGGCCCACGATGTTGTGCCGAGCTTTATCTGAAACCAAGATCAAGCTATCCCACTCCCTATCATCCTGGTTTGCTCCATGTGCCTATCCAATAACCGCTTAAATGTTTCTAAAGTGTCTGACTCCACTATTACTGCAGGCAGTCCATTCCACACCCCAACCACTCTCTGCGTAAAGAACCTACCTCTGATATCCGTCCTGTATCTCCCACCAAGAACCCTATAGTTATGCCCCCTTGTAATAGCTCCATCCACCCGAGGAAATAGTCTTTGAACGTTCACTCTATCTATCCCCTTCATCATTTTATACACCTCTATTATGTCTCCCCTCAGCCTCCTCCGCTCCAGAGAGAACAGCCCTAGCTCCCTCAACCTTTCCTCATATGACCTACCCTCCAAACCAGGCAGCATCCTGGTAAATCTCCTCTGCACTCCTTCCAGCGCTTCCACATCCTTCCTATAGTGAGGTGACCAGAACTGCACACAATATTCCAAATGTGGTCTCACCAAGGTCCTGTACAGTTGCAGCATAACCCCACGGCTCTTAAACTCCAACCCCCTGTTAATAAAAGCTAACACACTATAGGCCTTCTTCACAGCTCTATCCACTTGACTGGCAACCTTTAGAGATCTGTGGATATGGACCCCAAGATCTCTCTGTTCCTCCACAGTCTTCAGAACCGTACCTTTGACCCTGTAATCCACATTTAAATTTGTCCTACCAAAATGAATCACCTCACATTTATCAGGGTTAAACTCTATTTGCCATTTTTCAGCCCAGCTTTGCATCCTATCTATGTCTCTTTGTAGCCTACAACAGCCCTCCACCTCATCCACTACTCCACCAATCTTGGTGTCATCAGCAAATTTACTGATCCACCCTTCAGCCCCCTCCTCTAAGTCATTAATAAAAATCACAAAGAGCAGAGGACCAAGCACTGATCCCTGCGGCACACCGCTAGCAACCTGCCTCCAATCCGAAAATTTTCCATCGACCACCACCCTCTGTCTTCGGTCAGACAGCCAGTTGCCTATCCAATCGGCCAACTTTCCCTCTATCCCACACCTCCTCACTTTCATCATAAGCCGACCATGGGGGACCTTATCAAACGCCTTACTAAAATCCATGTATATGACATCAACTGCCCTACCTTCATCAACACACTTAGTTACCTCCTCAAAAAATTCTATCAAATTTGTGAGGCACGACTTGCCCTTCACGAATCCGTGCTGACTATCTCGGATTAATCCGCATCTTTCTCAATGGTCGTAAATCCCATCCCTAAGGACCCTTTCCATCAATTTACCAACCACCGAAGTAAGACTAACCGGTCTATAATTACCAGGGTCATTTCTATTCCCTTTCTTAAACAGAGGAACAACATTCGCCATTCTCCAGTCCTCTGGCACCATCCCCGTGGACAGCGAGGACCCAATGATCAACGCCAAAGGCTCTGCAATCTCATCCCTTGCCTCCCAAAGAATCCTAGGATACATTTCATCAGGCCCAGGGGACTTATCGACCTTCAGTTTATTCAAAACTGCCAAGACATCCTCCCTCCGAACATCTATTTCCTCCAGCCTATTAGCCTGTAACACCTTCTCTTCCTCAAAAACATGGCCCCTCTCCTTGGTGAACACTGAAGAAAAGTATTCATTCATCACCTCGCCTATCTCTACTGACTCCATACACAAGTTCCCACTACTGTCCTTGACCGGCCCTAACCTCACCCTGGTCATTCTTTTATTCCTCGCATAAGAGTAAAAAGCCTTGGGGTTTTCCTTGATCCGACCCGCCAAGGACTTCTCATGTCCCCTCCTAGCTCTCCTAAGCCCCTTTTTCAGCTCATTCCTTGCTAACTTGTAACCCTCAATCGAGCCATCTGAACCTTGTTTCCTCATCCCTACATAAGCTTCCCTCTTCCTTTTCACAAGACATTCCACCTCTTTTGTGAACCATGGTTCCCTCACTCGGCCATTTCCTCCCTGCCTGACAGGAACATACCTATCAAGGACATCCAGTATTTGTTCCTTGAAAAAATTCCACTTTTCATTAGTTCCTTTCTCTGACAGTTTCTGTTCCCAACTTATGCCCCCTAATTCTTGCCTAATCGCATCATAATTACCCCTTCCCCAATTGTAAACCTTGCCCTGCCGTACGGCCCTATCCCTCTCCATTGCAATAACAAAAGACACCGAATTGTGGTCACTATCTCCAAATTGCTCTCCCACAACCAAATCTAACACTTGGCCTGGTTCATTTCCCAGTACCAAATCCAATGTGGCCTCACCTCTAGTCGGCCCATCCACATATTGTGTCAGGAAACCCTCCCGCACACACTGCACAAAAACTGCCCCATCCAAACTATTTGACCTACAAAGGTTCCAATCAATATTTGGAAAGTTAAAGTCCCCCATGACAATTACCCTGTGACCCCCACACATATCCATAATCTGCTTAGCAATTTCTTCCTCCACATCTCTATTACTATTTGGGGGCCTATAGTAAACTCCTAGCAACGTGACCGCTCCTTTCCTATTTCTAACTTCAGCCCATATTACCTCAGTGTGCAGATCCCTCACGAAGTGCCTTTCCGCAGCCGTTAAACTATCCTTGATTAACAATGCCACTCCTCCACCTCTTTTACCAGCTTCCCTACACTTAGTGAAACATCTATACCCCGGAACGTCCAACAACCATTCCTGTCCTTGTTCTACCCACGTCTCCGTAATGGCCACAACATCGTAGTCCCAAGTACCAATCCACGCCCCAAGTTCATCTACCTTGTTCCGGATGCTCCTTGCATTGAAGTAGACACACTTCAACCCACCTTCCTGTCTACCAGTACCCACCCTTGACCCTGATACCTTCCCCAATACCTCACCACCCTCACTGACTTCTGGACTACAACTCCCTTTCCCACTCCCCTGACAAATTAGTTTAAACCCCCCTGAAGAGCCGTAACAAATTTCCCTCCGAGGATATTGGTGCCCCTCTGGTTCAGGTGCACCCCGTCCTGTTTGTACAGGTCCCACCTTCCCCAGAACGTGTTCCAATTATCCACGTATCTGAAACCCTCCCTCCTACACCATCCCTGCAACCACATATTTAACTGCACTCTCTCCCTGTTCCTCAACTCGCTATCACGTGGTACCGGCAACGTACCAGAGATGACCACATGTTTCGTCTTGGCTCTCAGCTTCCAGCCCAGCTCCAGAAATTCCTGCTTTAAATCGCCGTCCCTTCTCTTACCTATGTCATTGGTACCAATGTGCACCACGACTTGTGACTGTTTCCCCTCCCCCTTCAGAATCTGGAAAACACGGTCTGAGACATCACGGACCTTGGCATCCGGTAGGCAACATACCATCCGTGAGTCTCTTTTGCTGCCACAGAACCTCCTATCTATCCCTCTAACTAACGAGTCCCCAATAACTATTGCCCTCCCGCTCTCCCCCTTTCCCTCCCGAGCCACAGAGACGGACACAGTGCTGGAGATCCTCTCACTGCGGCTCCCCACTGGTATGTCATGCCCCTCAACCGTATCCAAAGCGGAATACTTGTTGCTAAGGGGAACGACCACCGGGGATCCCTGCACGGACTGCTTCCTCCCAGCCCCTCTCACCGTCACCCATCTGTTTTCAATCCTCGGAGTAACTGTATTCCTAAAGCTTGTGTCTATGGCCATCTCTGCGTCCCTGATGATCCTAAGTTCATCCAACTCCAGCTCCAGTTCCCTAACACGGTTTTGGAGGAGCTGCAGATGGGTGCACTTCCCACAGGTGTAATCAGTAGGGACACTGTCGTCGTCCCTCACCTCAAACATAGTTCAAGAGGAACATAGCACTGCCTGCACACCCATCCCCTCTAGATACCTTGCCAGTACCAGGTAGAAAGTGCAAAAATGAATTCAACTCACCCCTGCTCGCCCTTTCAGCCTAAGCCCTGTGAGCCAAAGTCTTATAGCTCACACTCTGCTTCCCACACACTCCACTGCCCGCTCCCGACGCTGCCCGCTGTATACTGCAGCCTACCTTTTCTACTTCACGCGCTTAAAAAACCCTTCCCAGACTCCTTTGCTGCCCACTTCTAGTTTTCACTTTAATCTTGAAAAACTGCTGTTAAAGTAAAGGCCAAAAAAATACACACACTAGCTGACTAATTAAATAAATAAACAATTCAATTAATCCAATTAATCTCTTACCAGCACTGCTGCTTTCAATCACCCCTCTCAGCTTGCTCCAGTGGATCAATGAGGGGGAACCTCCCAGGTAACTGACTTTTAAAGTTAAAATAAAAACCCTTCCCAGACTCCTTTGCTGCCCACTTCTAGTTTTCACTTTAAACTTGAAAAACCGCTGTTAAAGTAAAGGCCAAAAAAATACACACACTAGCTGACTAATTAAATAAATAAACAATTCAATTAATCCAATTAATCTCTTACCAGCACTGCTGCTTTCAATCACCCCTCTCAGCTTGCTCCAGTGGATCAATGAGGGGGAACCTCCCAGGTAACTGACTTTTAAAGTTAAAATAAAAACCCTTCCCAGACTCCTTTGCTGCCCACTTCTAGTTTTCACTTTAAACTTGAAAAACTGCTGTTAAAGTAATGGCCAAAAAAATACACACACTAGCTGACTAATTAAATAAATAAACAATTCAATTAATCCAATTAATCTCTTACCAGCACTGCTGCTTTCAATCACCCCTCTCAGCTTGCTCCAGTGGATCAATGAGGGGGAACCTCCCAGGTAACTGACTTTTAAAGTTAAAATAAAAACCCTTCCCAGACTCCTTTGCTGCCCACTTCTAGTTTTCACTTTAAACTTGAAAAACTGCTGTTAAAGTAAAGGCCAAAAAAATACACACACTAGCTGACTAATTAAATAAATAAACAATTCAATTAATCCAATTAATCTCTTACCAGCACTGCTGCTTTCAATCACCCCTCTCAGCTTGCTCCAGTGGATCAATGAGATGGTGGAAGAGAGAATGTCTGTGGTGTGTGGAGTCCGTACTTATGTTGGCTTCTTCGTCGAGGCAGCGCGAAGTGTTGACAGAATCAATGGATGGGAGGCGGGATTGTGTGATGGATTAGGCTACATTCACTACCTTTTGTACTTCCATGTGGCCTTGGGCAGAGCAGGAGCCATGCCAAACTGTGATAAAACCAGAAAGAATGTTTTCTATGGTGCATCTGTAAAAGTTGGTGAGAGTCGTATGCTTGTTAGAATGAGTGTAGACAGACTTGAAGCTTCCAATGAGATGTTGTGGTGAGAGCAGGTACCAAATTTCCACATTTAAACAATATATACACATATGTAACTATCCAGTACTATTGTGACTATACAGAGTAGGGAACCATAAGCAGACTTGTTGGCTTGGGTCACGGTTATGTCCCAACAGACTCCCAAATTGTCATTCATCTTTAAATTTTGAACGTAGCAGTGCTCCACTCTCAACATTCCCCAATGATCTAAGGATTGGCCTGGACCTGAAAGAATAAAACAAAGAAACAAAGAGGAAACTCACAACCAGGAAGGCTTGCAATGCTGGTAGGCATGATCCATCAAGAACAAGTAAAGTCGAACTTGTTTGGTTGAAGTTATCCTTGGGATGCAATTTCAATGAGCTGCTAATGGGTTCCACGTTAAGATTGACATTACTATTTCAGTTCCTGAACGTGATTATTGAATGTTGATTGATAACTTATATTTACTGTTGACTGAGATACTTGAAATCGTATGTGCGTTTATGTTTTCTCAAAAATGTAACTAGGTGACTATTTTAGCATTTTGAGAGTCTACCAATTTGGGGGCGATAATTGAAATGGAGCATTTTTTCATCCAGTGCCAGGCATTCAAAGAGTGGGCATTCATCATGAATATTTCTCAATTTAAATGCATCTCCTGAAACTTTGAAGTATAATAGAGGGAAAGTGGAGCTATGTATCCAAATAAGTTATGTTTCAGGAATGGAAGACGGATGCTCGTGTCAGCAGGGATCGACTGACATTGAAGAGCGGAGATAGGCCCGGACATGTGGAAGGAGAGGGGAAAAAGGCAAATGCGAGCATTGTGATTATGCAGGAACAGTGGTAGAAGGGAAAACTATAACATTGCGAATAGAACAGGAAAATTCGCGTGAAAGTTGGAGAAAAGTCGATAGAAAAGATAGGCCTTTAAGGAGAATGGGACCTGGCAGTGAAAAGCGGCATAGCAAACAGTGAGCGGAGGAGGAAGGGAAGGGTTCGGGGGCACTGTAATGCGACCAGTGGAATTTTAAAAAGTGCATTAGCCTATCCCATTCCATGTTGTTCTGAAAAATGTGCATGAGCCTTTCACTGCTTATTTTCTTTCGTTCCACGTATCGTTGCATCCATTATCTTTGAAATAAACGCCCTGCAAACCAATGAAGGCTTATGCTAAGTCAATACAATATTATTTCCTTTAAAATTATTTTGCCATATAAAGCCTCTGAACAGTATATGTTGAGTGTTGATGGTAGAAATTATGCCTACATTGAGTAATTAATTATGTTCTGAAAATTTTATTAGACGACATTACACAAAATTCGTAAGATAATGCAAATCCCGAGGACTTCAATTTTAGAGCGTACTAAAAGCGAGGCATTGCAGTCATCAGACGAATGGAGAAACTATTAACCAGCTAATACGGTTTCAGACAGAAGACATAAGGCACTACCAGCAAAGAGTTAAATGATTTTTGAATCAAAGATAATAATTTAATGAAACAAACAATTTAAGCACATATACATGCAATAAGAGAATTAAATAAGAAATTATGATTTTAAAACATATATTCTGATATTTTAGACACATTTTTATAATTGAATGATTTGTTGTTCATTTCAGCCAAAAGCAGGTTATTGCAATATATGATGGTAAACGCCACGAGTTCAGAGCCAGAGGCCTGGGAACATCAGTAGGCAGCAGAAAGCGTAGGAAAAAATATTTGGTGGGGGCAAACATTTTTTAAATTCATGAATAGGCAATTTCATTGTCTGGACATAGAATGGATACCTTTCTGAAAGTAGGATCTCATGCCTATTCAGTTTTGGCAATGAGCCGGTGGAAATGTCCGCATTGACCTTGAATGATAAGCGGTCTTATTTCCATTGTAAAAGGAAAGGGAATTCAGCCAAGATAGGAGTCAGCATCCAAATTAAATGGACGAATGAGAAATTATTCTGTCGGATGGCAAAATGCAATTCGCTGAGTAATGGGTCAAGAATTATTATTGATGTACGTTTACTCAATGCAGTTGATTTTAAACTAAGATAAGGCGGGGACGATCGATAAGAAATTCTATAATTAATCTGCATTTGACAGGACACTGTGGATTCATTGGAGAAGTTCTGCCGCTCTGTTCCAGATCTGGTTTCGGTGATATCGAGGAGCTGTTTCTTGTTTTATTTTTGTTTTAAGTAAATGTTGCATCTTCATACCGAGATATCTGCCTCGTGAGTCTTATATTGTCCGTAGCTAAATACAATATTGGCCACCTCAAATTACCTCAAACCACCTCAACATAGTATAAACGATGTGGTTAAGTCAGGGACTCAAGTAACAACTTCACCAATGTCAGGTGGCCAAAAGATAAGAAAATCGGAAATTCACTGACTGAGCATCTCATTATAAAATGTACAGCTCCAACTTTGTTTGATCAGCTTATTGTTAGGTTACTTGGGGCATTGTGTGACGCTCAAAACCGTACATAAGCACAACAGTTTGTCTATCTTAACATGTTGCGAAAATATATTCCTTTAACCCTGTATAATATGTCGCCATTGCCTCTAATGGACACAATTTCTGCAAACACTAGTTTCCGGAATATTGTTATTCCTTTGCTCTACGTGCTGTAGTTGTCCACCAGCTAATGTAAAACGCATTGATAGACCACACTTTTCATGTGAGGTCATCGTGATTCTCACCACATCAGCCGCAGAAATAAGCGACAACTTTCAAATTCTTCAACATCTGAGATATGTACAGTCAATAGCTGATTGCTTCGTGTTTTACCTCTGTATAGCTTCGCGGAAGAAATACATTGAAGCGGTGTTGACTTGATTGAGTTTTGCTTGTGCAAAATCAACTAACTTATTTAATAAAATCAGGGATGAGAGCCAGGGGGCGCATAATTATATTTTTCAATTCGGCCCTAAATTTTCTTTGGGAAACTGCATAAATGAAAGTATTTGTGCAAGAACTCAAACACCTGAGCATATATCCTGATAGTTCCGCAATGGTGAAAGAATCCTTGTAATTTGTTTTTAAAAATTGGTTATCTGTGAAATTAACACTTATGAAACAGACAAAAATAACCATCCACAATAGTAGAAAGGTGCCCGATATGACAAGCAGCAAAACGATGGATTTCCTTCTGTTTTCCAGCTCGGGATCAGTGTCATTGTCAGATCTCTTTTGCCCTATGATGCCCTTTCGTATTCTATTGGCCGAAATAATGTGCCGGATTGTTAGGGCATTCAGCAGCATTATCAACACAAACGGTGCGAATGGTGTCAAAATGGTTTCCATCCAGAAAAACGCTATCCATATGGGCAAGGTGTAGAAGTCTGTTTTTGTATTACACGACCATGGTACGTTGTCAATTACTTCCCGAGGTTCATAAATGAAGTAGATTGGAAGATTTTCTAAAAAGCTTACACAGCACACCACTGCAATTACGACATAAGCTGTTTTCTCAGTGCAATATTTAGTTCTTACGTTTTGGAAACAAATCGAAACAAATCGATCAAAAGTGAAAGCAACAGTTAGCCAGACGGACCAATCAATCGAAAGGAAGAGCAGGGCTAGATTCAGACGACAAATAGAGGTAACGTTCAAGAATGTATGTGAGAAATGGGCATCTTGAATCTCATACAATATTACATCGAAGACCATGACCATTAGATCAGCCACTGCCATGGCCACCAGGTAATGCGTGATGCATTTGGAGAGACCACACTTTCCACGGGAGAGTATCACGATTGTCACCAAATTTGCTGCAGAAAAAAATACAAACAAACTAGATTTCTGGTATGTACAATTAATATCTCACTGCTAAAACATAATGGATATTAGTTTATTCCTTCTGTAGTCTCTTTCAATATCGGGCCATTGCGTCGAAATCCTAAGCAATTCCTTTAAAAAGGTTTCGTTTCATTCTGAATCATTTGTTTGAATTGTTTATTGTCGGAATGCTATTAAGGGTGATATGTTATTGCAAACTGTTTTTTTTACAACACATGGAACATCGGCTAAGAAATAAAACTTTTACCATTTGGGGAGCCTGTCAAAAATAGGATGATCCATTGATCAAAGAAAGGCTAATGTTTGCAAGATAGATGAATCGACAGAAATAAATATGTTATGCGTGTAGTTTGGGAGTGGGACAGGAGGTGGGGATGGCCGGTGTGGGTGGGGAACTGCGAGGTCACCTAAACTCGTTGAAACAATGAATTTCTTAATGGATTTTGACAGTTCCTATGTGTCAGTTCCATTCTTTGCCAGTTTAATGTACCGGATGCAAATGTGAAGGAATTATTTTTCCATATGAAGTACAACATTCAGTTGCATTCTTTGGTCAGTAAAAAAAAATATATCAGCTTTTGCCAATAATCGAGTTGAGTTTGCCCTTATCCAAGGAACACATAACACATAAGGTCATTGCAATAACAATTGCACTTAGCAATAAAATGGCTGCCAATATGTACGATCAGGGATCGAGGTGGGACCGTAATAACAGCAACTGCAATTCTGCACTCATTTGTTAACCACTTCGATATGCCCAGCTCATGAAAACAATGAGAAACAACGTGATATGATTCCGGCACTGAGCAACATGATTGTAATGAAAGCACTTATCATGATGCCACTGTTGAAATTTGAAGCACTTGGAAATGTAGTTTGTAGAAACAAAGCCGTCTGACTTCTGGAGATTAAATATGATTGAAGTTTTAGAAGTTATTGATTCCTTTTTCTGTGGTGACCTCTTTCCTTCAGCTAATTGCAAACAGGCAACGAACGAAATTGAACAGATGGGTTTAAATGTAGCGCAGATGCGAAGTGTTTATTCATTCATTTTTTTCATCTGCCCATATCAAATAAAATAAATTTAAAAATTCTGTAAAAACACAGGAGGCCTGCCAGATGAATGGACAGAAATAAATATATTATGCGTTTTCGTTTGGGAGCGACTAGAAGCAAAGTTAACATTTCATTGAATAATACAATCCCTACAGTTCGGAATTAGGCCATTTAGTCCATCGCGTCTGCACGAACGCATCGAAACAGCATCCCACCCGAGCCATCCCCTCCATTCCATTCCCTGACCCACGCGGTTACCAGGGTAAATCCATGGCAACCACACACATTTTGACACTGAGGGGCAATTTTGCATGGCCAACTGACAATTTCGGGTCTAATTGACGTCCCGCCTATTTCAATGCCTTTCAAAGTTGCATTCGTTTCTTGAAAGAGTAAAGGAGCAGCATGACCTTGACGTGCAGTCCATCACAACACCGTGAGAACAAGTGCCCGGTATGCATTGCCAATTCTCTCTGTAACCGCACATCCCAGATTGAAATTTTCTTTTTCAAGGCAAGGTGTGGGAAGACAACGGAAAACATAGTCTAGATTTCTACTCAAGTCGTTCTATTGTAATTGGTGCAATTAAACCTTTGGATAGATTGCAATTGTTATCATCGCGACATTCAACTTAACAGACACGATGCGATTGACTTTTTTTTCTGGCTAGGAACCTTCAATAGAATTGATCACATGTTATCTCTTTCAGGCCTTTTGAGATTCAGTTCTTTTGTATTCAAAAGAAGATGAACGACAGACAGGAAGTGGCAGGGTGCATTCGGCACCCTTTCGCACTCGTATGTCGGGACAAATTAAAGTACAGCTGCTTTGCTGGCATTTGCAAACAGAAGTTATTGTATATTTCCCGCATTGAATTTTACGGCAGGAATCTGCTAGTTTTCGGATATACTCCATGTGAAATTTTACTGCTTCTGCTCAGTCCACGAAACGCAGAACACCTAAGGTATAAAGATTGAAATTTGCCTAATGCTTGCTAGATATGCCATGACTTGGATTTAGATTTACAGCTGGCTAATAGTAGCTGAATTGATTTTCAAGTTAATTTCAATATATTAGTCATGTCCCTCAGAGGCTCCACTGGGAAGTGGCCTAAGGCAGAAATGGAGAATCACACGTTTGATGTTGCACAACTCATCCAGAGGTGCGAAGCAATAAAATGTGATCAATAACATCACCTGCCAGCTGGCACATAATGGCAAGTGCACGCCAAGATTTCCGATGCCAACAATCACCAAATAAAAGAACATATTACCCAATTCAAAACATGAGTGGTCGTTGTCGTGTAGTTAGTTAAGGCAGCATCGGAAGACAGGTAACTCCAAATGGCCGCGTGGCAGGAAACACGATTTGTATTTATCGTGAAATAACTTCAAATTGCTCTCGAAATGCGAAACTCAACAATTGCTGGATGATAATGCGATTGGTCATGGCAAAAAGCTTTCAATCAGTTTCTATTCAAATAAATTACAACTCATCTGTATTGTAAAATGAGTTGCCCATTAACTCTGTCCTTTACTGTACTTTCGTTAAAGAGTGATCACAGTTGCGGAGTTCCAGCTTCTATCTTGTTTAATTGCGTTTATTTCGGCTGGAAGCGCCAGCAATACTTTTGGTAGGAGTGGGGAAACTTTTGACTCGAATGCTCATCTGGCTCCCAATTGCAGCTTCATTCAGGATGATATCTCAGGTTGGCTGCATTGAACCCAGTGTGCATATTTGTTCTAATTTCACGTCTCTATCATTGGCTTACAAAGAAAAAGATAATGAATCTTTGACTACTATAAACTGCAAGTTCCGATTCTAATGCTTGCGGCAGGAAAAAAAAACCAATACATATAATCATAAATGCTGACCGGTGTTCACTTTGTCACTGAAAATCAATAGTCAGAACAAATTGCGATTCATCTCAGGTAATTAATGTAACCATATAAAACTAACATGCTGGCATTCACTCAGTTGTACTTCAATGCTTCATGTCCCAGCTGCGAATATAACACATCGAAATGAGATAATATATTTCGTTCGATATCAGGAAGAGGGAGAGAAAAAAAAACTACGTTGTATTTTGATTTCTGCAGATGAATACATCTTACCAGGCACTCCAACTATTGCAAGAATTGGATAATAGATGTTTTCTATCTGTATGATTATTGGTAGCCCCATAGTCGGATTGACGTGACGCTGTTCCTCAGAATCAGAAACATACAAATACTCTGCTTTCAAAATAAGTGTCGTATTTATACCGGAGTAAAATCATGAGTGAAAATTTAATATTGTCCCATGGCTGGCATTAGTGTCAAGTCGTTGAACAAACAAATGAAGCCTTGATCGCTGTTGATAATACGGATACAATGTTATGATTTCCTATTCCCAAAGTACAAAGAGGGAAAATATCACTTTAATTGGTAATCCCAAAGAATATATTTCCACATGTCCAATCAAACAATAATGATCCAACTTGAATTTGGAGATACGTATAGATAATTGTAAGGTATTGGTGAGAACAAGTGTGCATAATTGTCCTATATTGCATTTCTGCCTGATTTTACTTAATAACAGTCGAACCCTCTTCTTCATTACACACCGTAAGTATAATGCGACACAGTACTGTTTGTGAGATAGCAGAATACTCAGATAAACGCGGCGGGTGTTAAGTCAAATTTATGAAGATTAACAGTCCCTTAGGTAGGTAGAAATCTGACACTCTGGATGTCATGACATGACTTGAACAGAACGAAAGAAATGTTGAAAACTATACATTTAGCTTGAACAGTATCAGCACGACATGATCGTGAACAATCATTAAAATGCATTTCCTTTGTGATAATATCGGAAAATAGAAAATAGGAGCGAGAGTTGTCAAATCAGTCCTTCGAGCTCGCTCCATAATTCGATATGAACATGTCTGATATTGATGTCATTCATAAGAACATAAGAACATAAGAAATAGGAGCAGGAGTAGGCCATCCAGCCCCTCGAGCCTGCCCCGCCATTCAATAAGATCATGGCTGATCTGACGTGGATCAGTACCACTTACCCGCCTGATCCCCATAACCCTTAATTCCCTTACCGATCAGGAATCCATCCATCCGCGCTTTAAACATATTCAGCGAAGTAGCCTCCACCACCTCAGTGGGCAGAGAATTCCAGAGATTCACCACCCTCTGGGAGAAGAAGTTCCTCCTCAACTCTGTCTTAAACCGACCCCCCTTTATTTTGAGGCTGTGTCCTCTAGTTTTAACTTCCTTACTATGTGGAAAGAATCTCTCCGCCTCCACCCTATCCAGCCCCCGCATTATCTTATAAGTCTCCATAAGATCCCCCCTCATCCTTCTAAACTCCAACGAGTACAAACCCAATCTCCTCAGCCTCTCCTCATAATCCAAACCCCTCATCTCCGGTATCAACCTGGTGAACCTTCTCTGCACTCCCTCCAATGCCAATATATCCTTCCTCATATAAGGGGACCAATACTGCACACAGTATTCCAGCTGCGGCCTCACCAATGCCCTGTACAGGTGCATCAAGACATCCCTGCTTTTATATTCTATCCCCCTCGCAATATAGGCCAACATCCCATTTGCCTTCTTGATCACCTGTTGTACCTGCAGACTGGGCTTTTGCGTCTCATGCACAAGGACCCCCAGGTCCCTTTGCACGGTAGCATGTTTTAATTTGTTTCCATTGAGATAGTAATCCCATTTGTTGTTATTTCCTCCAAAGTGTATAACCTCGCATTTATCAACGTTATACTCAATTTGCCATATCCTCGCCCACTCACTCAGCCTGTCCAAATCTCTCTGCAGATCTTCTCCGTCCTCCACACGATTCACTTTTCCACTTATCTTTGTGTCGTCTGCAAAAGTCGTTACCCTACACTCCGTCCCCTCCTCCAGATCATCTACATAAATGGTAAATAGTTGCGGCCCGAGTACCGATCCCTGCGGCATGCCACTAGTTACCTTCCTCCAACCGGAAAAAACACCCATTTATTCCGACTCTTTGCCTCCTGTCGGATAGCCAGTCCCCAATCCACTTTAACACACTACCCCCAACTCCGTGTGCCCTAATCTTCTTCAGCAGCCTTTTATGGGGCACCTTATCAAACGCCTTTTGGAAATCCAAAAACACCGCATCCACCGGTTCTCCTCCATCAACCGCCCTAGTCACATCTTCATAAAAATCCAACATGTTCGTCAAGCACGACTTTCCCCTCATGAATCCATGCTGCGTCTGATTGATCGAACCATTTCTATCCAGATGCCCTGCTATCTCCTCTTTAATAATGGATTCCAGCATTTTCCCTACTACAGACGTGAAGCTGACCGGCCTATAGTTACCCGCCTTTTGTCTCCTTCCTTTTTTAAACAGCGGCGTAACATTAGCCGCTTTCCAATCAACCGGCACTACCCCAGAATGCAACGAGTTTTGATAAATAATCACTAACGCATCCACTATTACCTCTGACATTTCTTTCAATACCCTGGGATGCATTCCATCCGGACCCGGGGACTTGTCCACCTTCAGTCCCATTAGTCTACCCAGCACTGCCTCTCTGGTAACATTAATTGTATTAAGTATTTCTCCTGCTGCCAACCCTCTATCGTTAATATTTGGCAAACTATTTGTGTCCTCCACCGTGAAGACCGGCACAAAAAATTTATTTAAAGACTCAGCCATATCCTCATTTCCCACTATTAACTCCCCCCTCTCGTCCTCCAAGGGTCCAACATTCACTCTAGCCACTCTATTCCTTTTTATATATTTATAAAAACTTTTACTATCATTTTTTATATTAGTTGCTAGCCTAGCTTCATAGTCTATCCTTCCTTTCTTTATCGCTTTCTTAGTCTCTCTTTGTTGTTTCTTAAATTTTTCCCAATCACTTGTTTCTCCACTATTTCTGGCCACTCTTTCCGCAGCTGTTTTTATTTTAATACTCTCCTTTATTTCCTTCGTTATCCACGGCTGGTTCTCCCTTTTCTTACAATCCTTGTTTTTTGCTGGAATATATTTTTGATGAGAACTGAAAAGGATCTCCTTAAAAATCCTCCACTGTTCCTCAGCTATCCTAACTGCCAGCCTGCTCTCCCAGTCTACCTTAGCCAATTCATCCCTCATCCTATCATATTTCCCTCTGTTCAAACAGAGGACACTGGTTTGGGACCAAACTTTCTCCTCTTCCATCTGAATCAGAAATTCGACCATATTGTGGTCACTAGACCCAAGAGGGTCCTTCACAATAAGATCCTTAATTCTACCTACCTCGTTACACAATACCAGATCCAAAATAGCTCGTTCCCTCGTCGGTTCCGTAACATGCTGTTCAAGGAAACTATCCCGACAGCATTCTAAGAACTCTTCCTCCATTCCACCCTTCCCGACTTGAGTCTGCCAGTCAATGTGCATGTTGAAGTCCCCCATGATTATTGCCGTTCCGTTTTTACACGCATCCCTTATCTGCTTGTTTATAGCCCTCCCTACCTCAACATTATTATTTGGGGGCCTATATACCACACCTACTAGTGTATTTCTCCCTCTACTATTCCTCATCTCTACCCATAATGATTCCACGTTTTGTTCCTCAGAGCCTATGTCATCCCTCAGTACTACCCTGATATTATCTCTTATTAATAGCGCGACCCCACCACCTTTTCCATCCTGTCTATTCTTCCTAAACGCCTGATACCCCTGGATATTCATCTCCCAGTCCTGGTCACCTTTCAGCCACGTTTCCGTAATGGCCACTAGATCGTACCCACTTGTGCTGATTTGCACCATCAACTCATTTACCTTGTTCCGAATGCTTCGTGCATTCAGGCAAAGTGTCCTTATTTCAGCTTTTATCTGGACCCGCTTTGATGAGTCGCGAACACCCTCTCCCTCTACTCCCTTATCTAAATTACCGCCTTCATTCACTTGCACCCTCTCCTCTACCATTAATTTTGTAATTCCCCTTACCCCTGCATCCTCCCCCCCATCAATTAGTTCCTTGATCCTAGTCAACTCTTCTAGCTCCCCTCCAACTGCAGATCACTGCCGTTTCTCCATAGTGCATTATCCCGCAGGTGATCAAATGTTTATCTAACTCTTTCTCAGATCCATTGATTGATTCTGCGTCCATTGCACTCTGTGACAATGATTTCCATAGATTCACAACATCCTGTGAGAAGTAGTTGTTTCTTATCTCTGCCATGAACCTCACTCTACAACCCCATTTTTAATCTACAGCCATTACCTCTTGTGCCAGAATGTTCTCAAAGGGGGAACCTTTGTTTAACATTGAATTTATCAATCCATTTTGTATACCTCAATAGTACCCCCTCATTATTCTGTACTCTAGTCTATACGAGCCTACATGTCTCAACCGCTCCTCATATGACAGATACTTCAAACATGGAATCAATCCAGTGAACCTCTTCTGATCCGCCTCCAGTGCCGCCACGCCCTTCCTCAAAGAAAGTGACCAAAACTGAACACAATACTCCAAGTCTGTTCTCACTAATGTCTGATGCAATTAGAACAACACTTGTCTGCTTTTATACACTGGACTCTTCTCAATAAATGCCAAGGTTCCATTTGCCTTCCTTATGTCATTCTGCACCTGCACACCCACTTTCTGAGATTCATGCAGACGTACACACAGATCTCTCTGCACAGAAGCCTTTTGAAACTGTTCCCCATTTAAAAAGCAAATTCCCCTTTTATTTTTCGGGCCAAAATAGATAATCTCGCATTAAACTTCATCTGCCGCTTTCTGGCCCATTCCCCTAACCTGTCAATATCCATTTCTGATCATTGTTATCTGCTCATCACCACCTGTTTTCCCACCTATTTTGGTTTTGCCAGCAAATTGCACTATGTCACACTCTGCCCCTGCATGTAGATCATTGATACAGATTGAAAATAGTTGTGGTCCAAGAAATGAACTCTGCCGGAACCCACTAGTTCTCGATTGACAACTGGAGAATGATCCATTTACCCCAACCCTCTGCTTTCTATCAGTCAGTAAATCCTCAATCCAGATGAAAACTGTCCCCCCAACCCCTTGGGATCTCACCTTCAGGATCAATATCTTGTATGGCGCTTCATAAAATGCCTTCTGGAAGTCCAGACAGGTAACATCTACATGATCTACTTAATCTATCTTGCTGGTTACATCCTAAGATAACTCTAGCAGATTTTTCAAACAAAACTTGCCATTCAAGAACCATGCTGACATTTGTGAATTGAGCTTTGATTTTCCAGATGCTCAGTCACCTCCTGCTTAACGAATGACTCCAGCAGCTTCCCCATCACACATATGAAGCTGACTGGCCTATAGTTTCCCATGTTTTCCCTCTCTCCTTTCTTGAATAAAGGCGCCACATTAGCATTATATCCTTATTAAACGATGGATTTTAAACCTTTTGCAATTCCTTTTCCTCTCAGCAATGTACCTGAGTTGTTTTGTCGTCAATACCTCCCTGAACAACTGTCAACGTCCTTTCACCGTTCTCCCCTTTGAAACTCTTGCTCAGTCCTCTTGGGCCCACTCTTTCATAAGGCCTGCATGTTTACCCTTGCCCAATGCGTAAACTCGAGTATGTGATTACGTCATCTCACTTTCAATCGGAATTTCAAATTATATCATGCTATGACCACTCCTTCCAAGTGGATCCATAACGATAAGACTGAATCAATCGTTCCTCATTACATCAATTGCAACAAAGGGAGTGAAAACAAAATTCACCAAATTGATTCCCAGCATTCATCGTTTGTCTGATAATACATTAATTAATAACTTGGTGTCTATGCGACGGCGCTAATAAAAAAAGGATAATTTATTGATAAATAAAAAACCCAAGGACAATGCACAGCCACCACCCACCCACCCCCAGACTTCTGCCACACTAGAATCCTTGCATCCTACCGTTATGAAAGTACTGATTCATGAACTTTTTTTCGAAATTTCAGCCAGAAAATCCTCGATGCATGCAATATATTGCCCGCCCAACCCAATCACCCCCACCCTCACCCCCTGAAACACACACGCACAAGGCATGCACAATTCATGAGCTCTTAGTTGCACATAAATTGTGGACTTGGATTGTTGCCAAATACCTACTTGCCCACATAGAGTGATGCGTACCTACTTGACCACATAGAGTGATACATGGACCGGTCAAGCATAGCATCCAAAGACATTCCTTTCCAAATTATGTTCCTTTTTTCTGGCTTCAATTAACTGTAGTTGTATTCCTGTGTCCTCTATTTCCCACCGTATCTTACTATTCTTCCATGTACTGTGTGCCAGCCGTTTCTGTCAAAGTTCCTCAAGTAGGGATATTCGTCGATGTTTTCAGAATATTCCCCACTATTCACGACTTCTCAGATACTGAAGCAATCCATGATCATATGCAACAAGATTTGGGCAGTATTCGGCCTTGGGCTGAGAAGTGACAAGTAACATCCACGTCCATAATGCAAAGGAACGAGCATCACCAAAATGCGACAATCCAACCACCGCCCCTTGATTTTCAATTGTAACAACGTCACTAAATCTCCCACTTTCAACAACGTTGGTGATACTATTGACCAGAAGTTCAACTGGACTCACCATATAAACACGGGTGGCTAGTAAAACGAGATTAGAGGCGAAGAAGACTCGTGAGTTACTGTCCTCCTGTCTCCCCAGTCCAACAAGTATCAGACACGAGCTAACAAATTGATGGAATACTGCCGTTTGTTTGGATGGGTGCAGCTCCAACAACACCGAAGAGTCTTGACACGATCCAGGATTTGGTTTGATTTATTATTGTCACATCTATCAGTAGCAAGCGAAAAGTATATATTTTTTGTGCCCTATACAGATAGAGCATAGATTACATGGAGAAGGAAATGAGAGAGTGGAGAATGTAGTGTTGCAGTTGTTGCTAGGGTGAAGGCAATGATAAAAGTATACGAGGTAAGCCCATTCAAAACTCTGATGCCAGCAGGGAAGAAACTGTTCTTGACTCGATTGGGACGTATCTTCAGACTTTTGTGTCCTTATCACGACTGAAGATGAAAAGTGAATGTCCAGGGTGTCTGAAGTCCTTGATTATACTGCTTGCTTTTCTGAGGCAGAGGGGAGTGTAGACAGAATCAATGTACGGGAGGCTGGCTTATCGAATGGACTGGGTTTCGTTCACAAAGCTTTGTATTATTTGCTGCCTTGGACAAAGCAGGAACCATACCAAGCTGTGATGCAAAGAATGATTTCTCTGGCACATCTGTTAAAGTTGGTGAGATTTGTAGCCGACATGCCAAATTTCCATAGCATCTTGAGAAAGTAGAGGTGTTGGTGGCCTCTCTTAAATACGGCGTCGGCTTGGAAGGACAAGCTCAGGTTGTTGGTGGTCTGGACAACGAGAAACTTGAAACTTGAAGGACAAAGCAGCCTGTTTGATTATCCCCACACTCGCAAACATCCATTCCCTCCACCTCCAATGCTCAGTAGCAGCACTGTGGACAATATGCAAGATGAACTGTAGAGTTTCACGAATGATCATAAGACAGCACCGTCCAAATCCACGACGACATTCATCGAAAAGTACACGAGCAACATATACATGCGAACATCGCCACCTGCAAGATACTATTCTGGAAACTCAGCAACTTGAACTCGGATTATATTGCTGTTCCTTTGCAGTCGCTGGGGAAAAAAAATCAGGGTATTCCTTTCCGAACGGCGCCACCGATCAACCACAGCAGTAGGATTAGTCCGTTTCAAGACGGTAGCTAACCACCACATTCTTCAGGACGACTCGCAATGGATTTTAAATGCTAGCCGAAGTGAATAACAGTTTTTTAAAAAGTGCATTGACTCTTCTTCATTCCCAATTGCACAAAACTGTTCTCTATCATACGGAGAGGTATTTCCATGCTTCCATTGTCTGATTCATCATCATATAATTGTGTGCACAGCACTAATCCTGTGGCACTACAATCGGTACAGGTTGCCACCTTGAAATGTTCATCTGGCCTCAAAACTCTGTCTTCTATCAGTTAGCCATTCCTCGAAGTAGGCTGGCATACTACCCCAGACACCATGAGTTCCTATTTGATCAGGCACACTGCGCATTCAGATACTATTTTCAGATATTGCTGTCATAGCAATTAAATGTGGAACATGAAGCGCTGAGGCAAGTTCTTGACGTAAAGCAAGTGAATGCTTTCATGATCAGGAAAATAAGTCCAAGCATATCATAATCCAGGATTCATTAGGTAACAATGAAAGCAAATAAGAACATTTCTACACACATGCGCCGCAGCACAGGCCTGTTTGAGGCACATGATCTCCTTTACTTCTCGGATGGGGCGTCGCAAAATTTCGGAGCAATCGCTAATTGTCCCTGAACTAATTGATAGCTTGTAAGAACATTTCAATGTAGAAGTAGAGTCTGATGTAGGTCAGAATAAGTAAATCTGGCAGATTCCCTTCGAGACACTACTGAATGAAATGGATGTTCAATGACACGCGTCAGATGGGCATCATTCGACATTCAAATCCACATTGCAATTCAAACCAAATTTCTGCATCTGAAGTCGTGATATTCGAAGCCGCACCCTCGGGACATTGCTGTTTGTTTCTGCATTGCTACTGAAGGGTCAAAGTAACTGTGTCACCATCTGTGTTGCAGACACCAATGATATCAATCATGAACAAAGATGGATGAGACAAAAATACACTCTTACGGTAACATAGAATGCCATCAATGACCTTTGTAAACTTCACTCCACATTGTGCCTTTGGGATGAACTTCATTCAGATTCAAACACACAGTTCAATCAAGGAACAAACGACTTTGGGGAGTGATCAAATTGCTAAGCAGGTGAGTTGATATTTAGGAGTGTGAGGTGTGGAGGGAGTGCTTGGGACCTGCAAATGGTCGCAGCTCCCCGGGACGGATGGGACTGATGAGGGAGAGAGCTTCAGCCCCACGGATGCAGGTCTGGTCGTTGGAGATCAGCACAGTGAATGCTCGGACTTCGGCGACATTTTCCTGTTCTCTGGGAGCCTGCCAAATGAAGGCCCTGGCTTCCACGGCGATTTGCACGTCTCTTGGAACCGACGTAGTGAAATCCCCAGTCCTGGGACCGCAGCACTGGCTGTAGGTCACATGTGGGTTGTTGGCCGGGTCAATTACAGTTCGTGTGTCTCCAGGGTCCAAAGGATTGCCAAATATGTAAGAGATTGAATTAGTTTCAAAGAATTAGAATTAAGTTGTGGAGGCATAGATCGAGAGTAAAAGGTAGAATTAGCAGGTATTCTGGGCACAGGTTGCAAGAAGTCACTTTGCTCTGGCGCCATCTTGAAACGATAACTGAAGCTCAACCTCCTTAACTGAGCTGTTTGGTTTCTCTTCTTCCTGTTTCAATCTTTGCCTTTGTGGTCCTGTTACCACAGAGTCAGAAAACATCGCTTCATTCACGTCCTGAAATACTTGGGCCATTTGATTGTGCTCTGGATTTTCAAATAAAGTGGGCATCACTCCGACCCGTATTGCAGCTATATCATTACTCAGGATAAACTGTAACCCAGAAAAAAGTTACTTTCTCCAATAATCCTACCAATAATCTTTTGACTGGACTCTCCAGACGTACTTTATAGAACCGAAACTTAGTCCTTTCATCAATAAATCAACACATTGCCAAATTTCTGGCAATCCGCCTTCGAAATACCTGCCCCATCATGCCTCTCTATTAAAAATGACTTATTCCTGTATCCCTTAAGATCTTAACTACATTACCTGTTCAAACGTGTACACACGAGGAAGCATCACCCACAGAAATAAAATCTTTAAATAATCAGACTCCTGCTTGCCATCCGCCCTCTGAACAGGCCGTACTTTCTTTTGCAACCCTTTTGCTTCAACAAGTGTTTCCTGTGTCAGCCTAACACGCCCCATTGGTTTATGCTGTTTATCATTTGTGTCTTCCCAGTGCTTTTCTCAAGCCACCACACTGCGACGTTGGGTGTCCAACTTTATTGCAATGAAAACATTGAAGTTTTCTTATCTCGCTTCCATCCTCATATGTTTCAATTTCAACATGAGGCAAATTGTCCTTATTATCTCCAGTGATAGCTCCTTTGCCTTGACCACCTGCGGATGTATCTGGTCCCCAGTTTTCATCGCTCAAAGATTGAAATTGACATCGAGAACCACATCGTAATTTATTAAATAATTGAAAATCATGTGGCACTTCTTCTGCCCGTCTGACAGTTTTAATCCTTTTCTCTTGAACTTTTTAAAGTTCAAGTCTTATTTTCAGTTCCTGAAATTCAAATGCTCTTATTTTTCTTTTCCCCCTCTCTCTCTAGTTTTAGATGCTATTGCCACTCGCTCTATTTCCCTCCCTTCTGACTTTGCTACTCCCTCACTCTTTCCTTTCCTTTTAATTCCAATTCAAGCTGTATCATTACATTTTCGTATTGCAACACTTTGATTTGTAATTAAATTTCAACCAATTACAATGATTCAGACGTGTCTCTGGAAATGTTAATCTCGAAGATGTCCTCCTTCCTAATGCTTTTAGGCAACGTCAAATTCAGCTGTTTTGCCAAATCCAACAGCTTTGTTTTGCCCACAATTTGGAAACCACTGTGATTGAACACCTCCTCACGCAGGAGTTCATAAGCAACTGAAAGCGCCATTATCTCGAGGCAATCCCTATTCAAATTAACCAAATGCAAATTCTGATTTAAAGCACCGATTTGTTTTTTCAAAACCCACTTAGGTGTCTTTAGGTTCAATAATCCCAAGACAAACAAGGACCAATAATATTTAATCCTGCAAAAGGCAATATTTTTTGTCAGGGCCGAGGAATAAAACGCTGAATAAGAATTCAGATGAGCCCCCAACAAATTTTCAATTTTGGTCACAAATATGAGGATAGAATGCGACACAACAGGAGTGACTCTGATTTGAATTTATTTGACTTGATTTGTTTTGGTTTGATTTGGTTTATTATTTCACATGTATTGAGATACAGTGAAATTGATTCTTCCTTGCACGCTACAAAGACATAACAGGCCATTCGTAGAGTACACAACGTAAAAGGAAAAGGATGGGAACAGATTACAGCGTTGCAGTTACAGTGGGTTTCGAGAAAGGTCAGCTTGATGTATGATAGGTCCATTCAAAATAATGTTGGCAGCAGCGAAGATGTTGTTCTTGAGTCAAATGGTATGTGTTCTCAGACTTTTTTACGCTTTTCCCGATTGAAGAAATTGAAAGAGAGTATGTCCAGGACAGTTGGTGTCCTTGAATATGCTGGTTGCTTTTCCGAGGCAGTGAGAAGTATAGACAGAATCAATGGATGGGAGGCTCGTTTGTGTTATGGACTGGTCTACTTTCACTGTCCTTTGTACTTTCTTGCGATCTTGGTCAGAGCAGGATAAATACGGAAAAGAAGTTTTCTATGGTGCATCTGTAAAAAATGGTGAGAGTTGCAGCGTATGTGCTGAATTTCCTTAGCCTCCGGAAAAAAATAGAGGCATTGATGGACTTCCTGAACTATAGCATTAGCGTGGAGGGACCAGCACAATTTCTTGGTGAACTTCACACATCGAATCCTGAAGGTCTCGACAACTTCGACTTCATCCCCTTTGATATAGACATGCGCATGCCCTCCATTGCGTTTCCTGAAGTCGATGACTATCACTTTCGATTTACTGAGTATAGAGTATTGTTGTTGCAACATTTCATTAGATTCTCTATCTCGTTCCAATGTTCCGTCTCAACATTGTCTGAGATCTGAGCTACTAAGCTATCATCAGGAAAACTTGAACATTGAATTGGAGCATAATTAGGAACCTGCTGTAGCAAAACAAACTTAATTTAATGACATAGTTTAAGTATAACTCGAAAAGAATGAAGAAGCTTATCTCCCAGATTTGAACAACAGTTAAAGTAATGAAAAGAACAATCTCAAATTTCTAATTGATCACCTTTTCAGTTGTAAATCAGCAACTTTCGCCTTACAGACAGAAACAAAAATAATTTTACATAATGTTATCAACCGTAAATAGTTTGATTTGATTTGGTTCATTACTGTCACGTGTATGAACATACAGTGAAATGTATTGTTTCTTGCGCGCTACACAGACAAAACATACTGTTCATAGAGAAGAAAACGAAAGAGTACAGAATGTCGTGTCACAGTCATAGCTAGGTGTAGAGAAATATCAACTCAATGCAAGGTAAGCCCATTCAAAGGTCTGACAGCAGCAGGGGAGAAGCTGTTCTTGAGTCTGTTGGTACATGACCTCAGATTTTTGCATCTTTTCCCCTAAGGAAGATGGTGGAAGAGAGAATGTCTGTGGTGTGTGGAGTCCGTACTTATGTTGGCTTCTTCGTCGAGGCAGCGCGAAGTGTTGACAGAATCAATGGATGGGAGGCGGGATTGCGTGATGGATTAGGCTCCATTCACTACCTTTTGTACTTCCATGTGGGCCTTGGGCAGAGCAGGAGCCATGCCAAACTGTGATAAAACCAGAAAGAATGTTTTCTATGGTGCATCTGTAAAAGTTGGTGAGAGTCGTATGCTTGTTAGAATGAGTGTAGACAGACTTGAAGCTTCCAATGAGATGTTGTGGTGAGAGCAGGTACCAGATTTCCACATTTAAACAATATATACACATATGTAACTATCCAGTACTATTGTCACTATACAGAGTAGGGAAACATAAGCAGACTTGTTGGTTTGAATCACGGTTATGCCCCAACAGACTCCCAAATTGTCATTCATCTTTAAATTTTGACCGTAGCAGTGCTCCACTCTCAACATTCCCCAATGATCTAAGGATTGGCCTGGACCTGAAAGTATAAAACAAAGAAACAAAGAGGAAACTCACAACCAGGAAGGCTTGCAATGCTGGTAGGCATGATCCATCAAGAACAAGTAAAGTCGAACTTGTTTGGTTGAAGTTATCCTTGGGATGCAATTTCAATGAGCTGCTAATGGGTTCCACGTTAAGATTCAAATTACTATTTCAGTTCCTGAACGTGATTATTGAATGTTGATTGATAACTTATATTTACTGTTGACTGAGATACTTGAAATCGTATGTGCGTTTATGTTTTCTAAAAAATGTAACTAGGTGACTATTTTAGCATTTTGAGAGTCTACCAATTTGGGGGCGATAATTGAAATGGAGCATTTTTTCATCCAGTGCCAGGCATTCAAAGAGTGGGCATTCATCATGAATATTTCTCAATTTAAATGCATCTCCTGAAACTTTGAAGTATAATAGAGGGAAAGTGGAGCTCGGTATCCAAATAAGTTATGTTTCAGGAATGGAAGACTGATGCTCGTGTCAGCAGGGATCGACTGACATTGAAGAGCGGAGATAGGCCCGGACATGTGGAAGGAGAGGGGAAAAAGGCAAATGCGAGCATTGTGATTATGCAGGAACAGTGGTAGAAGGGAAAACTATAGCATTGCGAATAGAACAGGAAAATGCGCGTGAAATCTGGACAAAAGTCGATAGAAAAGATAGGCCTTTAAGGAGAATGGGACCTGGCAGTGAAAAGCGGCATAGCAAACAGTGAGCGGAGGAGGAAGGGAAGGGTTCGGGGGCACTGTAATGCGACCAGTGGAATTTTAAAAAGTGCATTAGCCTATCCCATTCTATGTTGTTCTGACAAATGTGCATGCGCCTTTCACTGCTTTTTTTTCTTTCGTTCCACGTATCGTTGCATCCATTATCTTTGAAATAAACGCCCTGCAAACCAATGAAGTCTTTTGCTAAGTCAATACAATATTATTTCCTTTAAAATTATTTTGCCATATAAAGCCTCTGAACAGTATATGTTGAGTGTTGATGGTAGAAATTATGTCTACATTGAGTAATTAATTATGTTCTGAAAATTTTATTAGACGACATTACACAAAATTCGTAAGATAATTCAAATCCCGAGGACTTCAATTTTAGAGCGGACTAAAAGCGAGGCATTGCAGTCATCAGACGAATGGAGAAACTATTAAGCAGCTCATACGGTTTCAGACAGAAGACATAAGGCACTACCAGCAAAGAGTTAAATGATTTTTGAATCAAAGATAATAATTTAATGAAACAAACAATTTAAGCACATATACATGCAATAAGAGAATTAAATAAGAAATTATGATCTTAAAACATATATTCTGATATTTTAGACACATTTTTATAATTGAATGATTTGTTGTTCATTTCAGCCAAAAGCAGGTTATTGCAATATATGATGGTAAACGCCACGAGTTCAGAGCCAGAGGCCTGGGAACATCAGTAGGCAGCAGAAAGCGTAGGAAAAAGTATTTGGTGGGGGCACACATTTTTAAAATTCATGAATAGGCAATTTCGTTGTCTGGACATAGAATGGATACCTTTCTGAAAGTAGGATCTCATGCCTATTCAGTTTTGGCAATGAGCCGGTGGAAATGTCCGCATTGACCTTGAATGATAAGCGGTCTTATTTACATAGTAAAAGGAAAGGGAATTCAGCCAAGATGGGAGTCAGCATCCAAATTAAATGGACGAATGAGAAATTATTCTGTCGGATGGCAAAATGCAATTCGCTGAGTAATGGGTCAAGAATTATTATTGATGTACATTTACTCACTGCAGTTGATTTTAAACTAATATAAGGCGGGGACGATCGATAAGAAATTCTATAATTAATCTGCATTTGACAGGACACTGTGGATTCATTGGAGAAGTTCTGCCGCTCTGTTCCAGATCTGCTTTCGGTGATATCGAGGAGCTGTTTCTTGTTTTAATTTTGTTTTAAATAAATGTTGCATCTTCATACCGAGATATCTGCCTCGTGAGTCTTATATTGTCTGTAGCTAAAGACAATATTGGCCACCTCAAATTACCTCAAACCACCTCAACATAGTATAAACGATATGGTTAAGTCAGGGACTCAAGTAACAACTTCACCAATGTCAGGTGGCCAAAAGATAAGAAAATCGGAAATTCACTGACTGAGCATCTCATTATAATGTACAGCTCCAACATTGTTTGATCAGCTTATTGTTAGGTTGCTTGGGGCATATTGTGACGCTCAAAACCGTACATAAGCACAACAGTTTGTCTATCTTAACATGTTGCGAAAATACATTCCTTTAACCCTGTATAATATGTCGCCATTGCCTCTAATGGACACAATTTCTGCAAACACTAGTTTCCGGAATATTGTTATTCCTTTGCTCTACGTGCTGTAGTTGTCCACCAGCTAATGGAAAACTCATTGATAGACCACTATTTTCATGTGAGGTCATCGTGATTCTCACCACATCAGCCGCAGAAATAAGCGACAACTTTCAAATTCTTCAACATCTGAGATATGTACAGTCAATAGCTGATTGCTTCGTGTTTTACCTCTGTATAGCTTCGCGGAAGAAATACATTGGAGCGGTGTTGACTTGATTGAGTTTTGCTTGTGCAAAATCAACTAACTTATTTAATAAAATCAGGGATGAGAGCCAGGGGGCGCATAATTATATTTTTCAATTCGGCCCTAAACTTTCTTTGGGAAACTGCATAAATGAAAGTATTTGTGCAAGAACTCAAACAACTGAGCATATATCCTGATAGTTCCGCAATGGTGAAAGAATCCTTGTAATTTGTTTTTAAAAATTGGTTATCTGTGAAATTAACACTTATGAAACAGACAAAAATAACCATCCATAATAGTAGAAAGGTGCCCGATATGACAAGCAGCAAGACGATGGATTTCCTTCTGTTTTCCAGCTCGGGATCAGTGTCATTGTCAGATCTCTTTTGCCCTATGATGCCCTTTCGTATTCTATTGGCCGAAATAATGTGCCGGATTGTTAGGGCATTCAGCAGCATTATCAACACAAACGGTGCGAATGGTGTCAAAATGGTTTCCATCCAGAAAAACGCTATCCATATGGGCAAGGTGTAGAAGTCTGTTTTTGTAATACACGACCATGGTACGTTGTCAATTACTTCCCGAGGTTCATAAATGAAGTAGATTGGAAGATTTTCTAAAACGCTTACACAGCACACCACTGCAATTACGACATAAGCTGTTTTCTCAGTGCAATATTTAGTTCTTACGTTTTGGAAACAAATCGAAACAAATCGATCAAAAGTGAAAGCAACAGTTAGCCAGACGGACCAATCAATCGAAAGGAAGAGCAGGGCTAGATTCAGACGACAAATAGAAGTAACGTTCAAGAATGTATGTGAGAAATGGGCATCTTGAATCTCATACAATATTACATCGAAGATCATGACCATTAGATCAGCCACTGCCATGGCCACCAGGTAATGCGTGATGCATTTGGAGAGACCACACTTTCCACGGGAGAGTATCACGATTGTCACCAAATTTGCTGCAGAAAAAAATACAAACAAACCTCTAGATTTCTGGTATGTACAATTAATATCTCACTGCTAAAACATAATGGATATTAGTTTATCCCTTTTGTAGTCTCTTTCAATATCGGGCCATTGCGTAGAAATCCTAAGCAATTCCTTTAAAAAGGTTTCATTTCATTCTGAATCATTTGTTTGAAATGTTTATTGTCGGAATGCTCTTAAGGGTGATATGTTATTGCAAACTGTTTTTTTTACAACACATGGAACATCGGCTCAGAAATAAAACGTTCATCATTTGGGGAGCCTGTCAAAAATTGGATGATCCATTGATCAAAGAAAGGCTAATGTTTGCAAGATATTTCCGTGGCATAGATGAACAGACAGAAATAAATATGTTATGCGTGTAGTTTGGGGGTGGGGCAGGAGGTGGGGATGTCCGGTGTGGGTGAGGAATCGCGAGGTCACCTAAACTCGTTGAAACAATGAATTTCTTATTGACAGTTCCTATGTGTCAGTTCCATTCTTTGCCAGTTTAATGTACCGGATGCAAATGTGAGGGAATTATTTTTCCATATGAAGTACAACATTAAGTTGCATTCTTTGGTCAGTAAAAAAAAAAATCAGCTCTTGCCAATAATGGAGTTGAGTTTGCCGTTATCCAAGGAACACATAACACATAAGATCATTGCAATAACAATTGCACTTAGCAATAAAATGGCTGCCAATATGTACCATCAGGGATCGAGGTGGGACCGTAATAACAGCAACTGCAATTCTGCACTCATTTGTTAACCACTTCGATATGCCCAGCTTATGGACACAATAAGAAACAACGTGATATGATTCCGGCACTGAGCAACATGCTTGTAATGAAAGCACTTATCATGATGCCACTGTTGAAATTTGAAGCACTTGGAAATGTAATTTGTAGAATCAAAGCCGTCTGACTTCTGGAGATTAAATATGATTGAAGTTTTAGAATTGATTGATTCCCTTTTCTGTGGTGACGCCTTTCCTTCAGCTAATTGCAAACAGGCAACGAACGAAATTGAACAGATGGGTTTAAATGTAGCGCAGATGCGAAGTGTTTATTCATTCATTTTTTTCATCTGCCCATATCAAATAAAATAAATACAAAAAATTCTGCAAAAACACAGCAGGGCTGCCAGATGAATGGACAGAAATAAATATATTATGCGTTTTCGTTTGGGAGCGACTAGAAGCAGGCTTAACATTTCATAGAATAATACAATCCCTACTGTTCGGAATTAGGCCATTTAGTCCATCGCGTCTGCACGATTGCATCGAAACAGCATCCCACCCCAGCCATCCCCTTCATACCATTCCCTGACCCACGCGTTTACCAGGGCAAATCCATCGCACTCACACACATTTTGACACTGAGGGGCAATTTCGCATGGCCAACTGACAATTTCGGGTCTAAATGACGGCCCCGCCTATTTCAATGCCTTTCAAAGTTGCATTCCTTTCTTGAAAGAGTAAAGGAGCACCATGACGTTGACGTGCAGTCCATCACAACACCGTGAGAACAAGTGCTCGGTATGCATTGCCAATTCTCTCTGTAACTGCACATCCCAGGTGAAATTTTCTTTTTCAGCAAGGTGTGGGAAGACAACGGAAAACATAGTCTAGATTTCTACTCAAGTCGTTGTATTGCAATTGGTGCAATTAAACCTTTGGATAGATTGCAATTGTTATCATCGCGACATTCAACTTAACAGACACGATGCGATTGACTATTTTTTCTGGCTAGGAACCTTCAATAGAATTGATCACATGTTATCTCTTTCAGGCCTTTTGAGATTCAGTTCTTTTGTATTCAAAAGAAGATGAATGACAGACAGGAAGTGGCAGGGTGCATTCGGCACCCTTTTGCACTCGTATGTCGGGACAAATTAAAGTACAGCTGCTTTGCTGGCATTTGCAAACAGAAGTTATTGTATACTTCCTGCATTGAATTTTACGGCAGGAATCTGCTAGTTTTCGGATATACTCCATGTGAAATTTTACTGCTTCTGCTCAGTCCACGAAACGCAGAACACCTAAGGTATAAAGATTGAAATTTGCCTAATGCTTGCGAGATATACCATGACTTGGATTTAGATTTACAGCTGGCTAATAGTAGCTGAATTGATTTTCAAGTTAATGTCAATATATTAGTCATGTCCCTCAGAGGCTCCACTGGGAAGAGGCCTATGGCAGAAATGGAGAATCACACGTTTGATGTTGCACAACTCATCCAGAGGTGCGAAGCAATAAAATGTGATCAATAACATCACCTGCCAGCTGGCACATAATGGCAAGTGCAGCCCAAGATTTCCGATGCCAATAATCACCAAATAAAAGAAAATATTACCCAATTCAAAACATGGGTGGCCCTTGTCGTGTAGTTAGTTAAGGCAGCATCGGAAGGCAGGAAACACGATTTGTATTTATCGTGAAATAACTTCAAATTGCTCTCGAAATGCGAAACTCAACAATTGCTGGATGATAATGCGATTGGTCATGGCAAAAAGCATTCAATCAGTTTCTGTTCAAATAAATTACATCTCATCTGTATTCTAAAATGAGCTACCCATTACCTCTGTCCTTTATTGTACTTTCGTTAAAGAGTGATCACAGTTGCGGAGTTTCAGCTTCTATCTTGTTTAATAGCGTTTTTTTCGGCTGGAAGCGCCAGCAATACTTTTGGTCGGAGTGGGGAAACTTTTGACTCGAATGCTCATCTGGCTCCCAATTGCAGCTTCATTCAGGATGATATCTCAGGTTGGCTGCATTGAACCCAGTGTGCATATTTGTTCTAATTTCACGTCTCAATCATTGGCTTACAAAGAAAAAGATTATGAATCTTTGACTACTATGAACTGCAAGTTCCGATTCTAATGCTTGCGGCAGGAAAAAAAACCCAATTCGAATAATCATAAATGCTGACCGGTGTACACTTTGTCGCTGAAAATCAATAGTCAGAACAAATTGCGATTCATCATATAAAACTAACATGCTGGCATTCACTCAGTTGTACTTCAATGCCTCATGTCCCAGCTGCGAATAGAACACATCGAAATGAGATAATATATTTCGTTCGATATCAGCAAGAGGGAGAGAAGAAGAAAAAAACTACGTTGTATTTTGATTTCTGCAGAAGAATACATCTTACCAGGCACTCCAACTATTGCAAGAATTGGATAATAGATGTTTTCTATCTGTATGATTATCGGTAGCCCCATAGTCGGATTGACGTGACGCTGTTCCTCAGGATCAGAAACATACAAATACTCTGCTTTCAAAATAAGTGTCGTATTTATACCGGAGTAAAATCTTTAGTGAAAATTTGATATTGTCCCATGGCTGGCATTAGTGTCAAGTCGTTGAACAAACAAATGACGCCTTGATCGCTGTTGATAATACGGATACAATGTCATAATTTCCTATTCCCTAAGTACAAAGAGAGAAAATATCACTTTAATTCGTAATTCCAAAGAATATATTTCCACATGTCCAATCAAACAATAATGATCCAACTTGAATTTGGAGATACGTATAGATAATTGTAAGGTATTGGTGAGAACAAGTGTGCATAATTGTCCTATATTGCATTCCTGCCTGATTTTACTTAATAACAGTCGAACCCTCTTCTTCATTACACACCGTAAGTATAATGAGACACAGTACTGTTTGTGAGATGGCCGAATACTCAGATAAACGCGGCGGGTGTGAAGTCAAATTTATGAAGATTAACAATCCCTTAGATAGGTAGAAATCTGACACTCTGGATGTCATGACATGCCTTGAACAGAACGAAAGAAATGTTGAAAACTATACATTTAACTTGAACAGTATCAGCACGACATGATCGTGAACAATCATTAAAATGCATTTCCTTTGTGATAATATCGGAAAATAGAAAATAGGAGCGAGAGTTGTCAAATCAGTCCTTCGAGCTCGCTCCATAATTCTACACGGTCATGTCTGATATTGATGTCATTCCAACTGCAGATCACTGCCGTTTCTCCATAGTGCATTATCCCGCAGTTGATCAAATGTTTATCTAACTCTTTCTCAGATCCATTGATTGATTCTGCGTCCATTGCACTCTGCGACAGTGAGTTCCATAGATTTACAACGTCCTGTGAGAAGTAGTTGTTTCTTATCTTTGCCATGAACCTCACTCTACAACCCCATTTTTAATCTACAGCCATTACCTCTTGTGCCAGAATGTTCTCAAAGGGGGAACCTTTGTTTAACATTGAATTTATCAATCCATTTTGAATACCTCAATAGTATCCCCCTCATTATTCTGTACTCTAGTCTATACGAGCCCACATGACTCAACCGCTCCTCATATGACAGACACTTCAAACATGGAATCAATCCAGTGAACCTCTTCTGATCCGCCTCCAGTGCCGCCACGCCCTTCCTCAAAGAGAGTGACCAAAACTGAACACAATACTCCAAGTATGTTCTCACAAATGTCTGATGCAATTAGAACAACACTTGTCTGCTTTTATACACTAGACTCTTCTCAATAAATGCCAAGGTTCCATTTGCCTTCCTTATGTCATTCTGCACCTGCACACCCACTTTCTGAGATTCATGCAGACCTACACACAGATCTCTCTGCACAGAAGCCTTTTGAAACTGTTCCCCATTTAAAAAGCAAATTCCCCTTTTACTTTTCGGGCCAAAATAGATAATCTCGCATTAAACTTCATCTGCCGCTTTCTGGCCCATTCCCCTAACCTGTCAATATCCATTTCTGAACATTGTTATCTGCTCATCACCACCTGTTTTCCCACCTATTTTGGTTTTGCCAGCAACTTGCATTATGTCACACTCTGCCCCTGCATGTAGATCATTGATACAGATTGAAAATAGTTGTGGCCCAAGAAATGAACTCTGCCGGAACCCACTAGTTCTCGATTGACAACTGGAGAATGATCCATTTACCCCAACCCTCTGCTTTCTATCAGTCAGTAAATCCTCAATCCAGACGAAAACTCTCCCCCCAACCCCTTGGGATCTAACCTTCAGGATCAATATCTTGTATGGCGCTTCATAAAATGCCTTCTGGAAGTCCAGACAGGTAACATCTACATGATCTACTTAATCTATCTTGCTGGTTACATCCTAAGATAACTCTAGCAGATTTTGCAAACAAGACTTGCCATTCAAGAACCATGCTGACATTTGTGAATTGAGCTTTGATTTTCCAGCTGCTCAGTCACCTCCTGCTTAACGAATGACTCCAGCAGCTCCATAGCGATAAGACTATGAATCAATCGTTCCTCATTACATCAATTGCAACAAAGGGAGTGAAACCAAAATTCACCAAATTGATTCCCAGCATCGATCGTTTGTCTGATAATACATTAATTAATAACTTGGTCTGTATGCGATGGCGCTAATAAAAAAAAGGATAATTTACTGATAAATAAAAAACCCAAGGACAATGCACAGCCACCACCCACCCACCCCCAGACTTCTGCCACACTAGAATCGTTGCATCCTACCGTTAAGAAAGTACTGATTTATGAACGTTTTTTCTAAATTTCAGCCAGAAAATCCTCGATGCATGCAATATATTGCCCGCCCAACCCAAGCACCCCCACCCTCACCCCCTGAAACACACACGCACAATGCATGCACAATTCATGAGCTCTTAGTTGCACATAAATTGTGGACTTGGATTGTTGCCAAATACCTACTTGCCCACATAGAGTGATGCGTACCTACTTGACCACATAGAGTGATACATGGACCGGTCAAGCATAGCATCCATAGACATTCCTTTCCAAATTATGTTCCTTTTTTCTGGCTTCAATTAACTGTAGTTGTATTCCTGTGTCCTCTATTTCCCACCGTATCTTACTATTCTTCCATGTACTGTGTGCCAGCCGTTTCTGTCAATGTTCCTCAAGTAGGGATATTCGTCGATGTTTTCAGAATATTCCCAACTATTCACGACTTCTCAGATACTGAAGCAATCCATGATCATACGCAACAAGATTTGGGCAGTATTCGGCCTTGGGCTGAGAAGTGGCAAGTAACATCCACGTCCATAATGCAAAGGAACGAGCATCACCAAAATGCGACAATCCAACCACCGCCCCTTGATTTTCAATTGTAACAACGTCACTAAATCTCCCACTTTCAACAACGTTGGTGATACTATTGACCAGAAGTTCAACTGGACTCACCATATAAACACGGGTGGCTAATAAAACGAGATTAGAGGCGAAGAAGACTGGTGAGTTACTCTCCTCCTGCCTCCCTATTCCAACAAGTATCAGGCACTAGCTAACAGATTGATGGAATACTGCCGTTTGTTTGGATGGGTGCAGCTCCAACAACACCGAAGACTCTTGACGTGATCCAGGATTTGGTTTGATTTATTATTGTCACATCTATCAGTAGCAAGCGAAAAGTATATATTTTTTGTGCCCTATACAGATAGAGCATAGATTACATGGAGAAGGAAATGAGAGAGTGGAGAATGTAGTGTTGCAGTTGTTGCTAGGGTGAAGGCAATGATAAAAGTATACGAGGTAAGCCCATTCCAAAATCTGATGCCAGCAGGGAAGAAACTGTTCTTGACTCGATTTGGACGTAACTTCAGACGTTTGTATCCTTATCCCGACTGAAGATGAAAAGTGAATGTCCAGGGTGTCCTTGATTATACTGCTTGCTTTTCTGAGGCAGAGGGGAGTGTAGACAGAATCAATGTACGGGAGGCTGGCTTATGGAATGGACTGGGTTTCGTTCACAAAGCTTTGTATTATTTGCTGCCTTGGACAAAGCAGGAACCATACCAAGCTGTGGTACAAAGAATGATTTCTCTGGCACATCTGTTAAAGTTGGTGAGATTTGTAGCCGACATGCCAAATTTCCATAGCATCTTGAGAAAGTAGAGGTGTTGGTGGCCTCTCTTAAATACGGCGTCGGCTTGGAAGGACAAGCTCAGGTTGTTGGTGGTCTGGACAACTAGAAACTTGAAACTTGAAGCACAAAGCAGCCTGTTTGATTATCCCCACACTCGCAAACATCCATTCCCTCCACCTCCAATGCTCAGTAGCAGCACTGTGGACAATATGCAAGATGAACTGTAGAGTTTCACGAATGATCATAAGGCAGCACCGTCCAAATCCACGACGCCATTCATCGAAAAGGACACGGGCAACATATACATGCGAACATCGCCACCTGCAAGATACTATTCTGGAAACTCAGCAACTTGAACTCGGATTATATTGCTGTTCCTTTGCAGTCGCTGGGAAAAAAAAATCAGGGTATTCCTTTCCGAACGGCGCCACCGATCAACCACAGCAGTAGGATTAGTCCGTTTCAAGACGGTAGCTAACCACCACATTCTTCAGGACGACTCGCAATGGATTTTAAATGCTTGCCGAAGTGAATAACAGTTTTTTAAAAAGTGCATTGACTCTTCTTCATTACCAATTGCACAAAACTGTTCTATATCATACGGAGAGGTATTTCCATGCTTCCATTGTCTGATTCATCATCATATAATTGTGTGCACAGCACTAATCCTGTGGCACTACAATCGGTACAGGTTGCCACCTTGAAATGTTCATCTGGCCTCAAAACTCTGTCTTCTATCAGTTAGCCATTCCTCGAAGTAGGCTGGCATACTACCCCAGACACCATGAGTTCCTATTTGATCAGGCACACTGCGCTTTCAGATACTATTTTCAGATATTGCTGTCATAGCATGTACATGTGGAACATGAAGCGCTGAGGCACGTTCTTGACATAAAGCAAGTGAATGCTTTCATGATCAGGAAAATAAGTCCAAGCATATCATAATCCAGGATTCATTCGGTAACAATGAAAGCAAATAAGAACATTTCTACACACATGCGCCGCAGCACAGGCCTGTTTGAGGCACATGATCTCCTTTACTTCTCGGATGGGGCGTCGCAAAATTTCGGAGCAATCGCTAATTGTCCCTGAACTAATTGATAGCTTGTAAGAACATTTCAATGTAGAAGTAGAGTCTGATGTAGGTCAGAATAAGTAAATCTGGCAGATTCCCTTCGAGACATTACTGAATGAAATGGATGTTCAATGACACGCGTCAGATGGGCATCATTCGACATTCAAATCCACATTGCAATTCAAAACAAATTTCTGCATCTGAAGTCGTGATATTCGAAGCCGCGCCCTCGGAACATTGCTGTTTGTTTCTGCATTGCTACTGAAGGGTCAATGTAACTGTGTCACCATCTGTGTTGCAGACACCAATGATATCAATCATGAACAAAGATGGATGAGACAAAAATACACTCTTACGGTAACATAGAATGCCATCAATGACCTTTGTAAACCTCACTCCACATTGTGCCTTTGGGATGAACTTCATTCAGATTCAAACACACAGTTCAATCAAGGAACAAACGACTTTGGGGAGTGATCAAATTGCTAAGCAGGTGAGTTGATATTTAGGAGTGTGGGGTGTGGAGGGAGTGCTTGGGACCTGCAAATGGTCTCAGCTCCCCGGGACGGATGGGGCTGATGAGGGAGAGAGCTTCAGCCCCACGGATGCAGGTCTGGTCGTTGGAGATCAGCACAGTGAATGCTCGGACTTCGGCGACATTTTCCTGTTCTCTGGGAGTCTGCCAAATGAAGGCCCTGGCTTCCACGGCGATTTGCACGTCTCTTGGAACCGACGTAGTGAAATCCCCAGTCCTGGGACCGCAGCACCGGCTGTAGGTCACATGTGGGTTGCTGGTCGGGTCAATTACAGTTCGTGTGTCTCCAGGGTCCAAAGGATTGCCAAATATGGAAGAGATTGAATTAGTTTCAAATAATTAGAATTAAGTTGTGGAGGCATAGATCGAGAGTAAAAGGTAGAATTAGCAGGTATTCTTGGCACAGGTTTCAAGAAGTCACTTTGCTCTGGCGCCATCTTGAAACGATAACTGAAGCTCAACCTCCTTAACTGAGCTGTTTGGTTTCTCTTCTTCCTGTTTCAATCTTTGCCTTTGTGGTCCTGTTACCACAGAGTCAGAAAACATCGCTTCATTCACGTCCTGAAATACTTGGGCCATTTGATTGTGCTCTGGATTTTCAAATAAAGTGGGCATCACTCCGACCCGTAATGCAGCTATATCATTACCCAGGATAAACTGTACCCCAGAAAAAAGTTACTTTCTCCAATAATCCTACCAATAATCTTTTGACTGGACTCTCCAGACGTACTTTATAGAACCGAAATTTAGTCCTTTCATCAATAAATCAACACATTGCCAAATTTCTGGCAATACGCCTTCGAAATACCTGCCCCATCATGCCTCTCTATTAAAAATGACTTACTCCTGTATCCCTTAAGATCTTAACTACATTACCTGTTCAAACGTGTACACACGAGGAAGCATCACCCACAGAAATTAAATCTTTACATAATCAGACTCCTGCTTGCCATCCGCCCTCTGAACAGGCCGTACTTTCTTTTGCAACCCTTTTGCTTCAACAAGTGTTTCCTGTGTCAGCCTAACACGCCCCATTGGTTTATGCTGTTTATCATTTGTGTCTTCCCAGTGCTTTTCTCAAGCCACCACACTGCGACGCTGGGTGTCCAACTTTATTGCAATGAAAACATTGAAGTTTTCTTATCTCGCTTCCATCCTCATATGTTTCAATTTCAACATGAGGCAAATTGTCCTTATTATCTCCAGTGATAGCTCCTTTGCCTTGACCACCTGCGGATGTATCTGTTCCCCAGTTTCCATCGCTCAAAGATTGAAATTGACATCGAGAACCACATCGTAATTTATTAAATAATTGAAAATCATGTGGCACTTCTTCTGCCCGTCTGACAGTTTTAATCCTTTTCTCTTGAACTTTTTAAAGTTCAAGTCTTATTTTCAGTTCCTGAAATTCAAATGCTCTTATTTTTCTTTTTCCCCTCTCTCTCTAGTTTTGGACTGCTATTGCCACTCGCTCTATTTCCCTCCCTTCTGACTTTGCTACTCCCTCACTCTTTCCTTTCCTTTTAATTCCAATTCAAGCTGTATCATTACATTTTTGTATTGCAACACTTTGATTTGTAATTAAATTTCAACCAGTTACAATGATTCAGACGAGTCTCTGGAAATGTTAATCTCGAAGATGTCCTCCTTCCTAATGCTTTTAGGCAACGTCAAATTCAGCTGTTTTGCCAAATCCAACAGCTTTGTTTTGCCCACAATTTGGAAACCACTGTGATTGAACACCTCCTCACGCAGGAGTTCATAAGCAACTGAAAGCGCCATTATCTCGAGGCAATCCCTATTCAAATTAACCAAATGCAAATTCTGATTTAAAGCACCGATTTGTTTTTTCAAAACCCACTTAGGTGTCTTTAGGTTCAATAATCCCAAGACAAACAAGGACCAATAATATTTAATCCTACAAAAGGCAATATTTTTTGTCAGGGCCGAGGAATAAAACGCTGAATAAGAATTCAGATGAGCCCCCAACAAATTTTCAATTTTGGTCACAAATATGAGGATAGAATGCGACACAACAGGAGTGACTCTGATTTGAATTTATTTGACTTGATTTGTTTTGGTTTGATTTGGTTTATTATTTCACATGTATTGAGATACAGTGAAATTGATTCTTCCTTGCCCGCTACAAAGACATAACAGGCCATTCGTAGAGTACACAACGTAAAAGGAAAAGGATGGGAACAGATTACAGCGTTGCAGTTACAGTGGGTTTCGAGAAAGGTCAGCTTGATGTATGATAGGTCCATTCAAAATAATGTTGGCAGCAGCGAAGATGTTGTTCTTGAGTCAAATGGTATGTGTTCTCAGACTTTTTTACGCTTTTCCCGATTGAAGAAATTGAAAGAGAGTATGTCCAGGACAGTTGGTGTCCTTGAATATGCTGGTTGCTTTTCCGAGGCAGTGAGAAGTATAGACAGAATCAATGGATGGGAGGCTCGTTTGTGTTATGGACTGGTCTACTTTCACTGTCCTTTGTACTTTCTTGCGATCTTGGTCAGAGCAGGATAAATACGGAAAGGAAGTTTTCTATGGTGCATCTGTAAAAAATGGTGAGAGTTGCAGCGTATGTGCTGAATTTCCTTAGCCTCCGGAAGAAAATAGAGGCATTGATGGACTTCCTGAACTATAGCATTAGCGTGGAGGGACCAGCACAATTTCTTGGTGAACTTCACACATCGAAACCTGAAGGTCTCGACAACTTCGACTTCATCCCCTTTGATATAGACATGCGCATGCCCTCCATTGCGTTTCCTGAAGTCGATGACTATCACTTTCGATTTACTGAGTATAGAGTATTGTTGTTGCAACATTTCATTAGATTCTCTATCTCGTTCCAATGTTCCGTCTCAACATTGTCTGAGATCTGAGCTACTAAGCTATCATCAGGAAAACTTGAACATTGAATTGGAGCATAATTAGGAACCTGCTGTAGCAAAACAAACTTAATTTAATGACATAGTTTAAGTATAACTCGAAAAGAATGAAGAAGCTTATCTCCCAGATTTGAACAACAGTTAAAGTAATGAAAAGAACAATCTCAAATTTCTAATTGATCACCTTTTCAGTTGTAAATCAGCAACTTTCGCCTTACAGACAGAAACAAAAATAATTTTACATAATGTTATCAACCGTAAATATTTTGATTTGATTTGGTTCATTACTGTCACGTGTATGAACATACAGTGAAATGTATTGTTTCTTGCGCGCTACACAGACAAAACATACTGTTCATAGAGAAGAAAACGAAAGAGTACAGAATGTCGTGTCACAGTCATAGCTAGGTGTAGAGAAATATCAACTCAATGCAAGGTAAGTCCATTCAAAGTTCTGACAGCAGCAGGGGAGAAGCTGTTCTTGAGTCTGTTGGTACATGACCTCAGATTTTTGCATCTTTTCCCCTAAGGAAGATGGTGGAAGAGAGAATGTCTGTGGTGTGTGGAGTCCGTACTTATGTTGGCTTCTTCGTCGAGGCAGCGCGAAGTGTTGACAGAATCAATGGATGGGAGGCGGGATTGCGTGATGGATTAGGCTACATTCACTACCTTTTGTACTTCCATGTGGCCTTGGGCAGAGCAGGAGCCATGCCAAACTGTGATAAAACCAGAAAGAATGTTTTCTATGGTGCATCTGTAAAAGTTGGTGAGAGTCGTATGCTTGTTAGAATGAGTGTAGACAGACTTGAAGCTTCCAATGAGATGTTGTGGTGAGAGCAGGTACCAAATTTCCACATTTAAACAATATATACACATATGTAACTATCCAGTACTATTGTCACTATACAGAGTAGGGAACCATAAGCTGACTTGTTGGCTTGGGTCACGGTTATGTCCCAAAAGACTCCCAAATTGTCATTCATCTTTAAATTTTGAACGTAGCAGTGCTCCACTCTCAACATTCCCCAATGATCTAAGGATTGGCCTGGACCTGAAAGAATAAAACAAAGAAACAAAGAGGAAACTCACAACCAGGAAGGCTTGCAATGCTGGTAGGCATGATCCATCAAGAACAAGTAAAGTCGAACTTGTTTGGTTGAAGTTATCCTTGGGATGCAATTTCAATGAGCTGCGAATGGGTTCCACGTTAAGATTCAAATTACTATTTCAGTTCCTGAACGTGATTATTGAATGTTGATTGATAACTTATATTTACTGTTGACAGAGATACTTGAAATCGTATGTGCGTTTATGTTTTCTAAAAAATGTAACTAGGTGACTATTTTAGCATTTTGAGAGTCTACCAATTTGGGGGCGATAATTGAAATGGAGCATTTTTTCATCCAGTGCCAGGCATTCAAAGAGTGGGCATTCATCATGAATATTTCTCAATTTAAATGCATCTCCTGAAACTTTGAAGTATAATAGAGGGAAAGTGGAGCTATGTATCCAAATAAGTTATGTTTCAGGAATGGAAGACGGATGCTCGTGTCAGCAGGGATCGACTGACATTGAAGAGCGGAGATAGGCCCGGACATGTGGAAGGAGAGGGGAAAAAGGCAAATGCGAGCATTGTGATTATGCAGGAACAGTGGTAGAAGGGAAAACTAAAGCATTGCGAATAGAACAGGAAAATGCGCGTGAAATTTGGAGAAAATTCGATAGAAAAGATAGGCCTTTAAGGAGAATGGGACCTGGCAGTGAAAAGCGGCATAGCAAACAGTGAGCGGAGGAGGAAGGGAAGGGTTCGGGGGCACTGTAATGCGACCAGTGGAATTTTAAAAAGTGCATTAGCCTATCCCATTCCATGCTGTTCTGAAAAATGTGCATGAGCCTTTCACTGCTTATTTTCTTTCGTTCCACGTATCGTTGCATCCATTATCTTTGAAATAAACGCCCTGCAAACCAATGAAGGCTTATGCTAAGTCAATACAATATTATTTCCTTTAAAATTATTTTGCCATATAAAGCCTCTGAACAGTATATGTTGAGTGTTGATGGTAGAAATTATGCCTACATTGAGTAATTAATTATGTTCTGAAAATTTTATTAGACGACATTACACAAAATTCGTAAGATAATGCAAATCCCGAGGACTTCAATTTGAGAGCGTACTAAAAGCGAGGCATTGCAGTCATCAGACGAATGGAGAAACTATTAACCAGCTAATACGGTTTCAGACAGAAGACATAAGGCACTACCAGCAAAGAGTTAAATGATTTTTGAATCAAAGATAATAATTTAATGAAACAAACAATTTAAGCACATATACATGCAATAAGAGAATTAAATAAGAAATTATGATTTTAAAACATATATTCTGATATTTTAGACACATTTTTATAATTGAATGATTTGTTGTTCATTTCAGCCAAAAGCAGGTTATTGCAATATATGATGGTAAACGCCACGAGTTCAGAGCCAGAGGCCTGGGAACATCAGTAGGCAGCAGAAAGCGTAGGAAAAAATATTTGGTGGGGGCAAACATTTTTTAAATTCATGAATAGGCAATTTCATTGTCTGGACATAGAATGGATACCTTTCTGAAAGTAGGATCTCATGCCTATTCAGTTTTGGCAATGAGCCGGTGGAAATGTCCGCATTGACCTTGAATGATAAGCGGTCTTATTTACATTGTAAAAGGAAAGGGAATTCAGCCAAGATAGGAGTCAGCATCCAAATTAAATGGACGAATGAGAAATTATTCTGCCGGATGGCAAAATGCAATTCGCTGAGTAATGGGTCAAGAATTATTATTGATGTACGTTTACTCAATGCAGTTGATTTTAAACTAAGATAAGGCGGGGACGATCGATAAGAAATTCTATAATTAATCTGCATTTGACAGGACACTGTGGATTCATTGGAGAAGTTCTGCCGCTCTGTTCCAGATCTGGTTTCGGTGATATCGAGGAGCTGTTTCTTGTTTTATTTTTGTTTTAAGTAAATGTTGCATCTTCATACCGAGATATCTGCCTCGTGAGTCTTATATTGTCTGTAGCTAAATACAATATTGGCCACCTCAAATTACCTCAAACCACCTCAACATAGTATAAACGATGTGGTTAAGTCAGGGACTCAAGTAACAACTTCACCAATGTCAGGTGGCCAAAAGATAAGAAAATCGGAAATTCACTGACTGAGCATCTCATTATAAAATGTACAGCTCCAACTTTGTTTGATCAGCTTATTGTTAGGTTACGTGGGGCATTGTGTGACGCTCAAAACCGTACATAAGCACAACAGTTTGTCTATCTTAACATGTTGCGAAAATATATTCCTTTACCCCTGTATAATATGTCGCCATTGCCTCTAATGGACACAATTTCTGCAAACACTCGTTTCCGGAATATTGTTATTCCTTTGCTCTACGTGCTGTAGTTGTCCACCAGCTAATGTAAAACGCATTGATAGACCACACTTTTCATGTGAGGTCATCGTGATTCTCACCACATCAGCCGCAGAAATAAGCGACAACTTTCAAATTCTTCAACATCTGAGATATGTACAGTCAATAGCTGATTGCTTCGTGTTTTACCTCTGTATAGCTTCGCGGAAGAAATACATTGAAGCGGTGTTGACTTGATTGAGTTTTGCTTGTGCAAAATCAACTAACTTATTTAATAAAATCAGGGATGAGAGCCAGGGGGCGCATAATTATATTTTTCAATTCGGCCCTAAATTTTCTTTGGGAAACTGCATAAATGAAAGTATTTGTGCAAGAACTCAAACACCTGAGCATATATCCTGATAGTTCCGCAATGGTGAAAGAATCCTTGTAATTTGTTTTTAAAAATTGGTTATCTGTGAAATTAACACTTATGAAACAGACAAAAATAACCATCCACAATAGTAGAAAGGTGCCCGATATGACAAGCAGCAAAACGATGGATTTCCTTCTGTTTTCCAGCTCGGGATCAGTGTCATTGTCAGATCTCTTTTGCCCTATGATGCCCTTTCGTATTCTATTGGCCGAAATAATGTGCCGGATTGTTAGGGCATTCAGCAGCATTATCAACACAAACGGTGCGAATGGTGTCAAAATGGTTTCCATCCAGAAAAACGCTATCCATATGGGCAAGGTGTAGAAGTCTGTTTTTGTATTACATGACCATGGTACGTTGTCAATTACTTCCCGAGGTTCATAAATGAAGTAGATTGGAAGATTTTCTAAAAAGCTTACACAGCACACCACTGCAATTACGACATAAGCTGTTTTCTCAGTGCAATATTTAGTTCTTACGTTTTGGAAACAAATCGAAACAAATCGATCAAAAGTGAAAGCAACAGTTAGCCAGACGGACCAATCAATCGAAAGGAAGAGCAGGGCTAGATTCAGACGACAAATAGAGGTAACGTTCAAGAATGTATGTGAGAAATGGGCATCTTGAATCTCATACAATATTACATCGAAGACCATGACCATTAGATCAGCCACTGCCATGGCCACCAGGTAATGCGTGATGCATTTGGAGAGACCACACTTTCCACGGGAGAGTATCACGATTGTCACCAAATTTGCTGCAGAAAAAAATACAAACAAACTAGATTTCTGGTATGTACAATTAATATCTCACTGCTAAAACATAATGGATATTAGTTTATTCCTTCTGTAGTCTCTTTCAATATCGGGCCATTGCGTCGAAATCCTAAGCAATTCCTTTAAAAAGGTTTCGTTTCATTCTGAATCATTTGTTTGAATTGTTTATTGTCGGAATGCTATTAAGGGTGATATGTTATTGCAAACTGTTTTTTTTACAACACATGGAACATCGGCTAAGAAATAAAACTTTTACCATTTGGGGAGCCTGTCAAAAATTGGATGATCCATTGATCAAAGAAAGGCTAATGTTTGCAAGATAGATGAATCGACAGAAATAAATATGTTATGCGTGTAGTTTGGGAGTGGGACAGGAGGTGGGGATGGCCGGTGTGGGTGGGGAACTGCGTGGTCACCTAAACTCGTTGAAACAATGAATTTCTTAATGGATTTTGACAGTTCCTATGTGTCAGTTCCATTCTTTGCCAGTTTAATGTACCGGATGCAAATGTGAAGGAATTATTTTTCCATATGAAGTACAACATTAAGTTGCATTCTTTGGTCAGTAAAAAAAATATATCAGCTTTTGCCAATAATCGAGTTGAGTTTGCCCTTATCCAAGGAACACATAACACATAAGGTCATTGCAATAACAATTGCACTTAGCAATAAAATGGCTGCCAATATGTACGATCAGGGATGGAGGTGGGACCGTAATAACAGCAACTGCAATTCTGCACTCATTTGTTAACCACTTCGATATGCCCAGCTCATGAAAACAATGAGAAACAACGTGATATGATTCCGGCACTGAGCAACATGATTGTAATGAAAGCACTTATCATGATGCCACTGTTGAAATTTGAAGCACTTGGAAATGTAGTTTGTAGAAACAAAGCCGTCTGACTTCTGGAGATTAAATATGATTGAAGTTTTAGAAGTTATTGATTCCTTTTTCTGTGGTGACCTCTTTCCTTCAGCTAATTGCAAACAGGCAACGAACGAAATTGAACAGATGGGTTTAAATGTAGCGCAGATGCGAAGTGTTTATTCATTCATTTTTTTCATCTGCCCATATCAAATAAAATAAATTTAAAAATTCTGTAAAAACACAGGAGGCCTGCCAGATGAATGGACAGAAATAAATATATTATGCGTTTTCGTTTGGGAGCGACTAGAAGCAAAGTTAACATTTCATTGAATAATACAATCCCTACAGTTCGGAATTAGGCCATTTAGTCCATCGCGTCTGCACGAACGCATCGAAACAGCATCCCACCCGAGCCATCCCCTCCATTCCATTCCCTGACCCACGCGGTTACCAGGGTAAATCCATGGCAACCACACACATTTTGACACTGAGGGGCAATTTTGCATGGCCAACTGACAATTTCGGGTCTAATTGACGTCCCGCCTATTTCAATGCCTTTCAAAGTTGCATTCGTTTCTTGAAAGAGTAAAGGAGCAGCATGACCTTGACGTGCAGTCCATCACAACACCGTGAGAACAAGTGCCCGGTATGCATTGCCAATTCTCTCTGTAACCGCACATCCCAGATTGAAATTTTCTTTTTCAAGGCAAGGTGTGGGAAGACAACGGAAAACATAGTCTAGATTTCTACTCAAGTCGTTCTATTGTAATTGGTGCAATTAAACCTTTGGATAGATTGCAATTGTTATCATCCCGACATTCAACTTAACAGACACGATGCGATTGACTTTTTTTTCTGGCTAGGAACCTTCAATAGAATTGATCACATGTTATCTCTTTCGGGCCTTTTGAGATTCAGTTCTTTTGTATTCAAAAGAAGATGAACGACAGACAGGAAGTGGCAGGGTGCATTCGGCACCCTTTCGCACTCGTATGTCGGGACAAATTAAAGTACAGCTGCTTTGCTGGCATTTGCAAACAGAAGTTATTGTATATTTCCCGCATTGAATTTTACGGCAGGAATCTGCTAGTTTTCGGATATACTCCATGTGAAATTTTACTGCTTCTGCTCAGTCCACGAAACGCAGAACACCTAAGGTATAAAGATTGAAATTTGCCTAATGCTTGCTAGATATGCCATGACTTGGATTTAGATTTACAGCTGGCTAATAGTAGCTGAATTGATTTTCAAGTTAATGTCAATATATTAGTCATGTCACTCAGAGGCTCCACTGGGAAGAGGCCTATGGCAGAAATGGAGAATCACACGTTTGATGTTGCACAACTCATCCAGAGGTGCGAAGTAATAAAATGTGATCAATAACATCACCTGCCAGCTGGCACATAATGGCAAGCGCACGCCAAGATTTCCGATGCCAACAATCACCAAATAAAAGAACATATTACCCAATTCAAAACATGAGTGGTCGTTGTCGTGTAGTTAGTTAAGGCAGCATCGGAAGACAGGTAACTCCAAATGGCCGCGTGGCAGGAAACACGATTTGTATTTATCGTGAAATAACTTCAAATTGCTCTCGAAATGCGAAACTCAACAATTGCTGGATGATACTGCGATTGGTCATGGCAAAAAGCTTTCAATCAGTTTCTATTCAAATAAATTACAACTCATCTGTATTGTAAAATGAGTTGCCCATTAACTCTGTCCTTTATTGTACTTTCGTTAAAGAGTGAGCACAGTTGCGGAGTTCCAGCTTCTATCTCGTTTAATTGCGTTTATTTCGGCTGGAAGCGCCAGCAATACTTTTGGTAGGAGTGGGGAAACTTTTGACTCGAATGCTCATCTGGCTCCCAATTGCAGCTTCATTCAGGATGATATCTCAGGTTGGCTGCATTGAACCCAGTGTGCATATTTGTTCTAATTTCACGTCTCTATCATTGGCTTACAAAGAAAAAGATAATGAATCTTTGACTACTATAAACTGCAAGTTCCGATTCTAATGCTTGCTGCAGGAAAAAAAAAACCCAATACGTATAATCATAAATGCTGACCGGTGGACACTTTGTCACTGAAAATCAATAGTCAGAACAAATTGCGATTCATCTCAGGTAATTAATGTAACCATATAAAACTAACATGTTGGCAATCACTCAGTTGTACTTCAATGCCTCATGTCCCAGCTGCGAATAGAACCCATCGAAATGAGATAATATATTTCGTTCGATATCAGGAAGAGGGAGAGAAAAAAAAACTACGTTGTATTTTGATTTCTGCAGATGAATACATCTTACCAGGCACTCCAACTATTGCAAGAATTGGATAATAGATGTTTTCTATCTGTATGATTATTGGTAGCCCCATAGTCGGATTGACGTGACGCTGTTCCTCAGAATCAGAAACATACAAATACTCTGCTTTCAAAATAAGTGTCGTATTTATACCGGAGTAAAATCATGAGTGAAAATTTAATATTGTCCCATGGCTGGCATTAGTGTCAAGTCGTTGAACAAACAAATGAAGCCTTGATCGCTGTTGATAATACGGATACAATGTTATGATTTCCTATTCCCAAAGTACAAAGAGGGAAAATATCACTTTAATTGGTAATCCCAAAGAATATATTTCCACATGTCCAATCAAACAATAATGATCCAACTTGAATTTGGAGATACGTATAGATAATTGTAAGGTATTGGTGAGAACAAGTGTGCATAATTGTCCTATATTGCATTCCTGCCTGATTTTACTTAATAACAGTCGAACCCTCTTCTTCATTACACACCGTAAGTATAATGCGACACAGTACTGTTTGTGAGATAGCAGAATACTCAGATAAACGCGGCGGGTGTTAAGTCAAATTTATGAAGATTAACAGTCCCTTAGGTAGGTAGAAATCTGACACTCTGGATGTCATGACATGCCTTGAACAGAACGAAAGAAATGTTGAAAACTATACATTTAGCTTGAACAGTATCAGCACGACATGATCGTGAACAATCATTAAAATGCATTTCCTTTGTGATAATATCGGAAAATAGAAAATAGGAGCGAGAGTTGGCAAATCAGTCCTTCGAGCTCGCTCCATAATTCGATATGATCATGTCTGATATTGATGTCATTCATAAGAACATAAGAACATAAGAAATAGGAGCAGGAGTAGGCCATCCAGCCCCTCGAGCCTGCCCCGCCATTCAATAAGATCATGGCTGATCTGACGTGGATCAGTACCACTTACCCGCCTGATCCCCATAACCCTTAATTCCCTTACCGATCAGGAATCCATCCATCCGCGCTTTAAACATATTCAGCGAGGTAGCCTCCACCACCTCAGTGGGCAGAGAATTCCAGAGATTCACCACCCTCTGGGAGAAGAAGTTCCTCCTCAACTCTGTCTTAAACCGACCCCCCTTTATTTTGAGGCTGTGTCCTCTCGTTTTAACTTCCTTACTAAGTGGAAAGAATCTCTCCGCCTCCACCCTATCCAGCCCCCGCATTATCTTATAAGTCTCCATAAGATCCCCCCTCATCCTTCTAAACTCCAACGAGTACAAACCCAATCTCCTCAGCCTCTCCTCATAATCCAAACCCCTCAACTCCGTTATCAACCTGTTGAACCTTCTCTGCACTCCCTCCAATGCCAATATATCCTTCCTCATATAAGGGGACCAATACTGCACACAGTATTCCAGCTGCGGCCTCACCAATGCCCTGTACAGGTGCATCAAGACATCCCTGCTTTTATATTCTATCCCCCTCGCAATATAGGCCAACATCCCATTTGCCTTCTTGATCACCTGTTGTACCTGCAGACTGGGCTTTTGCGTCTCATGCACAAGGACCCCCAGGTCCCTTTGCACGGTAGCATGTTTTAATTTGTTTCCATTGAGATAGTAATCCCATTTGTTGTTATTTCCTCCAAAGTGTATAACCTCGCATTTATCAACGTTATACTCCATTTGCCATATCCTCGCCCACTCACTCAGCCTGTTCAAATCTCTCTGCAGCTCTTCTCCGTCCTCCACACGATTCACTTTTCCACTTATCTTTGTGTCGCCTGCAAACGTCGTTACCCTACACTCCGTCCCCTCCTCCAGATCATCTATATAAATGGTAAATAGTTGCAGCCCGAGTACCGATCCCTGCGGCATGCCACTAGTTACCTTCCTCCAACCGGAAAAACACCCATTTATTCCGACTCTTTGCTTCCTGTCGGATAGCCAGTCCCCAATCCACTTTAACACACTACCCCCAACTCCGTGTGCCCTAATTTTCTTCAGCAGCCTTTTATGGGGCACCTTATCAAACGCCTTTTGGAAATCCAAAAACACCGCATCCACCGGTTCTCCTCCATCAACCGCCCTAGTCACATCTTCATAAAAATCCAACATGTTCGTCAAGCACGACTTTCCCCTCATGAATCCATGCTGCGTCTGATTGATCGAACCATTTCTATCCAGATGCCCTGCTATCTCCTCTTTAATAATGGATTCCAGCATTTCCCCTACTACAGACGTGAAGCTGACCGGCCTATAGTTACCCGCCTTTTGTCTCCTTCCTTTTTTAAACAGCGGCGTAACATTAGCCGTTTTCCAATCAACCGGCACTACCCCAGAATGCAACGAGTTTTGATAAATAATCACTAACGCATCCACTATTACCTCTGACATTTCTTTCAATACCCTGGGATGCATTCCATCCGGACCCGGGGACTTGTCCACCTTCAGTCCCATTAGTCTACCCAGCACTGCCTCTCTGGTAACATTAATTGTATTAAGTATTTCTCCTGCTGCCAACCCTCTATCGTTAATATTTGGCAAACTATTTGTGTCCTCCACCGTGAAGACCGACACAAAAAACTTATTTAAAGACTCAGCCATATCCTCATTTCCCACTATTAACTCCCCCCTCTCGTCCTCCAAGGGTCCAACATTCACTCTAGCCACTCTATTCCTTTTTATATATTTATAAAAACTTTTACTATCATTTTTTATATTAGTTGCTAGCCTAGCTTCATAGTCTATCCTTCCTTTCTTTATCGCTTTCTTAGTCTCTCTTTGTTGTTTCTTAAATTTTTCCCAATCACTTGTTTCTCAACTATTTCTGGCCACTCTTTCCGCAGCTGTTTTTATTTTAATACTCTCCTTTATTTCCTTCGTTATCCACGGCTGGTTCTCCCTTTTCTTACAATCCTTGTTTTTTGCTGGAATATATTTTTGATGAGAACTGAAAAGGATCTCCTTAAAAATCCTCCACTGTTCCTCAGCTATCCTAACTGCCAGCCTGCTCTCCCAGTCTACCTTAGCCAATTCATCCCTCATCCTATCATATTTCCCTCTGTTCAAACAGAGGACACTGGTTTGGGACCAAACTTTCTCCTCTTCCATCTGAATCAGAAATTCGACCATATTGTGGTCACTAGACCCAAGAGGGTCCTTCACAATAAGATCCTTAATTCTACCTCCCTCGTTACACAATACCAGATCCAAAATAGCTCGTTCCCTCGTCGGTTCCGTAACATGCTGTTCAAGGAAACTATCCCGACAGCATTCTAAGAACTCTTCCTCCATTCCACCCTTAACGACTTGAGTCTGCCAGTCAATGTGCATGTTGAAGTCCCCCATGATTATTGCCGTTCCGTTTTTACACGCATCCCTTATCTGCTTGTTTATAGCCCTCCCTACCTCAACATTATTATTTGGGGGCCTATATACCACACCTACTAGTGTCTTTCTCCCTCTACTATTCCTCATCTCTACCCATAATGATTCCACGTTTTGTTCCTCAGAGCCTATGTCATCCCTCAGTACTACCCTGATATTATCTCTTATTAATAGCGCGACCCCACCACCTTTTCCTTCCTGTCTATTCTTCCTAAACGCCTGATACCCCTGGATATTCATCTCCCAGTCCTGGTCACCTTTCAGCCACGTTTCCGTAATGGCCACTAGATCGTACCCACTTGTGCTGATTTGCACCATCAACTCATTTACCTTGTTCCGAATGCTTCGTGCATTCAGGCGAAGTGTCCTTATTCCAGCTTTTATCTGGACCCGCTTTGATCAGTCACGAACACCCTCTCCCTCTACTCCCTTATCTAAATTACCGCCTTCATTCACTTGCACCCTCTCCTCTACCATTAATTTTGTAATTCCCCTTATCCCTGCATCCTCCCCCCCCATCAATTAGTTCCTTGATCCTAGTCAACTCTTCTAGCTCCCCTCCAACTGCAGATCACTGCCGTTTCTCCATAGTGCATTATCCCGCAGGTGATCAAATGTTTATCTAACTCTTTCTCAGATCCATTGATTGATTCTGCGTCCATTGCACTCTGTGACAATGATTTCCATAGATTCACAACATCCTGTGAGAAGTAGTTGTTTCTTATCTCTGCCATGAACCTCACTCTACAACCCCATTTTTAATCTACAGCCATTACCTCTTGTGCCAGAATGTTCTCAAAGGGGGAACCTTTGTTTAACATTGAATTTATCAATCCATTTTGTATACCTCAATAGTGTCCCCCTCATTATTCTGTACTCCAGTCTATACGAGCCTACATGACTCAACCGCTCCTCATATGACAGACACTTCAAACATGGAATCAATCCAGTGAACCTCTTCTGATCCGCCTCCAGTGCCGCCACGCCCTTCCTCAAAGAGAGTGACCAAAACTGAACACAATACTCCAAGTATGTTCTCACTAATGTCTGATGCAATTAGAACAACACTTGTCTGCTTTTATACACTGGACTCTTCTCAATAAATGCCAAGGTTCCATTTGCCTTCCTTATGTCATTCTGCACCTGCACACCCACTTTCTGAGATTCATGCAGACGTACACACAGATCTCTCTGCACAGAAGCCTTTTGAAACTGTTCCCCATTTAAAAAGCAAATTCCCCTTTTATTTTTCGGGCCAAAATAGATAATCTCGCATTAAACTTCATCTGCCGCTTTCTGGCCCATTCCCCTAACCTGTCAATATCCATTTCTGAACTTTGTTATCTGCTCATCACCACCTGTTTTCCCACCTATTTTGGTTTTGCCAGCAAATTGCACTATGTCACACTCTGCCCCTGCATGTAGATCATTGATACAGATTGAAAATAGTTGTGGTCCAAGAAATGAACTCTGCCGGAACCCACTAGTTCTCGATTGACAACTGGAGAATGATCCATTTACCCCAACCCTCTGCTTTCTATCAGTCAGTAAATCCTCAATCCAGACGAAAACTCTCCCCCCCAACCCCTTGGGATCTAACCTTCAGGATCAATATCTTGTATGGCGCTTCATAAAATGCCTTCTGGAAGTCCAGACAGGTAACATCTACATGATCTACTTAATCTATCTTGCTGGTTACATCCTAAGATAACTCTAGCAGATTTTTCAAACAAGACTTGCCATTCAAGAACCATGCTGACATTTGTGAATTGAGCTTTGATTTTCCAGATGCTCAGTCACCTCCTGCTTAACGAATGACTCCAGCAGCTTCCCCATCACACATATGAAGCTGACTGGCCTATAGTTTCCCATGTTTTCCCTCTCTCCTTTCTTGAATAAAGGCGCCACATTAGCATTATATCCTTATTAAACGATGGATTTTAAACCTTTTGCAATTCCTTTTCCTCTCAGCAATGTACCTGAGTTGTTTTGTCGTCAATACCTCCCTGAACAACTGTCAACGTCCTTTCACCGTTCTCCCCTTTGAAACTCTTGCTCAGTCCTCTTGGGCCCACTCTTTCATAAGGCCTGCATGTTTACCCTTGCCCAATGCGTAAACTCGAGTCTGTGATTACGTCATCTCACTTTCAATCGGAATTTCAAATTATAACATGCTGTGACCACTCCTTCCAAGTGGATCCATAACGATAAGACTATGAATCAATCGTTCCTCATTACATCAATTGCAACAAAGGGAGTGAAACCAAAATTCACCAAATTGATTCCCAGCATCCATCGTTTGTCTGATAACACATTAATTAATAACTTGGTCTCTATGCGATGGCGCTCATAAAAAAAGGATAATTTATTGATAAATAAAAAACCCGAGGACAATACACAGCCACCACCCACCCACCCCCAGACTTCTGCCACACTAGAATCGTTGCATCTTACTGTTAAGAAAGTACTGATTTATGAACTTTTTTTCTACATTTCAGCCAGAAAATCCTCGATGCATGCAATGTTTTGCCCGCCCAACCCAATCACCCCCATCCTCACCCCCTGAAACACACACGCACAATGCATGCACAATTCATGAGCTCTTAGTTGCACATAAATTGTGGACTTGGATTGTTGCCCTCTTTTTAGGTCAAACCAAAACAAGTAAACAAACTCAGATTAAATCAGGACAAAGTAAAAGGGGCAGCTCCCCAAAAAGGAGGGGGAACAGCCCGAACAGAAATCTAAGTACAAAGGAAACTTAAAAACATCAAATTAAAATGTGATTATTGGGGTCAATAATGCACCCCAACCCCTGCGGTGCCCAGCGGGCACTTGGATTGTTGCCAAATACCTACTTGCCCACAAAGAGTGATACGTACCTACTTGACCACATAGAGTGATACATGGACCGGCCAAGCATAGCATCCAAACTGATTTAATCTGAGTTTGTTTACTTGTTTTGGTTTGACCTAAAAAGAGGGCAACAATCCAAGTCCACAATTTATGTGCAACTAAGAGCTCATGAATTGTGCATGCATTGTGCGTGTGTGTTTCAGGGGGTGAGGATGGGGGTGATTGGGTTGGGCGGGCAATATATTGCATGCATCGAGGATTTTCTGGCTGAAATGTAGAAAAAAAGTTCATAAATCAGTACTTTCTTAACGGTAAGATGCAACGATTCTAGTGTGGCAGAAGTCTGGGGGTGGGTGGGTGGTGGCTGTGCATTGTCCTCGGGGTTTTTATTTATCAATAAATTATCCTTTTTTTATGAGCGCCATCGCATAGAGACCAAGTTATTAATTAATGTGTTATCAGACAAACGATGGATGCTGGGAATCAATTTGGTGAATTTTGGTTTCACTCCCTTTGTTGCAATTGATGTAATGAGGAACGATTGATTCATAGTCTTATCGTTATGGATCCACTTGGAAGGAGTGGTCACAGCATGATATAATTTGAAATTCCGATTGAAAGTGAGATGACGTAATCACAGACTCGAGTTTACGCATTGGGCAAGGGTAAACATGCAGGCCTTATGAAAGAGTGGGCCCAAGAGGACTGAGCAAGAGTTTCAATGGGGAGAACGGTGAAAGGACGTTGACAGTTGTTCAGGGAGGTATTGACGGCAAAACAACTCAGGTACATTGCTGAGAGGAAAAGGAATTGCAAAAGGTTTAAAATCCATCGTTTAGTAAGGATATAATTCCTTTCCAAATTACGTTCCTTTTTTCTGGCTTCAATTAACTGTAGCTGTATTCCTGTGTCCTCTATTTCCCACCGTATCTTACCATGTACTGTGTGCCAGCCGTTTCTGTCAATGTTCCTCAAGTAGGGATATTCGTCGATGTTTTCAGAATATTCCCCACTATTCACGACTTCTCAGATACTGAAGCAATCCATGATCATATGCAACAAGTTTTGGGCAGTACTCGGCCTTGGGCTGAGAAATGGCAAGTAACATCCACGTCCATAATGCAAAGGAACGACCATCACCAAAATGCGACAATCCAAAGTTGTTGAAAGTGGGAGATTTAGTGACGTTGTTACAATTGATTTTCAATTGTAACAACGTCACTAAATCTCCCACTTTCAACAGCTTTGGTGATACTATTGACCAGAAGTTCAACTGGACTCACCATATAAACACGGGTGGCTAATAAAACGAGATTAGAGGCGAGGAAGACTCGTGAGTTACTCTCCTCCTGTCTCCCTAGTCCAACAAGCATCAGGCACTAGCTAACAAATTGATGGAATACTGCCGTTTGTTTGGATGGGTGCAGCTCCAACAACACCGAAGAGTCTTGACACGATCCAGGATTTGGTTTGATTTATTATTGTCACATCTATCAGTAGCAAGCGAAAAGTATATATTTTTTGTGCCCTATACAGATAGAGCGTAGATTACATGGAGAAGGAAATGAGAGAGTGGAGAATGTAGTGTTGCAGTTGTTGCTAGGGTGAAGGCAATGATAAAATTATACGAGGTAAGCCCATTCAAAACTCTGATGCCAGCAGGGAAGAAACTGTTCTTGACTCGGTTGGGACGTGTCTTCAGACTTTTGTATCCTTATCCCGACTGAAGATGGAAAGTGAATGTCCAGGGTGTCTGAAGTCCTTGATTATACTGCTTGCTTTTCTGAGGCAGAGGGGAGTGTAGACAGAATCAATGTACGGGAGGCTGGCTTATGGAATGGACTGGGTTTCGTTCACAAAGCTTTGTATTATTTGCTGCCTTGGACAAAGCAGGAACCATACCAAGCTGTGATACAAAGAATGATTTCTCTGGCGCATCTGTTAAAGTTGGTGAGATTTGTAGCCGACATGCCAAATTTCCATAGCGTCTTGAGAAAGTAAAGGTGTTGGTGGCCTCTCTTAAATACGGCGTCGGCTTGGAAGGACAAGCTCAGGTTGTTGGTGGTCTGGACAACTAGAAACTTGAAACTTGAAGCACAAAGCAGCCTGTTTGATTATCCCCACACTCGCAAACATTCATTCCCTCCACCTCCAATGCTCAGTAGCAGCAGTGTGGACAATATACAAGATGCACTGTAGAGTTTCACGAATGATCATAAGGCAGCACCGTCCAAATCTACGACGACATTCATCGAAAAGGACAAGGGCAACATATACATGCGAACATCGCCACCTGCAAGATACTATTCTGGAAACTCAGCAACCTGAACTCGGATTATATTGCAGTTCCTTTGCAGTCGCTGGGAAAAAAAATCAGGGTATTCCTTTCCGAACGGCGCCACCGATCAACCACAGCAGTGGGATTAGTCCGTTTCAAGACGGTAGCTAACCACCACATTCTTCAGGACGACTCGCAATGGATTTTACATGCTTGCCGAAGTGAACAACAGTTTTAAAAAGTGCATTGACTCTTCTTCATTACCAATTGCACAAAACTGTTCTATATCATACGGAGAGGATTTCCATGCTTCCATTGTCTGATTCATCATCATATAATTGTGTGCACAGCACTAATCCTGTGGCACTACAATCGGTACACGTTGCCACCTTGAAATGTTCATCTGGCCTCAAAACTCTGTCTTCTATCTGTTAGCCATTCCTCGAAGTAGGCTGGCATACTACCCCAGACACCATGAGTTCCTATTTGATCAGGCACACTGCGCTTTCAGATACTACTTTCAGATCTTGCGGTCATAGCAATTAAATGTGGAACATGAAGCGCTGAGGCAAGTTCTTGACGTAAAGCAAGTGAATGCTTTCATGATCAGGAAAATAAGTCCAAGCATATCATAATCCAGGATTCATTCGGTAACAATGAAAGCAAATAAGAACATTTCTACACACATGCGCCGCAGCACAGGCCTGTTTGAGGCACATGATCTACTTTACTTCTCGGATGGGGCGTCGCAACATTTCGGAGCAATCGCTAATTGTCCCTGAACTAATTGATAGCTTGTAAGAACATTTCAATGTAGAAGTAGTGTCTGGTGTAGGTTAGAATAAGTAAATATGGCAGATTCCCTTCGAGACATTAGTGAATGTAATGGATGTTCAATGACATGCGTCAGATGGGCATCATTAGACATTCAAATCCACATTGCAATTCAAACCAAATTTCTGCATCTGAAGTAGTGATATTCGAAGCCGCGCCCTCGGGACATTGCTGTTTGTTTCTGCATTGCTACTAAGGGTCAATGTATCTATGTCACCACATGTGTTGCAGGAACCAATGATATCAATCATGAACAAAAATGGATGAGACAAAAATACACTTTTCCGGTACCATAGAATGTCATCAATAACCTTTGTAAACTTCACTCCACATTGTGCCTTTGGGATGAACTTCATTCAGATTCAAACACCCAGTTCAATCAAGGAACAAACGACTTTGGGGAGTGATCAAATATTCAATGCATTTCCATGAAAGAGAAATGTGGCCGAACGTCTGCAAACACTATTGAGCCAAGTGTGTTTTTTTATTATTTACCAGCAAAGTGATGATACCACATTTAAATAAAAGAGACACATATATATAAAATCTTTCATCAAGTCAGCTAACACCCGGCACATCAGAAGACGTTGATCCATCAATAAGTTGCAGGGCGAAAGATGCCTGTTAGAGGCGTTGGTTCTCGTGAAAATGACCTATTAGAGCAAGTCTGTGATCTTTGAAGAGAAATAGATAATTGTTCCAGATCAAGAATGGGACATGTGCACACATTTGGCGGAATGCATCCAAGTGGGTTATTCGAAGAGTTAGAAGGCGGAGATTGTCTCTTTCTTCGGGAACAAACACCTCTTGAACTTCCAAAACTTTTCTTGTTTGCAGCGTAATTGAGAGAAGCGAAACATGCAGCTGTAGTCATCGAGTGCAGAACAATGTTCCAATGGGTTACAATGAACAGTGCTGTCTGTTGAATTCGAAAGTGTCATAACTCCTATCCATTTCGAATAACCTAACATTGAAAGGAACAGATTCCCATTCGCATAGTATTGCTTCCGTACATCTTAAAAGTTATGTTTCAAAACCAAAACACTTGCTACAGGAAAAAAAAACCCTTGTACATAGATATGAAAAGTAAAGTATTCAAAATGAAATTCAATGCATCAGTGATGCACGGAAAATAAATAGCAGAATGTAGAGCATTACACCAATTCTCCTTCTAATCATGCAAATGGTGCGGCAGTGATGGTTCGCGGGATAGAATTTGAACAGCCGATCGCACTTAGGTACAAAATAACACTTTCCAGGGCGCGCAAAAAGGAAGTGATAAGAGTTTCGCTCATCAAAATTTCACGTTCACTAACTTGTGAATCTTTATATCCCTTTGGCACAGAGGCTGGAAATCTGCTTCAGTGGCGGGTTCTGATATCATGCCTGAGTTAATTTGTGCCTTCGTTCAATCTGCCAGTTGAGCAGTTCATTCACTCAGAACCTTCAATTGCTACAGAAAGCTATGGACACCGGAAACAATAAAATCAAAAAATTCACACTAGCCTACCTTTTAAAACTGGGTCGGAAATGCCGATGGAAGCAACAACCTTGGACTTGCAGTCCAACCATCTCCACTTGCCCCAGCGGAACGCAGGAGAACATTAACTACGCTCCATTATGAGGCGCCAAGTGTGGAAACCCCTATTGAGAGCCAAATTCCAAAAGCCAGTTTTGCACTGACAACAGGGAAGGATTCCCCCTGCGAGTCTAAAAGGTAAGTTGAAACTGCATTTATTTTTTTATTATTTCTTTTAAGTAGTTATTACTACGATGATTGACTCACGCATATTGAATTTTTTAATGATTGAATATGAGCATTATTTAACATGTATAAATGAAGAGAGGATTTGTTATTTATTTTAAATCTGTGAAAGTACTATTTACGTCTGCATTTACATCTATTTACATCTGTGAAAGTACTATTTACGTCTGCAAAGGTTATCTACCTTTATGCGTGGCATGCTTATAAGTGTTCGTGTGTTTTAATTCAAGACATTGTCACTGAATGCTTTGCTGTGAAAAGGAGAACTTTCTCTGACTATGCATTAGTAAATTAATGCATGAAGAAGAACAGAGGAACGTTCAAATTATGGACCAACGAAAATCAAAGGCACCAAGGAAAATGCAAGCTCTGGTTTGGTTGGAAATGCCAGAATTGTATCTGCAAATAGAGAAGTGCCAAGGAACACAGGCTAGTGCCACAAGAAGGTTAAAACAATGGTGCGTTTTGCCATGGTATGTAACATTCCAAATGAAAATTTGAACTCAAAAGAAAACACTTAAAGTAAGGATTGCAGTTTGCATTGCATTTGATAAATGGCACTGCATCCTCGCAAATTTGCAAGAGTGGTCGCAAAATTAAAAACACAACAATGGGAATTTCTGAAGCTAAAATACAATGCAAATTCTGACAAATCTGAAGAGGTTCATAAAATGCAGTTATCCTGGAGATTGCTAGCAGGGTACCATTGCTAATTGGATTTAGCTGCTACTGTCTTCCAGGTTGTTGACAGCATTTTTAAAAGGCATTTCAATTTGTTGCTGCAGACAAAAAAGTTACATAATGCATGGGAGCGTGTGCTTACCGGAGATGGACTAGCGTGCATTAAGGAACTCGCTCCACAGGAGGAAGATAACTGGGACCTAGTGGGTGTTCCAAACCCCAAAATATGTGATAGCGTGTGTTCAGGGCTTTGTCGAGGGATGGCAAAAAGTCAACTGATCATATACACTAAGAAGACATTTATCATGATGGAAAAATAATTATGCTTTCTTCAACTTCAACAGACGTCATTGTGACAGCGCAGCGGAATATGGATAAGACGCAGGCCGTTGGCGATTGATGGGAAGCTGTAGCAGACGACGGGAAAACCTTGTGACCTGACGAGCTTTTGATATGAATCCTGATGTTCAGGGAGATGAAATGTTTGAGGAAGTGGAGGCATTTGGTGTCACGGTTGCTTTAAGTGAGAAAGTACACTCAGAACTTTCAGGCCACGAGGAGTCCTTGTCATTGGCAGCGGATGACTCAACACCTCCTGAACCTGCACACGGTACAGTCAGTGACAATGAGGAAGTGTTTTTAATGGACTGTTTCAGGTTCTGACGGGGTTGGCTCAATGAACGAAATCAAACTGTAGACCTGACTGAAAGCTCCCAGCAGTTCCAAACAGCAAATCAGCAGTTTTCGGTGCAGCGAAATTAGGTGCTTATGCAGAAAACTGAATTCCTTCCGCAGATAATGAATAAAGTGGTGACACCTAAAGCTGCATCCTCTGACCAGGAGCCACCCCGTTCGGAGACCTTTGCTGCTGGGATAGATCCAACTCCAACAGGGACATAGGAAGATGCGTCACGTGGGCGGAAATGGACACAGGAGCGACACAGGAGGAATTAGGGCCCTTCTCCTCTCCTTCAAGCACATCCTCTTATGCATGTTCCATTGTTAATTTTTATTCTGATTTGCTGAATGATAGTATTTTGCCTTGTTTAATTCAATTATTCACTTACAATTCTCAGATTAAATGCTGCGGTTTGGTCGCTGATGTCTTAAAATGAACTTGTACAAATGTGTTAAATTTAATTGAAAAGATTTATTAACCAAACTTTTAAAAATAATGTTGCAATAAACTTTAAACATATTCACGTTTAACTTAACGTAAGCACCTCAACTTTTCAACACTTTCGCACTAAAACATATTTAATAACTTTCAGACCGCAAACAATGAAAATCTTTTCAACATTAACGCAACAGTTCCTGCAGTTTGCAAACAAGGTGGTCGGGAAATCAAGGGTTTGAAGGGAGGAGTGATGCAAGGGACTGAAAGGGACTGTTTCGATATGAAAATTATACATTTTTAAAGCTCATTGTCTCCAAGCAGCAGATGCCAGGCGATCTCGAACTGTCGTTGCCTCACCTGCAGCTCCAGCGTTTCCATCAGGTTCCATATTGCTCTCGTCGAGCTCCTCCATTTCTGTTGGCAAGTAAACTTCTGGGTAAATGCTCATTCCATGCTGGATGGTAAAGTTATGCTTTGCACAACAAAATACCACAATATTTGTAACTATCTCTGTTGGAAAGTTCAAAGGGCCCCCTGATGACTCCAGACTTTGAAAACGTGGCTTTAATTGACCATGATCCAATCCACCGCCTGACGTGTTGCGATATGAGCACGGTTGTAATTTTCGTGTGCTTCGTTGTTGATCTTGCAGAATGGCGTTTTAAGTCATGTTCTCAGATGGCATGCCCTAACGCCCAGCATCCATTCTGTAATTCCACGTAACGCCATAGTCCGATGTAACATTGATGTTCCCAAGAATAAATGTGCCGTGGTTGTTTGCCAGGTTGTTTGCATTTCAGCGAGGATCCTCATTTGTGAAGCACACACTGTCAAAACATTAAAATATTGGAATACCTTCCTGTTGATAAATGAAACAGTGCCATCCTTTGGTGCCTTCAATGCAATATGTGATCCACCAACTGCTCCAGTTACCTCTGCAATACCAGCAATACACTGGAATCCAATGGATCTCTCCTCCATCTTCACAGAGGATGTGCCAAAAATAATAAACTCAGAGGCCCTCTGATTAATCACATTAATTACCTGATGAATGCAGGTCGTCGCCACATCTTGTGAAATGTTACTAATGTTACTAATGCCATGCTGAACAGAACAAGACACAAAAACAAATCAGCGCTGTTGTGCCTTTCTACTGTTAAGGCAGTGCGGCAGTTCGAGTTTGCATCAGATCTTCTTTCAAAATTTCACAAAGGCGTCCAATTGCTTCCTTCATGAAGCACAGTCTGCTGCCACATATCTCCTCTGACATAATTTCCTATGGTGTCCTTTGTCTGTCCACCCTCGGGGTAGATAACGTCAGGCGAAGGTGTACGCTGACACTTCGCCCATGAGCTCTGCACCTGCGCCGAAGTCGCAAAAAGTACATCTGTGTTTTTATTATAAGTAACGCCAAGAGTGTGAGGCACAAATGCTCATCGGACATCTCTCCAATGTCACATTCTGCTGAGGATTCTAAATACCTTTCAGAGAGATTGTTCATATCAGCTTCTAGGAGACTTCCATACTTCAACTAAGGCATTAACAGTTCTTGAAGAATTTGAAGCAATTACTCAGCTGTGTAAGGATCAGCATAAACGAAAATCTATATTTTTTTCGCTACTGAGCCTTGCAAGGACCAACGTTGCACAACGGAATTTAAAACACTTTTTAAAAAATTTCACGACTGAAGCTTGCAACGTTCAACACAAGCTGCATAACTTAAAATACACCAAATTAATATGTTTTTCAACATAGCAACCTAAAAACTGTCTGAGACCGGTCTCCTGCCATTCACCTCACAATATAGTTACCGCTACCTCGGTAAATTATACTGTACTGCTTCATTGCAGCGCTGATCCAAAACGATCGGATCGGAGGTTTTTAAAAGGTGTGCTTTCAGCGTGTATGCCAGTACGTCAGAACTTCCATCTTGTTACAAGGCCCTTATCTATTTAGTCCACACGACTTAAGCCGTTTTTGGGCCGATGTTAATTACATTGCTTCAAGTAACAATAGAGGGCACTGGCTGCAGACAAAACGGCGGCGACGAAATACTTCTGGCCTCACTATGACACCAACCCGCTGTACTTCTCGAATGAAACGAGTCATATTTGGACAGCCAACAGTGGGGATGTTGTGCATTGTACACAAAGACGAACGTTGCGCAGCTGGGTCACATCCTGGGTTCATCAATTACTCCGAGGTCATCATAGTTTACTCATGGCTGAAAGGCACAACGGCGATTGCTCAATTCCGTTTTCCAGGCAAATATATAAAATACAATTTCCTACTCAGAATAACAACATGAAATGTTCCACAGATACAATACATTCTTAATCCTGCAATGCTTTGCCTGCTCCTGCAATGGAGTTACTGTGAAAATCCCCAGTCGGTACAATCCAGCGCTCGTTTGGATACAATGGAACACTACTCATTTTACCAGTAATTTAGCATGTTTCCTCGTTTCCTGGCAATAATCTTTCTGAAATACTATATCATTTTTGCTCACCATTAAAGATTGACTTGATACAATATGTCTTAAAAACTTAACTTCTTGACCGATTCCTCCTGCTGCACCTGAGTCAACCTTGCCAACACAAATAAATTATTTTAAGAGATCTGGCACTTTATTGTCAATCAAACTTTGACAGGGCTGTATATTAATTTCCACCTCTTTAGCTTGAACCGTCGTTTATTTTGCCACTTTACCAAAGCCCTCTGGCACATCCTTTGAAACAAAGTCTGTATTCTCAATGCTTTCCTTGATCCACCAAAACGGCGACTCCGTGTGTGTGCCACTTCATCATGACACCATATGAGACTTCTTATTTCTCTTCCACCTTCATATGTTTCCTTTAAAACTATCTTTACTATTTTGAATAACATATCCTTTACCTTTACCACCTGAGAATTTATGTTTTCCCCAGTTGCTATCCCTCAATGACTGAAATTGAAGTCGATAAACAAACTTTGGATAATGAACCAATGCAACATCATGCCCGTTCTGCTCCGACTCTCGCATTTTTAGGTTGTTTCACTTCTGACATTTCAAGTTCGAATGATCTTTCAAGTTCCCAAAGTTTGAATTTGCCCTTGTTTATTTTTTTGTTCTGCGAGATTTTTTTTCTCTGTTCTGTGAGGACTATTCTCTTTTTTCATATTTATTGCTATTTAAACGGTCTCAAGGCTCCTTCGTCTGGCTCTGCAAGTGTCACATTCTCTCTGTTTTCACTTGCATTGTCTGTAGTTTAAGGTGTTTCATTTGTGATTGAAGTTCATCCAATTGCACTTCATACTGCTTCTGCCAACTTTGAATGCCAAAATATTACTTCAAATATCTCCGTCTTTCAAGTATCTTCACGCACTTCAACTGCAGCTTGTTTGCCAATTCCAAAATTTGTTTTAACCACCTTTTGTAAAGCACTCCGAGTAACTTATTCCACCCCCAGGAATTCATTAGCCACTGAAGGAACCATGATTCCACATGGCACACGCTATTTAAAATCACTGAATTCAACACCTGAAATGAAACCACAAATACTCAACATTCACTGGCTTTGAGTTCAATAATCCAAGGACAAACAATGAATTAAAAAGGTTAATCCCGCAAGAGACCGAATTTTGATAGAAACTTGAATCTATATGATGAAGGTAGCCTACACCCCTACTCTTTTCAATTTGGCATTGGCCTGAGCACATGGTTTATTTGCAGAATGTCTAATTCTATTGATTCACCAAGAAGGTTTTACGAAATGAAAGTGGATTTTAAAATCGTTCTTAACCATAACAAAACAAGTTGGCATAACCTTTACCAACTTAAATGCTCAACCGTCGTCATAGTAACTGTTAGCTCTCTCCATTAGTTGCAATTAAAGTAACACCTCAATAAACATAGACTGCTGCTCAGAATTAGTTAGCAAAATACACAGGCTTAAATGAGTTGCCGTCTCCCAGCCTTTTAACTCAGCTGGACAGAGATAAAGAGTGGGACCTTTTTTCTGACACTCAAACAATGGCTTGCAGAGAAAGATCTGTCTTGAAACTGCAGAACTCCAGATAAAGACTGTGCTGAAGCAACATAACTCATCTGCATCACAGGTTCTAACGCGATACTGTTTGTTTTTGTCACCACAATGATCCAACCCTTGAACAGAAAGCTATTGTTTTTTTTCCAACAATTGGTATGTGCTGATATAGAACGTGCAACCAAGATTTCTTCAATACAAAATCCTAATCAAGCAAATTACCTCAGGCAGCATGGGAATAATTTTCACAGAAATCAAAGTGAGAGGGAGAGAGATTCAGTAACGGACGGTAATTTGCACTGCTGGGATTGGCTTGCATTTCGGACATCACAATGCTGAAACTTCGACGTGCTCTTGAAGAGCCGAATAAACAGTCAGGAGATCAACTCATAGAGGTGGATTGTGTTAATTACTTACTGTTTCACAGAATCTCAAACAGCAATACATCAAATGGAAATGAATCAATTAAATGAACACGCTAATGACCTTCCTTCCATGGAACGTACTCAGTTAGCAGCAGGAAGCCAAGAGCTAATAATCGCGTTTTCCTAATTGTTCACGATATTTCTCAGACAAAGGTTCGTATGGCGGGGGCAGGAGAGTTCTGAACGCAGACTCGGAAAATATGCTGCTTTTAAACGCGTCCTGAGCCTGAGCACCTGACCCGAAACTGAACCCGATGTTAGTGTTTGTTCTTTGTGTGAGTGATCTATTGCTGGTTTAACTTATATGATATACTTGGGGCAAGACATGTCTCTCGAGAATAAGTATCACTAATAGTTTTCGCACTGCAACGGACTCATTTGATACATAGTGATCATGGCATGTCACCAGCAGATGTTCAAGCCAGAATGGCAGATTTGTAACACGTGAACACCACACACAGAGGGAGGTACACCCACAGAAACACACAAATGCACGCACTTCGTCTAAGACACAAGCACATCTGCAATCCAGTCTCGCACAGATACACATATGAACACAGGCACATAGGCACACATACAATTAGACAGGCATACTCACAGATACACAGGCACAAACACATAAACAGAGATACACACATCCGCACAGGTACACTCTCCCGCGTACACACACAGGAAAGCACTCTGACACATGCCCAGGTGCATTCCCACACACTCACAGAAACTGAACCGTACAATCAGATATACATGTATAGACACAAACAAATACAAACACGGGGCAGACAGACAGACGCACACAGACATACACACAAGTAAATACGCACATGTAGACACGAATAGACAGCATTTTTGTCTGTTGTAAGTCAGGTCAGAAACTCCAAGTGTGTTATAGATCCCACGAGCATCATGCGTTTTGCATCTTGAATTTTGCTAGGGTAAGGATGATATGTTTCACCTCAGGTCTGTTTCAAATGAACCACTCGGGAGCTTTTATCAATCAAACTTTATTTACGAATAGAGTTAACATGTATGGAAAAAATAGCAATAACTTTCATCAATTACAAACAAGAACAAAACAACGAGGAGAATGTATGACCCTCAACAAGGATATCTAAAATTTTCCAATCAAACAAAAACCATGCACAAGTTCCTTTCATATGTATAACACAGCAAAGACTAAAACTCACGTGATACTAGAAATTAGTCCTTTGGATGAATGCTGCAGTTCTATTGAGGCACACACAAACAGGTTTGGAGTCAGAACAGCATACCAGAATACAAGGGAGAGAATATGGTCGAGCTACATACAGCAGATTGTCGACTCAAGGAAGACACGAATCCTTGCTTTCAACCAACCAGCAGAATGCCCAACTTATGGCCAGAGATAAACACTTCTTTTCAGCTTGATGTCCCTTCTATAACTAAAAATTGCACACAGCCAAAACAGAAAATTTAACCTTGAAATCAGTAGCAAGGATAAAAATTATCGAAAACACATCATCTGCTAGCAATCGTCCTCCTAAAAAAGGAAAGTCATTAAAAATAATCCCAGAAAGTCCTTGAGGCCTGTGGTAAAAATAAACAAAGTCAAATTTAAGCAGCAATAAAAGGGCTTCTACGGAGAACTCGTCAACACTGAGAGGGAATAAGAAATGAAAAGGCATGCTTATACTGCAAAGTTCACTATTTTAAAAAAAACTTGTTAAAGGCAACGTCACAGTGCCTATCATTGTATTCGTCTGAAATTTCAGCAACGGCCAAGAAAGTAGATGAGGGCAGTGCAGTTGATGTTCTCTACGTGGACTTAAGCAAGGCCCTTGACATTGTACCGCATGCTAGGTTGTTGCATCAAGTTAAATCTCACGGGATCCAAATGGATACAAAATTGGCTTCTTGACAGAAGTCAGAGGGTGGTTGCAGAGAGTTGTTTTTCAAACTGGAGGACTGTGACCAGCGGCGTACCTCAGGGATCAGTGCTGGGACCACTGCTATTTATCATGTATATTAATGATTTGGATGAGAATATAGGCGGCATGATTAGTAAGTTTGCAGATGACACCCAAGATTGGTGGCATAGTGGACAGGGAAGAAAGTTATCTCCAATTGCAAAGGGATCTTGATCAATTGGGCCAGTGGGTTGACAAATGGCAGATGGAGATTAATTTAGACAAATGCGAGGTGGTGCATTTTGGTAGCTTGAACTTGGGCAGGACTTACTCAGTTAATGTTAGGGCGTTGGGGAGAGTTGCAGAACAAAGAGATCGAGGTGTTCATGTTCATAGCTTCTTGAAAGTGGAGTCACTGGTGGACAGAGTGGTGAAGAAGGCAATCGGCATGCTTGGTTTCATCCGTCAGAACATTGAATACAGGAGTTAGGACGTCTTGTTGCAGTTGTACAATACATTGTTAAGGCCACACTTGGAATACTGTGTGCAATTTTGGTCACCCTATTATAGAAATGATATTATTAAACTAGAAAGAGAGCAGAAAAGATTTACTAGGATGCTACCGGGACTTGATGGGTTGAGTTATAAGGAGAGGCTGAATAGACTGTGACTTTTCTCTCTGGAATGTACGAGGCTGAGGGGTGACCTTGTAGATGTCTATAAAATAATGAGAGGCATAGATGAGATAGATAGTCAATATCTTTTCCCAAAGGTATGGGAGTCTGAAACTAGAGGGCATCGGCTTAAGCTGAGAGGGGAGAGATGCAAAAGTGTCCAGAGGGGCAATTTTCTCACACAGACCGTGGTGAGTGTCTGGAACAAGCTGCCAGAGGCAGTAGTAGAGGCGAGTAAAATTTTATTTTTAAAAAAGCATTTAGAAAGTTACATGGGTACGATGGGTATAGAGGGATATGGGCAAAATGCGGGCAATTGGGATTAGCTTAGGTGTTTTAAAACAAGGCGGCATGGCCAAGTTGGGCAGTACGGCCTGTTTCCATGCTGTAAACCTCTATGACTCTACGAATGGTCATTTCATTATTCCCCTGTTTGAAGTTCCCTTTAACTTTGGCAGGGTTTGTAAATGACACTTTGCTACTTGATGAAGATTGCTTTGGCTGCGGTCACGCGTCTTTCCAGAATTAAACTGTGAACAGCATCTAATGAGCATCTGAACAAATGAAACCATGTTGTGCAATATATGCATGGTTTTCTGTGTAGATGCACTTCACGGCTGCTTCATCCAAAAACCATTCAAACTCTTCACAGTTAAACGACAACGGAAGGTGTTTATTCATGGAGACAGATAAATTGGGTGCGGTCCTTAATAATTCCATTGCAGCAGTATTCACAAATGAGAAAAACATAGTGATGGTTGAGTCCACAGAGGGGAATGTTGATATTGTGGTGTATGCCAATATAAAAGAAAAATAAAATATATGTTGTGTGCTTTGAAAAGTGTTGAAGTAGACATTTCACCAGAGCCTGGTGGGATCTATCACAGGATACTGAGGGAAGCAAGGCAGGAAAGTATTAGGGGCTTGGACAAAATCATTGCATCCTCTATTTTCACAGGAGCGGTTCCAGCATACTGGAGAGCAGCCAATGTTTTTCATTTGTTTATGTAGTGCGACAAGATAATTCTGGGAATTATAGGCTGCTGAGCCTTAGGTCAGTGGTGGAAACAAATGTTAGAGACAATTCGTAGTGCCAGAATTTACTAACATTTGAAATAAATATGACTTACCAGCGAGAAACAACAACGCTTTGTGTGAAGAGATCTTGTCTTCTGACCTCCACCGATTTGTTTGACGAAGTTACAAAGATGTTTGGTGAGGGGAGGGTCTTTGAAGTTGTCCACATGGGATTGAGCAAAGTCTTTGACAATGATCCCCTGAGCAGGTTGATGAAGAGGGCGAAGTCGCATGGGAGCCACAGTAGGCTACTAAAATGGATAAATAAGACACTTGGTCATAGAAGGAAGGCAGAGGCAGTATAATTTGATGAGAACGTAGGTGGACTGATCATTTTGTTTGCCGACAACACAAACATTGGGAGAGCTGCGAATAGTGAGGAGGATTGCAAGAGGGTACAGCAGTATATAGTTAGGCTCGGGCGGAGAAATGACAATTAGAATTTCATCCGGACAAATGTGAGATTATATATTTGGACGATCAAATGCAGGTGGAAAGTGTGTAAAAATGGCAGAACGCTTATACTAATTAACATAGAGATGGGTCTTGTCGTGCAGGTCCACGGTTCCCTGAAATTGGCAATACACAAGAAGATGTGTGGCATGCTTGCCTACGTTGGCCGGGTATGGATTATACAAATTGGCAAGGTATGTTGTGGCGGGATAGAAATTTAGTTCTGGTCACATTTGAAATATTCTGTATAATACAGGTTGCCACGTGACCAAAAGGATGTAGAATATTTGGAGAGGGTGAGAAATGTTTATCAAGATGTTACCCAGTTTGGAGGTTATCACCTATGAGGAGCAATTGGATAAATTTGATTTGATTTCACTTGAAACTCGAAGTCTGAAGGGCGACTGAGAGGTGTTTACAAAATTATGACAGACATGGATGGAATGGATAATCGGAATGTTTACTCCGAGGTAGACATATCACTCACGAGGGCACATAGTTATAAGCCAAAAGGGGAACAGTTTAATAGAGATGTGACATGAAAATTCTTAACACAGAAGTGGTAAGTACTTGGAATGCCGTGTAAGATGAGCTGGTGGCACCAAATGCAACAACAAAGTTTAAGAACCATCTTGATAGATACTTTAACAGGGAAGGAAGAGAGGAATATGAACCACATAGAGGCAAAAGGTCTTTCGCTGAGAAAGGTGTCGTGAGTCGGCGCAGGCGTGGTGGGCTGCACTATCATTTATTATTTGTTCTTTGATGCTGTTCACGTCACAGACAAATAGTGCGATCACCTTAACAATGAGTTGATCATAAAGTTATAGTCTGGAATCCCTGATCCAGCATTTCAGTCATATTTATTCTCTGATATCCGCACTGAGATTAGACGTGACAGGGACAAACACTGCCTCTTTTTTTGTTTGGAAAAATCACGAATTAACCGATTTAATATTCAACCAGTACCTTGCCGAATGGTGGAGCAGGGTTGAATGGCTGATTGTCCTAATCCCGATGGTATCGCAACGCCTCGTTGTTCCCATGTAATGTTGATTTCAAATATTTGGAAACACCAGAAGAACATACACACGGAGGAACTGTGAATGTCGGAGGCACTACATCCCCATGTAGCATGTGATTTATCAATAACGATTGTACTCAAAGCCGTAGCAAGTAAACATGTCACCATGCCACTGAATAGACTAAAGTTGTGACAGGCAGATGAACACGGAATGTTCTGTCGTCTGTCTGTAACTGGATAGTCCCCAGGCTCTGTTGAAATGCAGCCAAACGTACCCAGGAAAATGACAATGAAAATTTGGAGTTACTGGTCCTATCCACACATCCAACACTCCGTCGATATGAGGTTGAATATCACAATTACCCCGGGAAATAGTGAACGCTGCACAGCGAATCATGGAATCTCAGCTCAATCGCTGAGACTCTCTGTCTGAAGCAATATGTTGTCGAGTGTGCACGGTGCTCAGCAAAAATCTCCATCAGGTTCAGTTTTATTAAAATGAGCACAATAAAGTAAATAAATCATAAAGATTATTTAATTTAATATTTACATATATAAATGCCCAAGGAACTTTCTGCACAAAATAAGTCACGGACAGAGGCACTGCGCAGAATTTTAAGATAAATAGTTTAATTGCCCAGCTAGTGTGAAAACGACAGAGTTGCAAAAAAAATAAAAATAAAGGAACTGCTGTCACCTGGCCTGTCAATTATTATTCCCCTCACAATTCAAAAGATCGTAACATTGCGGACACTGCATAAAGCCCAGAGTAAAAATAAACAGAAACCCCATTTTTACCATTGAAGCAGCAATAAAAGGACTTCCAAGCAGAGAGCTCGGCAAAAATGAAAAAAAAACGTTCTTACAGACTGTGGAGAATATCATTAGGTACACCAACGTGAAAGAAGTATTTATAAAGAGGGAACAATAGACCAGTGAGCTTAACGTTAGTATTGGGGAAGTTGCTGGAGTCCATTGTCAAGGACTTCATAATTCAGCATTTGGAAAGCACTGGCATAATCAGACGACGTCAGCATAAATTTACAATGGTGAAATCATGCTTGACGAACCTATTGGGATACTCGGAGGATGTAAATAGTAGAGTTGACCGAGTCCAACCAGTTGATTCTTTTTATTTAGATACACAGGTGTTTGACAAAGTATCTCATTACGGACTACGATGTAAAGTTATAGCGCATGAATTGCAGGTATTGTCTTGATATGGATAGAGAGCCGGTTAGCAGATCGGAAGCAAATATATAGCATAAATATTTTCTTTCTGATTGGCACGCAATTATTAGTGGGGTGCCACTCGGACCTCAACAGTTCACATTGTATCGAAGAAATTAGATCTAGGTCAAACGGCTAAAGGGATCAAGGGTAATGGGGGAAAGGGGATAATGATATTGAATTTGATGATCAGCCGTGATCATAATGAATGGCGAGGCAGGCTCGAAGGTTAGAATGACCTACATCTGCATCGGCTTTCTCTGTTTCTTTGTGGCACACACTAGTCACAAGCTAAAACAGACAATGTTGGAAAATCTCAGCAGGTCCGACAGCATGTGTGGAGAGAAAAATAGAGATGAAGGTTCGAGACTTGATGACTCGCTGTCCCACGAAGAAACAAAATAAATGATGAGGAAGGCACAAATGAAAAGGGAAAGGGAAGGCAAATGCTTGCTTTACATTTTTGGGATGGTGCTACTTGCGTCTAATAAGAAATTGGAATGTGTAAATGACAGAACATTCGTGCAGTGCGTGCAATGGCCACGAGCGAACATGTGGACATGAGAGCACGCTGGTGTGGAAGTGGAAAGCGACAGGAATGTCTGGGTGCTGTTTGCGGATGAACCAATGGTTTTCTGCAAATACGTCACCCAGCCTGTGTTTCATCTCGCTGCTGTAGAGTAGAACGCTTTGGGAGTGGCGGATGCAGTAGACTCAATTAAAGGATGTTCTCGGGAAGCTCTGTTTCACCTAAAAAAAAGGGTTTGGAAGCAGTGATGATATGCGGGAGGAGGTAGAGGATAAGGTGTCGCAGTTATTACGATTCCATGAGATGGTGCCTTTTGTAGTGGGTGATATTTTGAGCGTGATGGAGGAGTGGTTCAGGTGTCCTGGAGGGAACATTCCATGTTAAATGGTGACAGTGGGAGAGAAGAGAGCGTGTGTTGTGTACTGGCATTATGCTGGAGTTGATAGAAATGGTGGAGGTTGATCCCTTGAATGCGGAGTCAGATGGGGTGGAAATTGAAGACAAAAGGGATACTAGCCTGGGTCTGAGAGGATGTGGAGTGTGTTAGATCAGTGGCGTGGGAGCTAGGTCGGACATGATGGAGAGTCGTTTCCACCACACTGTGTTGAAAATCATGACTAAAGATGAAGGACGACATATCAGCAGTGCCATGTTGGAAAATGCCATTATCAGAAAAGATGCAGCGGAGGCAAATGAACTGAGAAAATGGGATGCAGTTCTTAAAATATGTGGAGTGTTTAGACCTGTTACCAAGATATCCGTGGGAGACGACAGTCATGTGGGGCGGCACGGTAGTGCAGTGGTTAGCACTGCTGCTTCACAGCTCCAGGGTCCCGGGTTCGATTCCCGGCTCGGGTCACTGTCTGTGTGGAGTTTGCACATTCTCCTCGTGTCTGCGTGGGTTTCCTCCGGGTGCTCCGGTTTCCTCCCACAGTCCAAAGATGTGCGGGTTAGGTTGATTGGCCAGGTTAAAAAAAAAATTGCCCCTTAGAATCCTAAATTGCGTAGGTTAGAGGGATTAGCGGGTAAATATGTGGGGGTAGGGCCTGGGTGGGATTGTGGTCGGTGCAGACTCGATGGGCCGAATGGCCTCCTTCTGCACTGTAGGGTTTCTATGTTCTATGTAATGGATGCTCGTGGCCAGTCCATAACCATGAACGGAGAGACAAGGGTCAATGAAGGGAAGATAAGTGTCAGAGAGGGACCATGAGAATGTGTTAGAGGGGTTGAATTTGCAAGCAAACTTAATCAATTTTCCAGGTCCAAACGAAAGTTTGTTGCAGCACCAAAATAGACATCGATATAGCATTGAAAGAACCGTGGGGCGGGATGGAGTAGGCCTGGAAAAATGAAAGTTCCTCATAAACCACAAAGGGACAGTTATAAGTGGTACCCATGCAGGTACCGAGAGCCACACATTATATTTGGAGCAAGTGAAGCGAGTTAACTGATAAATGTTTGAGTCAGAGAACAATTTCAGCCAGACAGAAGAAGTAGTGGCAGGTGGAGACTGTTCAGACATCTGTCCTTGGAAGACACAACGGGCTCCCAGGTCATGGTGCAGGGCACTGGGGGTGTACAGGTATAGGAAATCAATGGTGAGGAGGAAGTAGTTTGAATCTGTGAAGAGGAATTTGCGAATATTACTAATTTTATTAATAGGGCATTAGAAGAATCGCAGATGTAGGTGGGAAGGGGCTGGACAAGAGGAGGAAGGATGGAGTCAGGTTAGGAAGAGATTAGTTCAATGAGGCAGGAACAGGCTGAACGATTGGATCTAATGAGGATGTCCTGTTTTGGAGTTTGCGAAGGAGGTAGAAGCGGGCTTTGGGGGTTGACCACCATTTTGGTAGACACTGTGGAAAAGCTGTCCAAAGGAGATGATGTCAATGCCGTTCCTGGAAACAATGGCTTCATGTTTGGTGATGGGGCTATGGTCCAGATTGGAGGAAATTCCAGAGTTTTGGCGCTCAGCCTCTGCAAGGTAAAGGTCAGTACCCCACGCCGCAATGGTTCCACCTTTGACGGTGGGTTTCATGACAAAACCATGGTTCGACCTGAGAGAATAAAGTGCGGCAGGTTGAGAAGGAGACAGGTGTGAGTGGGAGAGGGAACCAGACAACTTGAGACGCCCGATATAACTATGACAGTTCTCATTGAAAAAATCATGAGTCAGATGCAATGCGTCCGGTAGGTGTGGCCCAGCTGAACGGAGAATGTAGGATGCGGCTGAAAGGATCTCGTGAACGGGGAGAGGGCTCCTGCATATTGCAATGAGCATGGAGACAAAGGTTTTGGGAGAAAAATTCAGCACCATGTCGAACCCAAAATGCGTTGAAGTGAGAACTTAAGATTTGAAGCAAATCCTTTGCTGAGTATAGCACGTTCAGCCTCAGGGAAGGGAGGGACAGAGGGTATGGTGAATACGTGCCAATGGTTGGTGTTAGGTAGATAGGGCCCAAGAGCAGAAAGAGCATTGCCTTGGAAGCACATTGGTACTGACGTGTTGTTGGAGCTGGTGTTCCATAACACAATTGGAAACCTTTATTGTTGAGGCGTCGGATGAGACGAAGAATGAAATGAAACTGGGGATAAGGACAACTTTCAGAGAGAGCGAGTCGTTGTTGCTGGAAGCAACTCGCAAATGCAGGTATATGGTGGTGCGTGGATCTATGTGTGGATCCCAGAATGCGGCAAAAGCAACACTCTAAGGAACGTGGTCTGTCCTGGATATTCCGACAATCCTGGGTGGGTTGGAAAGGTGATAGGGGGTACTTCAGTTCAAATCCAAGTGGGGTAAGACGGAGATGGAAATTGTCGTTGAGACAGGAAAATGGCTCTGGAGGCGAGTTTTGGTAAGCACCTTGTTGAAGATGAGGACGAAAATGAAAAGTGATGAATTTGGACAAGTTGAAAAAGACAAGCAGAAATCTTTGAGGAGAGGAGAGCAGCAATTCTGCAGTGTCAGCATCTCTGGAGTAACCGGCAATTTGTTAAACACGAAGATAAATGCAAAATACTGTAGATGCTGGCGTATGAAATGAGAACGGAAAATGCTGCAAAATCTGAGCAGGTCTGAAATCATCTCTGGAGAACGAATAGAGACAACATTTCGAGTGTGGTTGACCCTTCCTCAGCCATGAAGACAACAAAAAAATAGGGCGACATTATAAGTGTAAGGCTGAGGCGGTGCTGGGGTCGAAGGAGTGGGGGATTGATATTGATCTGTATAGCATAGGCAGAAAGAAAAAGCAAATGTAAATGACGTTGATAAAGACTACAGATGGTGTTACAATAGCGTCCATTAAGAGATCAAAATGTGTAATTCGCGAAACAGAGGTGGAGAATGTCGAGGAGCAAATGGAGGCATGTGGCAGATGGTTCAAGCAGAGTGTGGGGAGGGCGGTGGGAAACAAGATGGAAAGTGAGCTTTCAGAAGTCGAGAATATAAAAATAGAACCTTTTTCATGAAACATCATACAGATAATATAAAATAATGATCGCTGATTAATGAGATAAAGATAAATGACATAAAGTAGAATAAATTGAAATGTCGTGGAGATGGAGGAGGGATTTCATACTTTAACAAAGAACAAAGAACAATACAGCACAGGAACAGGCCCTTCGGCCTCCAAGCCCGTGCCGCTCCCTGGTCCAAACTAGACCATTATTTTGTATCCCTCCATTCCCACTCCGTTCATGTGGCTATCTAGATAAGTCTTAAACGTTCCCAATGTGTCCACCTCCACCAACTTGCCTGCCAGCGCATTCCAGGCCCCCACCACCCTCTGTGTAAAATATGTCCTTCTGATATCTTTGTTAAACCTTCCCCCCTTCACCTTGAACCTATGACCCCTCGTGAACGTCACCAACGACCTGGGGAGAAGCTTCCCACAGTTCACCCTATCTATGCCTTTCATAATTTTATACAACTCTATTAAGTCTCCCCTCATCCTCCGTCTTTCCAGGGAGAACAACCCCAGTTTACCCAATCTCTCCTCATAACCAAGCCCCTCCACACCAGGCAACATCCTGGTAAACCTCCTCTGTACTCTCTCCAAAGCCTCCACATCCCAGAACTGGACGCAGTATTCCAAATGCGGCCGAACCAACGTTCGATACATCTGCAACATCAGACCCCAACTTTTATACTCTATGCCCCGTCCTATAAAGGCAAGCATGCCATATGCCTTCTTGACCACCTTCTCCACCTGTGACGTCACCTTCAAGGATCTGTGGACTTGCACACCCAGGTCCCTCTGCGTATCTACACCCTTTATGGTTCCGTCATTTATCGTATAGCTCCTCCCTACATTATTTCTACCAAAATGCATCACTTCGCATTCATCAGGATTGAACTCCATCGGCCATTTCTTTGCCCAAATTTCCAGCCTATCAATATCCGTCTGTAGCTTCTGACAATGCTCCTCACTATCTGCAAGTCCTGCCAATTTCGTGTCGTCCGCAAACTTACTGATCACCCCAGTTACACCTTCTTCCAGATCGTTTATATAAATCACAAACAGCAGAGGTCCCAATACAGAGCCCTGCGGAACACCACTAGTCACAGGCCTCCAGCCGGAAAAAGACCCTTCCACTACCACCCTCTGTCTTCTGTGACCAAGCCAGTTCTCCACCCATCTAGCCACCTCCCCCTTTATCCCATGAGATCCAACCTTTTTCACCAGCCTACCATGAGGGACTTTGTCAAACGCTTTACTAAAGTCCATATAGACGACATCCACGGCCCTACCCTCGTCAACTATTCTGGTCACTTCTTCAAAAAACTCCACCAGGTTAGTGAGGCATGACCTCCCTCTCGCAAAACCATGCTGACTATTAACGTGTTGTACTCTATGTTCACTCCTGAAGTTTGTAAAGTTCGCAATGGAAAGATCAGGTGCTGCTCTATCAGTCTTGTTTGGGCTTCACTGCAGCAGGCCAGTGATGGACCTGTGGACGGGAGAGTAGGATGCTTTGCTGAAAGGGCAAGTGACAGGAAGGTCTGTACTTTGCTCAGGCACGGAGCAATGAAAATTACCAGTCTGCGTTCGGTCTCTACGATATAGAGTGGAACACACCGGGAGTTTCAGGCGAAGCACTGCTGCATCAGAAAATAATGTTTTGCGCCCTGTGATGGTGAGCAGGGAGGAGGTAAACGGAAGATGTTGCAGTTTTTACGATCGCATGGGAAGATACTGTTGGCAAGGGGTGAGGGGTTGGATGCGCTGAAGGAATGGACCAGGGTGTCATGGACAGAAGGGTCTCTGCAGACTGCTCACAGGGGGAGTGAGGGGAATATCTCTTTGGTTGTGGCATCATGCTGGAGCAGGCGTTAATGGCAGAGGATCGTCATTTCAATATGGAGGCTGGGAGGGTGAAAAGTAAGGACAAGGGAGATCCTATCCTGGTCAAGAGAGGGACGAGAGTGGTGAGAGCAGTGGCTCTGGAGATGCGTCGAACAGCGTTGACAGCCGTGGGGCCTCAGACTGGTCGAATGATTTCTTTTGATTATTTTGGTTCTGAGAGTCCCAATGTGTGTTATATTATCTTCCCTGTCGCAATAATAGCTCAATCCTTTCAGCTGCAGGTTATTTCACCCCGTGACGACATTTTGCCTTTCGCCAACGGTCGTAATGCTTCCCCAACAGGAAATATTGGTGTATAGCCCCTGTTTCCTGTAGATGCACCGGTCACCACTTTTTCATGCTTTTTGTTTTTCGTCATGATCATATAAACACTGTCGATTTATTAAATCCCGGGTTTACATTCCTATAACAAGTCTACTCAATGATAAATGATCCGACACATTTTTCAACTGCATATATCTTACTTCAAGCGAATTTCCTCTCATCATTCTCCAGTAATTGATTAATTCATCCATCAAATGAATTGGGCACGATGTGCCATTAAACGATCCCAACTGATTGGCATGTATTTCTGACCAGGGACATTATTTTGACTGCTCTCTCGATCCAGGTGTCACTATTTATCATTTTTAATATCTCATCCCTATCCCATGCACAAGGAAGTTCGAAAAACCGTACCAAATGCCACGGATTTTTTCACCACTTTTTCCTTCAGTAACTCCAATCCAACCCATTTTGATCAGGAAAATTGTTCGCTTTGATTGAGAGTTTAAAATGTTGGATTGAAAGGAGTGAAGAGGTGTTGATTGCTCATTGAATGTAACTGATGCCAGTCTCAACGGATCCTAATTCTATCATGGGGGTTTACTTTTTTCTATGTATAAGGGACTCATTCCTAATTAATGTGCCATGAAGCCCACGTGAGCATCAACTTAGGCACTGGCAAGGTTCAGCAGCTTTAGAAAGAAGAACAGGATAGATTAGAATTGAAAGCAATAGATTGGAATATTATAAAACTACCTGCAAACAACTGATTGGAATTCTAGAACAATGGATCAGAATTTGAGGAAAATTAAGTGGAATGTTGCAAGGATGGACAGAAATTTGTACTCGGTGATTAACAAAATTTCTGCAGATGGTCAGCGGACATTTGCTGATCGGGTCTATTATGCATTGTTAGCAATACAGTTTTTCTAATATTCGATCCTGGCTATTGTTGGTGTGCCTGCTCAGTCTCTCCATCTAGTTACGAATTTTATGAAGTATGTTCTAATGCATTCTGTTACTGTCTGTTGCTTTGTTCTGTTGCTGCTGGTCTTCGTTCTGTTGAATCCACATTAACTCTATCGAATATTGCTAACTGTATTAGACTTTTTTTTTCATAATGCACTTTCTTGGTCTTGTTTCTGGTTATTTTCCTGGTGCTTTTCTGCCTGTGAATCATCATCCACTGTATCAATTCGCTTCTAATTAGATATTCGGAAGGGAGAACATTGTCTTCAGTTTTGTCACCGTCGCTGTGACCTTACTGCTGACTCTACGCCTGCATCTGGCCAATCTCCGAAACTGAGCCAGACTATTCACAGCCTCTGCAAACGCGAATGTTCACAAACGCTGTTAACCCTGTCCTGATTTCTGACTCCAAGTCCTTTCAATTGAAAAACTTTCCAAACTCTCGGCCTTTTATTGAGCTCACTGCAATTCCATGTTCATTGTCCCTGAAAGCTGCTCACTGTTAATATTTGCCCCGTCTCCTTTCTTGAAGTTTTTTTTCGGTTTGTGTCTCTACCTGGCTTTGTCCTTGCCCTCCCAAAAGCAAAGGTCACCGATGTTGCCAAATGCAAAAAGCAAGGCGCTGGGTGGGTTTATGTAGTGAGAGGGATTGTTGAAAATATAGGTGGCTCTTTGGGCCAGCCTGTGAACGAAGAAAGAATCAGGAACTACAAAATAAATCTTCTCAATACCTTAAGCCGCATCTTGTGTTTGACCGCACAAAGAATATCAGGCATCATTGAATATATCCTGGTCGCCTTCAATCACGAAATGATGGAGCTATATGTCTGATAGGACCCTGCTTCGCAGAGTACAATATTACTTAATTAACTTGAATGCCAAGATTTCCGTTCTTATTTTCATCTGAGACACATCGTGGCAGCTTCCCCATGAACATAATCATTTATTTGAAAAAAAATATTGAGATGAACATTTTATCAACCATAACATTCAATTATACAAATGAGTGCTGATCTTTGCATTTGGCTGTATCAATTTAGTGTGTATCTTGTGGGCTACTGCAAAATACTTGGGTTCCCAGATTTTTCCCCCTCAGTGACTACATAATGATAATGGAGTGCTTCCGACTGTCACTTCCGACGGCAGCAGATGGAATTTCAGGTCAATCTTTGGGACTTGAGTGCCGAAATACTGATTGTAAAATATGTATGTGCAGAGCAGCATCGTTTCCTTGCATATGAGCAACAGAATGGACACTGACGGATAGAACTCCCAGGAATGCAAATACCGTCATCCTGAGCAGCTTCATACTGGAGCAAGTGTATTTCACTCGTATCTGGCAGCTGCTCAGCAAGCCTACCAATCAGTTTGAGCACAGATTGCTGAAAGTGTCCTCATGTCCTCCTGAGAGCCAGGTGCTCAGAAATGAGGGTAGCAGTCTGGTCTGTATTGCAGCCTGCATATTTCTTCTGACCCTAGTCGAAGCTTCCATTGTAACAAATGGATTTTGCATGTATTCAGCCTGTGATGTGGTGGAATCTGAAGAAGGAAAGTTGCAGCAAATATTTTAGCACGGCTGGATCTGCTCCTATCGTCATGGAGACTATGAAACCCTCCACTGGTCAAATACAAATCTACCATGACCGATGCTTCCCGCTCTGTTCAAGTTATAGTATGCCTGTTACTTCACAATTCATCGCATGGTGATTGTAACTCCTTATCCAACTCAGGTTTGCATGAAGTGCCAGGATTTGAGCTTGTGGCGAGTTGTGAGTCTTATAACCTCTCTCTCTCTCTCTCTCTCTCGTTCTGGCTCTTCGGCTGTCTCACTGACTTTATCTCGATTTTCACTCCCTGTGCACTCTTGAATCAGAGACTGCGGACGGACAGAATAAGCATATTCACCCATTATGCCAGTGCTGCCTCTTTGTAAGAGCTATATAATTTATTCATGTGTTTCCACTTCCCTTCCACCGACTGTTACGAGCTTACTTTTCAGTTATTTGCAAGGTTATCTTTTGAAAGATATTTGTGAATCTACTTCCATCACGTTTATGAGCATTGAATTCCACGTTCCAATATCACAATATTTCAGATAATTCTCCCCATCCTACTTGACTTTGCTTATTTCTCCAAAACTGTGCACTACAAACAAATCGATGTAAGCCATTCTACTTTGCGTTTCCTGAATCGATCCATCAAAAATGTATACGATTTCGAACTTCAGATTGAATCTTCCTCCAATCTCTGAGGAAATGCTACGTGCATTTTCCAATCCTCTGGACAAATGCACTCCAGATCCCGTTTTTATTTTCTGGTTACGGAGCTAATACATTATTCTTTATATTTGCAATATTACATTACAATCATTTCAAATTGCCCAATTCAAAAAAGTGGTGACATCCAACCTATCCTCACGCAGAACCCACTTGAACTCCGTATAATATACTTGCAACAAAATTGATATTTACAAGATATCTTCCATGCCGGGTCTGCAGCCTGAGGGCTGCAACCAAGTTTCCAGCCCCTCACTCTTCTCTGGCTGAACGCCAACAGTCGCTTTCATGGCGAACGTTCCGGGCTGCTACTCTGTAGCCACTGTCCTAAACTTTAATTCACCCCTTATCAGGGAACCCAAGGTCCTGAAAATTGCTAACCCAGCTCCTTGAACTGGGTGGCTACAAATCTGATGGCAGATCAAGGAGTTACTTTCACCGAGCTGAGGGTAGGGTTACAGCAGCTGTTGAAAGTTGGGACCCTCTGCGTTCCTGGGAACAGAACATAGAGCAGAGAAAAAAACTGTGACGTGGAACTGCTGTCAATGAAAGACACACACAAAAAATTGCAACCGTCTCCAGAAATTCGTTGAAAAGGAACATTCATCACAACGGCAACTTGGTACAGTGGTTAGCACTGCTGCCTCAGAGCGTCCTTTTCCACTCCATTGATGTCCCTCATAATCTTGTACACCTGGATCACGTTGCCCCTCAGGCGTCTCTGCTCCAACGAAAACAATGACGTGGAGATGCCGGCGTTGGACTGGGGTGAACACAGTAAGAGTTTTAACAACACCAGGTTAAAGTCCAACAGGTTTATTTGGTAGCAAATAACATTAGCTTTCGGAGCGCTGCTCCTTCGTCAGATGGAGTGGAAATGTGCTCTCAAATAGGGCACAGAGACAGAAGATCAAGTTACAGAATAATGATTAGAATGCAAATCCCGACAGCCAACCAGATATTAAAGATACAGACAATGTGGGTAGAGGGAGCATTAAGCACAGGTTAAAGAGATGTGTATTGTCTCCAGACAGGACAGCCTGCAAGTCCAGGAGGCAAGCTGTGGGGGTTACTGATAATGTGACATAAATCCAACATCCTGGTTTAGGCCATCCTCATGTGTGCAGAACCTGGCTATCCGTTTCTGCTGAGCAACTCTGCACTGTCGTGTGTGATGAAGGCCGCCTTGGAGAACGCTTACCTGAAGATCAGAGGCTGAATGCCCGTGACTGTCACAGGCATTCAGCCTCTGATCTTCATGTAAGCGTTCTTCAAGGCGGCCTTCACGACACACGACTGCGCAGAGTCGCCGAGCAGAAACTGATAGCCAAGTTCCGCACACATGAGGACGGCCTGAACCAGGATGTTGGATTTATGTCACATTATCTGTAACCCCCACAGCTTGCCTCCTGGACTTGCAGGCTGTCCTGTCTGGAGACAATACACATCTCTTTAACCTGTGCTTAATGCTCCCTCCACCCACATTGTCTGTATCTTTAAGATCTGATTGGCTGTAGGGATTCGTATTCTAATCAGTATTCTGTAACTTGATTTTGTGTCTCGGTTGCCCTGTTTGAGAGCACATTTCCACTCCATCGGACGAAGGAGCACCGCTCCGAAAGCTATTGGTATTTGCTACCAAATAAACCTGTTGGACTTTAACCTGGTGTTGTTAAAACTCTTACTGTAACGAAAACAACACAAACCTTCCCAACCTCTCTTCATTACGTACGTGTTCCATCCCAGGCAGTATCCTTGTGCACCTCGTCTGCACCTCCTCCAGTGAAATCAGATCCTTCCCATAATGTGGAGACCAGAATACTGCACCGTGCTCTCGCTGTGGTCCCACCAACGGTCTGTACAATTCCAGCATGCTGCCCTTGTTTTTGTAATCTATGCATCGATTGAAAAAGGTAAGTCTTCCAAATGCGTTTTTCACCACTCTACTAACATGCCCTTCTGCCTTTTGAGACCTGCGGACACAAACGCCAAGACAGCTTTGTTTCATCGAACACCCGAGCGTCATGCCATTCATTGAATGCTTTGTTGTCAAATTATTTCTTCCAAAGTGCATCACCTCACATGTTTCAGGGTTAATTTCCATCTGCCACTTATCTGCCAAGTTGGCAATTGCGTATATGCCTTCTTGTCAGTAAAGACACTCGGCCTCACTCTGAACCATCCAGCCAGCCCTTCTGTCATCCACAAACCAGCTAATCCTACCTCTCATATCGTCATTTAAGTCGTTAATATAAACTTGGCGTCAAAGGTTTTTGTTCTGCATTATCTATTCCGCAAGACACAGGCGGCTTGGTACTTTATTCATACTAGGACAGTTCTGGAGAAACGTGGCCTGGACCATTCTTGGCAAGAATGGGGAAATATAGTATAGGTAAGACAGGTACATTTACCAGGGTTCAAACATTTGCTCGCCTATCATGAATTGAGAAGGGTCTTTCATAGGCGCAACATGATGAGTTGGTTCTAAAACTTGCGTTGGTTCTCAAGGGGAAGTGCGTCTTTTGTGCACCCATAATATTCCTGGACGGCCCTAATGATAGTTCTAATCCCTGTAATCAGATATTGATAACTTAGCAGTGAAATCGCAGAGCTGATGACTCCAGAAATTCTATGAAATCCACAAAACATTTCCTTTGTAAGAAAAAATAGTCACATCACTCGACCATATGCGGACTTTCTCCTGTTTGGGTTTGTTTCATTATTTGCTCTCTGAGCTTTACGATATATTTCAGAATATTCTTCAACTGCTCTCGGAACAGCGTCTGCTCTGAGGATCACTATGCATGTGCGTTTTTGAATGAGTGAGCGTGTTTTTGCATGTAGGTTTGTGTGTGTATGTATGCATCATTGTGTGTGTTTCAGGATGAGTGTGTGAGTTTCTATGCGTGTGTGGCTCTGGCCTGTTACTTCCAGCCGGAATACCGCCTTAAGTCGATTGTGCACCGCACATTCGCCCTGAGACAACACTGAAGTCCAGGCGCAAGCGCATGGGCGCTGAAATCGAGCCACATTTGCACTTCCCATTGTGGTTATGATACCCGCCTTTATTGAAGCGCTGAGCAGCATTGGTGCCAACATTTCCGTTACTTGCGTTAATATTTTAAGAATGTTCCCGATCCAACGTTTATCCTTGTGTAACTTGGCTCAGTCAAATATTTCAGGGAAGGGTATTCCTTCAGACGTTGCACGCAATTCTCCTGTAACGTTTATCCCAATTTTAAGAGCCTCCCTAATGCGACGTTGATTCTTATGAAACATGGCTACTTCAAATGTTTTAGGGACATCTAACGGTTATGAAGATCGATACAAGTCTCTTTCAAGGTGATGTGAACAATTGTTCTGATAGTTATTACAGAACCAAATGCAAATGTGTCAATTTCCACCACCGCTTCGACATTGTGCTTTTAGTTTGAATTTTAACAGATGTTCTTTTTGTGCATTTGGTGTATGCATGCAGGGGTCAGGTTACATGTAACATCGAAACACTTCCCTCCCTCCTTCCCACTCCCTCTTATCCGCTCCCTTTTCCACTCCCGTATTTCCCCCTCCCTTTTTATCTCCCTTCCTTCCCCCTCCTCCTCATTTTCTCCTTCCCTCTCTCTCCCCTTCCCCTCCTTAATCCTGCTCATGTCCCTCCCTCACCTCCTTATTTAGAGACAACAGAACTGTTGTTAAATGGATAAAAAATATTACATTGATTGTTGTTAAAAATATCAATATTTTGTTAGAAACTTCAAATGATAAACCAATTAAGCATGGCAGTGCTGCTCTGTTAAAGCACAATGTTGAGTTAAATGTTAATATGATATCAATGCTCTGTATTGATAACAATATATTTGTAAATAAATATTTTCTATTACATTACAGAACTCTAGGAATGCTTTATGTAAACAGAATAAAACACTGAAAAATGAAGTTATACAAATGATTTATTGAAACCGACAGAACAGTTAAGGAGGATAATGAAACATTAAGTAAGTAGGACAAGATAATTCTAATGTCGAACACATTTAGATTTTCCACGGCACAAAATGTGACCTCTCCTTTGCTCAATCTTATGTTGGTATGCAAATCATGGCCTGAGAAGATCTAACCACTAAACTTTACAATTGAATTGTCTGTCTCCATGATCGAAATTAAACTTACAACATTTACATAACCTGTATAATAATGTTCTGACATTTAAAAAAAAATTCAATTGAGGATGTTCAAAATTATAAAGTAAAAACATGTATTAACGTGCCAAACGTAATGATGTACAACAATATAATAGAGATTTAAAGGATATTTTAACAAATTGGGAACAAAAAAAAGTTGATACATTTAACAATATCCACCTTCAAAATAACAAAAACCTACTTTTTTAAAATAAACCAATAAGAATGGCATTAACTACTTAAAATAAACAGTTAGAACATTTTTTCTTAAAGTTCATTTTATTACAGAAAGGAAATTCCACTCTGCTTTCAATACAAAACTGCTGGTTCCAAACTGAACACAGAGGGCTTTCCCAGTCTGGCTGTGTCAGAATCTGGCGTTGTTAGGGTTGTCCTGCATTCCGCTGGGTCTGAGGAGAAGGCTTAACTGAAGACCAAAGGCGAATGCTCCCATCGGAAGATCGCGCAGAATTTTTAAGGGCATGTGGAATCCAAAGTATTTTTGTATTTCTGGCATATCATAATTGTTCACCGGCGGCCCAAAATTTATGGGACATGTGTGTGAGAATGCTTGTTACCTCTGTGTGAGGATCAGTGTCTGTGTGATGATAAGTGTGTGTGAGAGACGGAATGAGAGTGTGTGAAAGTGGATTAGAGCGTGTGCTCTGATGAAGGTGTGTGTGCGTATGTCTGTCTGTGTGCATGTGAAAGCATGCATGTGTGTGGGTGATGAGGATTGTTTGTGTGTGAGAATGAGTGTGTGTGTGGATGAACATGTTTGAGAATGACTGTGTGTTTGTGTATCAGTATGTGAGGAAGAGTGTTTCTGAGTTTGGCTGCGGATGTGAGGATGACTGTGTGTGAGAGAATGAGTGTGAGTATGAGGATGAAGTGTTTGTGAATGAGTATCTGTGTGTGTGTGCGTGTGTGTGTATGTATGCGTGTATGTGGGTGTATGCGTAAGAGAGAAAGGTTGAGTTATAATAATGGGTAAAAAAGAAATGGCAGAGGAGGCAGCAATTTTTCAACATTTTTTTATGGTGGGAGATACTTTGGATATCTCTTAAAGATTCAGGAGGAGGAATTAACTACCTTCACCATCAACAGATAAGTAGTAGTACACAAATTAAATGGGCTAATTCCTGATAATTTCCGAGGCCATGATGGCTTGCATCCTTAGAAAACCATAGAACCATAGAAAATTACAGCTCAGAAACAGGCCTTTTGGCCCTTCTTGTCTGTGCCGAACCATTTTATGCCTAGTCCCACTGACCTGCACTTGGACCATATCCCTCCACACCCCTCTCATCCATGAACCCGTCCAAGTTTTTCTTAAATGTTAAAAGTGACCCTTGCAATCTAAAACAAGCCGCCACGGAGATAATGTATTGATTGGTCGTAATTTTTCAAAAATAATTGCATTCAATAAAAGAACCTGAGGGTTGAAAATCCACCAATGTGATATCCCTACACAAAATTTGATGGAGGAAAAAAACGGCAATAGTAGGCCGGTTAGCCTCAGATCTATTGTTGGAAAAATGCTAGCACCAATTATTATGGAAGTAATAGTGGCACATTAATGAAATCCTAATATAATCAAGCAGCGTCAGTAACAATTTATGCAAGGAAAGCTGCGTTTGACTAATTTGTTGGAATTATTTTAAGAAAGTCTGAACTAAGGCGGATAGAGGGGAACCAATAGATGTTCTGTACTTGGACTTCCAGAAGGCATCCAACAAGGCAACTCACAAAATAAGAGCCCACGGTGTTGGAGGTAATGTATTGGCACGGAAAGAGGATTGGATAATGGACAGGAAATCGTGGGATTATTAGGAGGGATTACTTTTCAGGTTGGCGAACTGTAACTAGTATGTAACTTGGAGAGCAGTTGTGGGACTGCAACTGTTTACAATCTATGTTAACGACTTGGAGGAAGGAAATTAATTTACTGTAGTCAAATTTGAAAACACCTAAAAAAGTGGTGGTCGGCAGGCTGTGAGAGCGATACAGTTTACAAAGTGATATTGTTTGGTTAAGTGAGCAATAAATTTGCAAATGGAGTACAATGTTCAATTAGGAAGGGTGCAGAAAAGAACAGAGTATTATTTAAATGGAAGAAAAACTACAGAATGATGCATTACAAATGGACATGTGGTACTTACACATGGAATCAGAAAGCTAGCACACAGGTGCAGCAGGCAATCAGGGAGGCTAAGTGAATGTTGGCAGGTATTTCAAATGGGTTGTAGTAAAATAGCAGGGAAGTGTCGCTACATCTGTACAAGGTACTGGTGAGACCACATCTGGAATACAGTGAGCAGTTTTGGTCCGCTTATTGAAGGAAGTAAATTGTTTCATTGGAAGTTGCTCAGAGATGGTTCACGAGGATGATCCGCGTTATGGAGCGAATGCCTTGTGAGGGAAGGTTAAACAGGTTTGGACTCACTCATTAAAAATTAGATCCGTGAGATGAAATGTCATTGGAACTTTCATGATTCTTACGGGGCTTGATTAGGTACATGCTGAGAGAATTTTTTCCCCTCATTCGAGAGTCTATGATCAGTGCAGAAGGTCTCAGAATTAAGAGTATCAGTTTCATAATATAGAATCATAGAAACCCTACAGTACGGAAAGAGGCCATTCGGCCCATCGAGTCTGCACCGACCACAACCCCACCCAGGCCCTAGCCCCATATCCCTACATATTTACCTACTAATCCCTCTAACCTACGCATCGCAGGACAATAAGGGCAATTTTTAGCATGACCAATCAACCTAACCCGCACATCTTTGGACTGTGGGAGGAAACCGGAGCACCCGGAGGAAACTCACGCAGACACAAGGAGAATGTGCAAACTCCAGACAGACAGTGGCCCAAGCCGGGAATCGAACCCAGGTCCCTGGAGCTGTGAAGCAGCAGTGCTAACCACTGTGCTACTGTGTCGCCCCAAATGGCATGTGGAGTTCCTTTCTCAGATGGCTGTGATTCGTTCAAATTACTTGCCATGGAGAGTTTTTAAGTTTGAGATGGATAGATTTCTAATCAGTTAGGGAATCAAGGATTACAAGGAAAGGGCATAAAAATTACGATGAGGAATACCGGATCAGCTATGATCATATTGAACGATGGAGCAGGTTCGAGTGGCCGAACGGCCTACTCCTGTTTCGATTTCTCATGGTGGTATCTTCTTATGGAGTGTGTGTGTGAGGATTTGTGCTCCTATTTGTTTGTACTTGTTTGTGTGTATGAGTGTATGAGTATGTGCGCATGTGGATAATTGCCCGTGAGAGAGTTCGGATAACTAAGTGTGCAAGAGTAAGTGCATGAGTGAGATAGTCTCAATATGCCTGTGCCTGCGTGAGGATGTGTCAGTGTGAGCATGAAGCTAAGTATATGCGTGAGTGTAGGTTGGGCGTCTGTGTCTGTGAGAATATATGTCTGGGAGGATGAGTATTGTGCTCTGTGTGCACCTGTGTGTGCGTGTGTGTGTAAGGCAGGATGAGCTTGGATATGCGTGTCTGAAAGGATAAGCATATACTAATGTGCATGTGAGAAAGCGTGTGTATGCAGATATGTGTGTGAATGGGAATAATCGTTTGCTTGTCTGAGAGAGAGATGATTGGTTGTGTGTGTTTGAGGATGGCTATGCGCTAGAATAATTGTCTGTGTGATAATGTGTGTGTGATAAAGGGTTAGCATTTGTCTTTGTGTCTAAGCGTGAGTTGTGTATGAAGATGGGTGTTTGTGAGCGAGACAAACTGAGATCGTGTGTCCATGTGAGGATGAGTTTGTGTGTATTTGTGTGAGAGAATGAGTATGCACGTGTGAAGATGAATGACTGTGTGTGGGTTCGGATGAGTATTTCAGTGTGACAATGAGTGTATGTGCCAGTTTGCTTATCTAAGAGGATAAATGTATGTGAGTGTGAGGAAGATGTGTGTGTGTGAGGGGGAGATATGCGGTACGACTGTAGATCTGCAAGCACACATGGTTGAATGTTTCCCTCTGTAACGATGGGTGTTTGCATGTGAGGAGGATTTCATCAGTGAGATGAAGGTATCTGTGTGTGAAGATGTGTGTGTGTGTGTAAGGATGAGTGTGTGAGAGGATGAGAGTTTGTGTTTGATGATGAGCGCATTTGTATGAGAGAGGAAATGTCTGTGTATCTGTGAGGATGAGTAAGCGTGTGTGAAGATGTATGTGTGTGCGTATGAGTGTAAGTTTGCGTGTTTGAGGGATACTCTGTGACGTTCTGTGCGTCTGAATAGGTGGACGTGTGTCGAATGAGAAGTGTGCGTGGATGAGTATAAACATGCATGATTGAAGATGTGTGTAGGTGCACTATGTGATTCTGTGGTTGAGTGTATGTATGGGTATGAGGAAGCCGGTGTGTATGAGAGAGGGAAAAAGAGAGGATGACTGTGGGTGAATATGCCTGCGAGGATGAGTATTAGCATGTCTGGACGATTCTCCCTATAAGGATAAGTGTCTGGGTGAGGATGTGTGTGTGTTTGTGTGCGATAAGTGTTGATGTTGAGTGTCTGTGAGGATCAGGCTTTGCTTGTGAGGATAAGTGGATGTGTGTGAGAAAATGAATGTTTGCATGTGTGTGAGATTGAGTGTATGTATGAAGGAAATTGCGTGTGAGGAAGAGCATTTCGGTGTGAGGCTGAGTGTGTGTATGGGCGTCACAATGTGTATGATAATGAGCTTTTGCACATGAGGATGAGTATGTTGTGTGTGAGACAAGATGTGCGCATGTTTATGTGTATGGCTTTGACTGTGGTTCTGAGTGTGTAAGGATGAGTGTGATTGTGTGAATGAATGTGGATCTTTGAAACTCCTTATTATTTGGCAGAGACGGTTGAGATTGCATGAGACATGGAGATGACTGTGTATGTCTGAGGGAGGGATGTCTGTGTGATTGATCTCAGTGTGTGTGTGACAGAGATATCAATTTGTGTGGGTGATTGGGAGTTAGTGCATTGAACATGTCTTAAGATCCAAAGATGTGCGAGCAATGTTGATTGGCCATGTGGAATTGCAACTTCGAGTCAGGGGGATTAGCAGAGTAAATGCCTGGGCTTAGGTGCTTCGGGCCCTGTAGGGTTCCTACCGTTACAGTCACGATGGGCCGAATAGCCTCCTTCTTCACTGTAGGGATTCTATGATTCTGTGGATCTGAGATCCCAGTTGATGTTATTACTGGATGGGAGTATCCAAGCACTGAACCTTGGCGAAATAGACCGTCACTTGTACTTGTGTTTATAATACTTGGAAGGAAAGAGTCACAGGACCGTTAAATAGCTTCAGCAATAAGAAAACAAATATGCTTTAAAACTGAAGTAATTGGACGATGACATAATATTCCTTACTCCTGACACAACAGTTGCATAAATTTCAGGATTAACACGGATAACGAAGTACGTTTTATGCTACAATGCTCCTGTTTACACGTTCGCACAAATTCCCTTTAATAACACAGTATGGTTGAAGTCGATTGAACACACTCTGCACTGACCCCAATTTAGTGTATGTGTAATTCGCCTCAGAAGGTCCCCAGATTATTGCCAAGTGAGAATTTGCAAATTCACTTCTCAAAACATCTTTCAAAATATTCATTGATAAAAATGAATTCCATTTTGAATTTCATTCCAAAAATTTCGTTGCGTTTTCAATTTTTTTTAACTCCACTTCTGAAATCAGTCAGACATATAGGTTTTACCCCAACCCCTTTAGAATTGACTTCCCTTGACTTCTGTACAAACCGTTCACAATTGTTTTTGCTCTCGATACCCAGATTCCTTTGAAATTGATTATCATGTTGGAAACTCTCAGCAGGTTAGTTGCATCTGTGTCATCGTTTTGAATCGCGATCATCCAGATTCAAAGCGTTGGTTCTGTTCCCTCTCCACAGTAGCAGTCAGACCTGTTGAAATTTTACAGTATTTCCTGTTTCTGTTTCAGATTCCAGCATCCGCGGTATTTTGGTTTTAGCAAATAAAATGGTAACAAACCTTTGGTTTAGCACTGAAAACTGCTTTTGCTTTTTAAAATCTGGTTAATGCGATTGTGCCTTCAAATCAAAATAATTCGTTTACTTTTCCTTGAATTCTTCAGGAAGGGAATTTGATCTCTGAGAGTACGCATCTCTCTTCTGTCTGTAACTCAACTTTCCTCTCTGGATTCTAAATGTGATCACTGGCTCTCGCATACCCCTCAGCTATCCCATTATTCCTCTCATTCCAACGTCCAGCTTTGCTTATTTATTCGTGTCTATCCTTCAATGTTTTACCTACTTTCTCTGTTGTTCCTGCAGTCCACATATTTCATTACATCTGTAATGCAGTACATTTCAGAATGGTGCTAATTCTTCAATGAAATTGATACTTTTCCAGAATTCTGGAATATTAGATAACTGTCTTCTTCCATTTCTCACAATGAGGTTAGTCTCGATTGTGATCCTCAATAGCAAAAACTGTGGCCTCTCCAAATGTGTCACTCATTATCTGAGAACGGCGGCAGGAGCAGATGTGCTGATCATTATACCTGACATGATTTTGAGACACATTCCGATTGCACATGAAGAACATTTTCAATTCCTGCAGGCCAGCAGTGTATGTACTATCCATGCTGTGCTGCTTTATGCAGCCGCTGACTGTTCTGTCTGGTTCACGGTTGCATTCACCTTTGACAGATTTGTGGCCATTTGTTGCCAGCAGTTGAAAAGTAAACATTTCACTGAAAAAAAACTGTGTTGATCGTTCTGGGAACAGTGTCTGTGCTGAGCTGTCTAAAGAACATGTTCTGGTACTTTATGTTAAATGGCGGGTATATGCTGTGGAACGACCCCTTGTTTTCTGACTACTTATTATAAGTTCTGGATTCATGCGCCTTGGCAGGAATCGAGTTCTTCCAACACAGTATAACCCCAGGATTCGCGTTTATCCTGATTTTGCTTCTCAATATATTCACTGTCTGACACATTGTTGTCACCAGCACAGCACGCAAGAGTCTCCAGGCTCACAGCAGTGGACAGAGCACTAGAGATCAAGAGATGGAAAGCTGAAGAAAATCCATCATTTTACTCTTTGTTATCGCAGGACATTTCTTCATGTTATAGAAACATAGAAACATAGAAACCCTACAGTGCAGAAGGAGGCCATTCGGCCCATCGAGTCTGCACCGACCACAATCCCACCCAGGCCCTATCCCCACATATTTACCCGCTAATCCCTCCAACCTACGCATCCCAGGACTCTAAGGGGCAATTTTTAACCTGGCCAATCAACCTAACCTGCACATCTTTGGACTGTGGGAGGAAACCGGAGCATCCGGAGGAAACCCACACAGACACGAGGAGAATGTGCAAACTCCACACAGACAGTGACCCGAGCCGGGAATCGAACCCGGGACCCTGGAGCTGTGAAGCAGCAGTGCTAACCACTGTGCTACCGTGCCGTCCCTGGCACTATCAACGTGACACAGTGTACCTCCATGTCACTGCCTCAGGCTGCATGCCCCGCTGAGATTTTGAAATAAAACTGGAAAATTGTGGGCACACTGAGTGAATGCATTCCTCTCAGCCCTTAATGGATTGAAGAACTTTAGCAATCGGTATTCGAGCAAATTCTGGAAATGCTGTCTGAATTTATTCTCTGTCACAGCATCAATAACCCTGTTTGTACAACAAACAGTTATGGTCCTTGATAATGATTTGTTCGATACGCAGTCGGATGAATTGGTTGGGGTACAATACTATAAGGATGGATAATTTATTTTATGACTTGGCCATCATGATGCAGCTTCTGAGTTGTTGTACAAACAGGGTTATTGATGCTGTGACAGAGAATAAATTCAGACAGCATTTCCAGAATTTGCTCGAATACCGATTGCTAAAGTTCTTCAATCCATTAAGGGCTGAGAGGAATGCATTCACTCAGTGTGCCCACAATTTTCCAGTTTTATTTCAAAATCTCAGCGGGGCATGCAGCCTGAGGCAGTGACATGGAGGTACACTGTGTCACGTTGATAGTGCCAGGGAAAGATAGGTTGTGACAGAGGGAGAGAGAAAGTTAAATATGTGGTTGGGTGGGTGGGGGGGGGGGGGGGGGGGGGAGGTGTTGGGGTTGGTGAGGGGGAGGCAGGAAGACAAACAAAGTGGCAGAAAATGAAACGAGGAGGGAAAAAAGAATAACAGAGGGGGTGGACAGTGGACAAAGCGATAATAAAAGACAGATGGACAGAAATGCATAGACACCGAGAGAGAGAACGGCTGAGAGAAAGCGAGAAGGAGAAAGAATTTGAGGAAGCCAGAGCATGAGAAAATGAGAGCAGGATGGAAAAAACGATGAATGGAAATGACAAAGAGGAAAGGAGAGGGAATGAGAGGGGAGCGTGAGATATTAATATTAATTCAAAAAAGAAATTCAAAATTTCAGCAGATTAAGATTTTACCTTATGTTCTGGATGCGGGAGCTGGCATTCAAAGATTCTGTACAGTTGAAAAAAAAATAATACTAGGAAAATATTTCATTTAGAGGGCGAGGGGCTCGTCATGTTGCTGGACCTCAAATGAGTCATGCTAATAGGCTGGGACAATGGCTTCGAAATCAATCGTGGCAGCTGTTGGTACTTAAACTGAGTCAATATAACAGCTGGAAATATTCTTCTTTTCACAACAATGGTGACCACGAAACTACAGTTGACTCACTTGAACCCCTCTTGCTCCGCTGATGTCATTCGTAAATGCAGTTCCTCATCCTTATCTGTTTGGCTCCGAATGAAATAGTAGAACGATAGCAACGTGGTTGACGCACAAATGCCCATCGAATGCCCTTCAGTTGAATCAAGTAAGTTGCAAAACAGGACGGACCACCGTCATCCACCTTTGTACCAGGCACAACGATGGTAAGCGAAGACCTATTGATACTGCAAAAGAATCTCTTTACTATTATCTGAAAGCTTGTACAAAGTTTAACAATGTTAGTTCTTAGTCGAAAGATTCAGCAGATTAATGAATGCATTCTTACGTGTTTTGTAAAAAAAAAACTATGTTCCAGAGACCGCCATCAATATCACTGGGAATGTGATGTCAACAACAGTGACTGCACAATGGTATACATTCTGGAAGCAGGCTCTAAGAGTTACTACAATTAGTCCTTCTCTCCATGAAAAAAACATTTAATTAGAACAATGTAATCACCTGCAGATGACTACTGCCTGCTCTGCGACCTCACCTGATCAATCAGTAATCCTCCGTGATGAACATTACTTGGAAAAAAATACTCTCCATGGCAATGTCGTCTGGGTTTGATCATTATTGTCCATCAGCAAGAATGACTCGGTATCACACTGCTGGCTGAATTCGCCAAGGGCATAATGATGGACGTCAGTTTCATGGCACAGACGAGCTGGAAAAGAAATCTTCTGGTCCTCATCGTAATCGATCTATTTTCTGTAGGTGCATCTGCCAGTCACAGTTTTGATACGAAAGATGTAAGACATTCACAGTGAGGACGTCTTCATAGATTTGTATGTCACTTACTCCGTGCGAAATGGGTGAATATTGTACAGACCTGCCAATTAAAAACTGTGAATTAGCGAGACGCAGCAGTAGAATTATGTGCAACCACAATCTGTAATCCAGGAGCCTGGCATATCCTACAGGTAATCATTGCCTTCAAACTAGGGGATTTGCGATTTATGAAAAAAATATTTCTGGGTACTTAGGCATCAATGGCTAGACCATCCTTTATTCTACATCCCTAAGTCTCCTTGAACTGTGTGGCTTATCATTTCAGAGTAACCGCATCGTTGTGGATCTGGAGTGACTTCTGGTTGAACCAAGTTAGGACGGCAGATTTCCTTCTCAAAAGGACGTTCGTGAACAATATTCCTTTCTAACAAAAATCGGCAATTGTTTTGTGGTCATCATTAGACTTTTTAAATTCCAGGTTTTTATTCAATCCAAATCTCACCATCTGTCGTGGTGGAATTGCAAACCTAGTCCACCTGAGCATTACCCTGGGTCTCTGCATTACTACACCAGTGACAATACCATTATGACAGCATGTCTACAGTTTCAACGAGGAGTACGTCATGGTATGTTGTGATAAACACCAGCAATGTTACAAATGTGGTGTCAATCGAGTGAAGCTCCAATGTAGGATCACGTGTCTGTCAAAAAGGGAAAGGAGGAAGCGGGAGATAGAGATAAGTCAAAGCCAGTTTTAAATTTGGCAGCCCCGCTTCATCCAACCGCGGATGGTAGTTGACCATTAAAAACATCGCGGGTGTATGAGGATCGGCAAATATCTACAGTGCAATGAGGGTGAATCTTAGCTCACCAGTGATATCGGCAACACTGAAGGATTTGAAGACATATTGAGAAGAACCAAGGAAGTGACGTGATGTAGAGGGGCTAAATTAGGCGAATAAAACAAAGTAATGCTAAAGTGCAAAGGGACTTGGGAGTCCTAGTCCAGGATTCTCTAAAGGTAAACTTGCAGGTTGAGTCCGTAATTAAGAAAGCAAATGTAATGTTGTCATTTATCTCAAGAGGCTTGGAATACAAAAGCAGGGATGTACTTCTGAGGCTTTATAAAGCACTGGTTAGGCCCCATTTGGAGTACTGTGAGCAATTTTGGGCCCCACACCTCAGGAAGGACATACTGGCACTGGAGCGGGTCCAGCGGAGATTCACACGGATGATCCCAGGAATGGTAGGCCTGACATACGATGAACGTCTGAGGATCCTGGGATTATATTCATTGGAGTTTAGGAGGTTGAGGGGAGATCTGATAGAAACTTACAAGATAATGAACGGCTTAGATAGGATGGACGTAGGGAAGTTGTTTCCATTAACAGGGGAGACTAGGACGCGGGGGCACAGCCTTAGAATAAAAGGGAGTCACTTTAGAACAGAGATGAGGAGAAATTTCTTCAGCCAGAGAGTGGTGGGTCTGTGGAATTCATTGCCACAGAGGGCTGTGGAGGCCGAGACGTTGAGCGTCTTCAAGACAGAAATTGATAAATTCTTGATTTCTCGAGGAATTAAGGGCTATGGGGAGAGAGCGGGTAAATGGAGTTGAAATCAACCATGATTGAATGGTGGAGTGGACTCGATGGGCCGAATGGCCTTACTTCCGCTCCTATGTCTTATGGTCTTATGGTCTTAAGTCATGTGTTTAAGAGCACTAATACAACTCTCAGTTAAAAGTGAATGATCTTAGACTATGGAGAACGCTGTCAAGGGCTATTGGTCCTCGAAAACAGTTCTATATGAATCAGAAGTAGTTCTCATTTAAAGCATGTATTTTGAATTTATAAAATGGATGCATTGTGCTTTCAGTGGCATTTTGTGAAAGCTTCAGTCAACGGCAATATACAGCAGGGCTTTATGGGATGAGGTAGGAGATAATGCCAGCATTTCAGTGGACAATAGTTCTACTGGCTGTGGCTATGTTATCAGCATTTGTCGCAAAAAAGATGGCTACCAATGCCAGTTTGATGAATAAAACGAAACAGCTTATAACACACGTGCAAGCTAGACATAAGGGATTTCTCAGGATCGGATGAGCGTCGTGTGGATAGATTCTCGACGTGGGAATCTTTCTTCAATACGACTGTCCAGCGTTCTGTGTTGCTGGGCAACTGAAGGGAGGCAATGTCCGTAATTAATGACGAATTAGATCCCATCAGTTCAGGACGTATCTTGCCATTGGCTGCAGTTAACAATAGTGATGCTTATTGCCTGCTTTGTATTAATGTTCACTAGATAATGCCCATCTGAAATATGATTTTGGAAATGTACAATTGCCCTCACGGAGGCATTGATTTTCAGAGTGATATTGGTATGCCCGCCTTCAATAGCTTGGGTTTATATCATTTTCCCATTTGATCGTTTTGTTAATGAAAACATGTCTTAAAATTAATACACGACATTTCATGAATCTCTGTATTTGGTTAAGTTTACTAACAGATAACCTCGAGAGGAAACCCCCGGAAACATGCCGATATATCTCAGCCAATTGCTGAAGTCCTACGTATTACATGTGCCAGATTTCAGTCAATTCCATTTATGACAGAGGAAGAATTGAGCTGATGGGAAGCATGTATAAGCACTCTATTCCTTGATGTCATAATTAGCAGAATGCCAGATGTTTCTTGTAGTTTGATATCGAATATCTAAATTCCTGGAAATCACGACAGATGTTCCTTGTGGCAGTGTTCGAGGAACAACCAAGGCCAGATGATTCGTCCATTTAAGTACCCCCATACCGTCAGTTTGTTCATTCATGTTGAAGTAATATGAGGCCAGAGCAGGCAAAACCTGAAGAGCATTCAGGCTTGGGCTGATATGTGGCCAATAATGTTCGCTCACGTAATTACCAGGAAACGACCACCTCTCCTACAAAACAACCGAATAATCTCCCCTTCACATAATTGTCATTACCATTACTTATCCTATTCCAATCAATATTCCGGATGTTATCATTTTTGATAAAATGAACCTATCCATCCATATAAATACTGTGACTGTTAGAAGAGTTCTGAAACTGGAAAACCTGGGGGAAAAGTCTTTCGGACTCCCCATATCGCTCCCGCATCGCATAACAACAATTCAGCGGTTCAATGAGTTACTTTAATATTTACAGGATGAGCGATGCTTCAAAAGCACTCACGAATCTTGGCAACATACAGGAAAAAGCAGCATGCTTTCATAGCATCCCAAACACCAATATAGACTGACTCGACCACTGAATCATGGGATATGGAAAGTTTATCATCTACAGGATGCCTTGTAGCAATTCACCAAGGGAGGGGGATGGGCACGTGGCTGAAGGAGCAGAGGTTATGTCCGCGATGCAGAGCTTGCTAATTGTTTCAAGGGAGCGTTCTGGTGGACATGTCAACTGGAGAATGCAAGGAGCGATGCACCACCCCAGGGGAGGTGCCGGACAGTGGGATGGGATATGGTTGGATTCGATGATGTAGGGGCGGGGCATGAGGGTTAATCACTGAATTGCCAATTCAAATTATGTGAGGGATTTTAGCTTTGTTGATGTTTTTCTTATCGAAATAAGTTAACACAGAGACAGTCCTGCACAAGCTCTATCACCACAGCTTTGACCCTGCCACCCAACCAGCACCTACCACTGCTGTGAAGTTCTTCCATCAGCCTTGGAAGTGAATCACCAAGACACTCCATTGTGCGGTTACAATTGCAATTGTCCCGCTACCCGCTACTTTCGTGTGAACTTAGTTTTGGCCATGGAATGCTAGTGCGCAGAGAGGAATGTACAGACAGAGAAACACACAATATTTCTTAAGCACACAGAAGTATCCATATGCAGAGAGATACACACAATCGCAAAACCACCCCTCCACTCTCACATTTTCTCTTTCATAAATTAATTGCTTCCTTAAATATTTTACGCTCCAACCCATTAATTCTTCTCCTTTTCTGCCTTTATCTGCCCATCTGCCCGTTCCTAATTAAGATGTTAAGAATCTAAGAAAAAGAGTCATGAATAGGCAACCTGCTCTGTCTCCAAAACAATATCTACCGAACTGTTGTTTTACCACCATGCAGGCAGGTCGACGATGACAAACCTATTGACAAGAAACCTTTATCATTCAGAACATAGTCATTGATATATTCTTGCAATTGCAGTGAAGTGTAAAAAAATAAATGTGTTGCACAATTAGCCACGTTTAACTGTCGCATTAATTCTAATGCATTTCCAATGTCTTATTGTTGATAGATTTCGGTCCAATTGCTGGGACAAGTGCATCTTAAGACCGTTTGCAAACCTCATTTACTCTCTTAGACTTCAGATATATCCTGAACACGCTTATCCTTACCTGCCACTGTCCTGCGTGAATTATGATCCCGGTTGTACTTTGCGGTGAGCGGCCATGTGAGCGTGGAAGGACAAATTGAAACAGCAAAATAAATAATAATGAGGCACCAAGAAATGCTGGCATTTTCTGTCAGCATGAATGCGGACCTATGCAGTGAAATTATACATTAGAGACAAATATAGGGGCGGCAGGGTGGCACAGTGGTTAGCACTGCTGCCTCACAGCACCAGTGACCCGGATTCGATTGCTGGCTTTGGTCACTATCTGCGTGGAGACTGCACATTCTCCCTGTGTCTGTGTGGGTTTCCGCTCACAGTCAAAAGATGTGCGGTTAAATGGATTGACCATGCTAAATTGTGCCTCAGTGCCAATGGTGCGAGCTTGGGTAAATTCATGGGGTGATCCGGATAGGGGCTAGGTGGGATTGTGGTCAATGCCCAGTCCATGGACAGAGTGGCCTCCTTCTGCACTGCATGACTCTGTAAAAATTGAAGATTAAGGTTTAGAGGTGTGCAATGATACTGTGTGAGGATAAATTCTGAATTATTGATGCAATGAAGTGAAATGACGGGCAGATATGCTTTTGACTGATTGTTTCAGTTGAGTGAGAGCACTCCGTGTCCAATCTGTGCAAAGAATGGGTTTTTTTGGATCGGCGGATCAGCCAGTAAAAGTGTACTTGCTCTGGGGGATGGCTTCACTCGTTGTCCGATTGATATAAGAGATGATAAATTTCTGAATAACAATTCTTACATTCACTATCATTATAGCTTCATGCACCACCCCACTCTGTTACCATAATGGCAGCAGACTCCTGCATCTTCATCACACTGATAAATTGCACGACCTCCCAGTCACAATAGTATCTTACCACTAATTTATTTGTTAACGTAGTTCAGCTGGCTCGCTTGAAACTATTAAATGAAATGAGATATTCAGAAAACATATACAATATGGTTTATTACTGATCATTCAACCAATTGAATTATACAAGTGACAGCGTAATTTTCAACTGTTTTCTGCACGCGGTCTAGATTATGGGATAAATAAAGTTGTTAGTGGAGCAAATAAGCAGTTGAAGCATGAAGCCTAATTCCAGAATAAATGCATATAGGTGAACAAAATAACATCCCAAATTTAACATCCGGTTCAAAATACATTAACGTTGCTCATAAAAAATGAAATTGGCCGAGATTTTTTAAAAAGTAAAATAATTGATTTCCTTCGACTCTCCAGCTCTGGGTCACTGAGGTTTTTCCCGTTGCACAGAGTCTGAAGTCTCCTCCAGGCTCTGCGTGTCACTAAAATATGTCAGACCATGAAAACATTGAGGAGCAGTATCAAAATCAATAGAACACAAGAGGATAGAATGTGCTGAAAGAACTCGATTGTTACATAGACTGGAAATTTCAGAACAGCTAATTTTGCATAACATAACTAGGGGAGGTTTTGCAGCCAATAGCGACCTGTGAACATGACGTACCAGAATGCGTTTTTCTTTTTCAAAAAGCTCAGCACATTTCCAAAATGATACCCGCAACTTGTTTGTGGCAGCACTTTGTTTTTTTTTAACTTCTGGGAACAAATGACCACAAAACAAGAGAAGGTGAAAGTCATGGTGAACCAGAAAGAAGAGTATATAAAGCAGAACATCGTGGATATTTCACATAGAAATGGAATACAGAAACATAAACTCTCTCTAATAAACAAATGTAATGTGCCTCAATATCTGGTCGAATACAATGACCAGTAGATTCGCCATTGTCATGGCCACTGAGTAACTAATGACATATTTGAAAAGAGTACATTCTTCACGTTTCAGGATCACAGTCGTCAACAGGTCAGCTGAAAGGCGCATAAATAGCCAAAACATAATACACCAAGCTAGCTGAACAGTATTACTTCGATTCTGGACGAATTGAGATTTTCAAATGTGATAAGATATCTTGTTCAGTATTGAATTCAGTTCACTGGGTTTGGGTGTGTGTGTGTGTGGGGGGGCGGTGGGGGGGGGGGGGTGGGGGGGAGACGAGAAGGTCTGCACTACGAAAGCAACCAGATGAAGTTACAGTGAAAAAAATGTAGGTGAGGAGGGAGATTATGCAGTGTTGATTTTGGAGCCAGAGTTAAGCAGGAGGACAAATAGCTGTGTCTGCGAGCTGCCAGAGCAAACGAGGGAGCTCCACTGTGGATGGAAGCGGAAACGAGAAAATAAGCTGAAATCAAGCAATTAATTGAGGGCATTAGAGACTGAAGTGTTCCTTTCGTGGAGAGAGGAGGGGGCGGTGTTTTTGGCAAGGGTGAAGCCCTGGTGGATCCCTGCAGTCTGCCGCAGGTGGGGCTAGGGATGAAACTGATTACATCTCAAATGGATCAAGATACAAGACGAAGTGAGAACCAGCAAAGCGTAACTAGAGCAGAAAAATGATACTAATTGTGATCGAAAAATTACAATTTAATATTGGAATCAGAAGACTGTTTTGTGACAAGTCAAATTATAAGATGTTACATATTGAGCTGATCTCCATCTTCACTGGAACACGACAACAGGACGTGGACAGAAATACCAGAAAAGGATCAATGTGGAGGTTCAGTGGAACAGAGACTTTGGATATCTGGGTCCTTGCTTGTGGACTGAACAGAGGTGTTCCTTGCAGCAGTTAACCCATCTGAATTTGGCATCGTCAATATCAATCCCATCACTTCGTGAACAGTAACTGAAACATACTCACTTGAATGAAAGGAGATAGAAAAACTGTCTCATGGAAATCCGTGATTGTGTATTTGATCGGAAGATATGCTGAAGTAGCACGGCAGCTGTTTCAATTCCTGTGCTTGTACTGGAAGGTGTTGAAGGAAGGACTGCGTGTGTGAAGGCTGTTGGAGGCATGCACTCGGGAGCCGGAACAGTCTATCCTGGATTCTGAAAAGGTAGGTCACGTGAAGATCCTGCTGACGTTTTTGGTGGAGAAGGATTAGTTGGATTCAAAGGCTGGCCTGGTGGAATGTGAGGAAGCAGAATATTAATGTTAGTGATGATTGTTAGGCAGGTTGTTAGCAGTATTTTCCCATTTAACCTTTGAAATAGTATAATACATTTTCCCATAAAGGACTTGTAAAAGCCATTCAAATAATAGGATTTAAAGTCTCAATGACATATTGTGTTGGAAACTGGTTCAGCGACAGAAATCAGGCAGCAGCGCAATATGGTGAATTTATCGATGTCATGAATCATCAATGTCGTTATTCCCACGGTCACTGTTGATCCCGCCAACATGTGCATGCAGTTTACTGCCAAATACCAATGAACCAGGGAAAATGTTTAAGATTTCACATGGTAGAAAACACAGAAATGTTAAAATACCTTTGAGAATGATAGTGCTTTCAACAAGGAAACAGAGCCAAAATGGCCAAACAGGCAAACATTTGAGAGAGGTGTTGGCACACAAAGAAGGGAGGGGGTATATCAGATGATGAATTTTTGTAGAAAAGAGAAATCAAAGGCATTCGAAGCTAACCAGTAAAATTTGAAATCTGGGGCAGGAAATGATGACTTAGGGCTGCATTTACAAATATGAATAACTATTTGAAACATGTCGTCATGATGGGCACCATGTGTTCATTTCATAGAAATGCAGGCAGGATTGCCGTGGATTATTGGCCGCCAGGTTTGTTGGATTCAGATTTAGAGTCGAAACATTCTATTGCAGTATTGATTTCTTCCTGTCTTGTGCCCAACAAAATGGCAGAGAGCAGCGTCACTTAACGCATTATGCATGCACACCGCCCTGCAGAGTCTACTGGACCGGGGCTCTAAACTTTACAAGTGTCATTTACTGATGCCTGAGAGATTCGTGACTTGTGAGAGTCGACCCTTAAAAAATCATTTCACTCAGTGTACTCTTTCGACATTACTCTGCTCAAACAAAATGTTGTCAATCTACTCTAAACTCGCTGCACCCTGCTGTGAAAATGTTTTGCTGTTAATGGAGAAAAGACACAGAGAATCCAAAATCATTTTGATTCTGCTCACAAAGGTCTACTCTTTGCCACAGGAGATCATTTCAGTCCATGCACGTTTCATTCACAACTACGTTCAGAAGCCGCCACGACATCCATCCGACTGTAATGGTTATCAGACGCGGTCGACCCTTTATCATTACTCTGAGAAAGTCTATAAAGCTAGCTGGCACATCATTTTGAACACCTCAGACGAAAATGCATTGGAGAACTGGGGACAAGCCTTTTCACCATCGAACTAGTAATGCAATGCATATGGTGCACGCAGTGCAGCATGTCCCAGCTCCTACATCATAGTTGCGAAGGATGATTTTCGGATAATGATGGTGAGAAACATGAACGCCAAATTTTCTTGACCATATTCCACTCCTGGCACTTATTCCTAGATGCCAGAACCAAACATGCAGCATGAGCACGGGGAGGCTGCAGGTCGTCGTTTCATAGAGTACAGCTGAACACCCTCCTTACAGAGCTGGACAAAGACAGGGAACATTTCATGAAATATAAAGTTTTTGTGCAACCATTACTGATTCACATATGGTCGGCCGTGTGTGACGGAAGCCCTGAAGTTCGGATTTGAGCGAGTATTAAGTGCAGAAATTGACTACGGATTGTGGTGATATTGATGGCACATAAAAAGCAAATGTTGAATACGCATAGTCCACATCAGAGTTATGGCATTGCAAGGATTAGTTTTGCGACATCTAGACATCCCTCTCTCTTCTCGGTAGGGTTTCGATACTTAGACCAATAGCAGCTGGCATGTGACCACCTGACTAAGTTTTCAGAGTAATTCCGAATTCATTCACTCCAGATGGAGGATTTAGTTGTTGTCTTTTCCTTCGCTGTGCTAGCGTTGGGGAATTCATGATAAGCAGTCTGGAGAAACTGGCCAAGCTCGTGGTGAACCGATAAAGCAGCTATGAAATCTCCTGCGCTGTGAGATGAGCTACTTTGCAGTATTTAAAGTGAAGCTAAATACAATCAACAATGCAATCTTTTGTGTGACAGGACTGTGACTGGAGGCAGTGTTATCTTTCCCCAGGACCTATGGTCTGAGCCATTTGCAAAAGGAGATCCATGGACCCAGAGGGCAACGCTCATTTTCTGGCTTTTCTGTTGTTTAATTGGAAACCACACCTTATTACGATGGTAGGGCGAGTGCCGCTAATTGTACAGGGAGCCAGTCAGCGCAGTCAAGGGGAGGAGGACAGCGGAATTCTGAGTGTCGTTTTTCTTTTCATTTCCATAAATTCTAGCTGCTGCACAGAGCGATCGAGATTCAAAAAGTAGGTTAATCATCTGCGAAACTGTCATCAGTTTTCGCCAGATTGCAGCATTTCAAGTGAAAGCAATCCCAGGAGAAGGTCAACTGCACTCATTCCTCTGAATTGTCCCTCTTACCCAGACTGTAAATACATTAATTTGAAATAAATTTAATTGAATATTAATTCGGAGAGAGTGTTCCACTTTTATGTAATTTCTTACTGGAGATATCGCCATGCAGCATAAAAGCAAACGAGCAGCCAACCCGCAGATGTGTGGTGGAGGTTGCCTAAAGGCTCATCCTTCGATCTGGACAGAGCTGGTCTCTCCATGAAATAAGCTTGACCTTCTGAAACTGGCATTGCTCGAGAAGAGGCCGAAGGTTGTTCGCCGTCATCTTCTCCCAGGTCCCATTAGTCTGTGCTCCAGCGGAGTGCAATACTTTATGAGAACAGCAGTGGTTGCAGGGAAAGCGAACCCATTGTCCTCGAGTGAAAATATTGGATTTATCTTGTCCTTCACTGCAAAAAGGCCAGGATGATTTAATGTTTTCCTCCAGGAAGCCCACAGTACATACAGATGCTTAACATTTCCTTCAATGTCATCTGCAGTCTACCCCAGTGTGCAGAATTCAATGGCCCTGGTAAGTCAGCGGGGAGAACGGTGTAGCACCATTCAGTAAGACGCGGAAACACAAAGCACTGGCGCTAAGTCAATACACAAGGGGGAAATCATTACGCATTTTGAATAACCACATGCGTCGATTCATGAAGGTCTTACTATAGTTATCATTGTAAATTCTGTTTCCAGCTTGTACATTGCGAATGGTAGACAAGTGGAAGCGGCGAATAGGATTCTCAGATAAGCTGATGTGTGGAGAATGAGATATGTATGTTCCTAAACGGAAGTTGCCCTGGCGAACTTTAATCTTCGCAGACTTACATACCTGCAATTGCCAAAGGCCTTCGTAAAATCCATGTCGACCAATCAACTGCATCACCCTCGCCAAGTCTTACTTGTTTCTTGCACATTGAAATGATTGAAATTATACACCTTACCTCAAAACATTCATGCTGACAGTCTTAATTAGCCCAGAACTCTCAATTGAAGATGTAGGCTGTCACTCAAAATTAATGCCGATAGTTTTCCAACTACCGAGGTCAGCCAAGCAGGCCTTTCATTATCTCGTCTCTTCCAGATTCATTGTTTCAACGAAGCTACAACATTTGCAAACATTCAATTGAGGAGGCTCTCACCTCTATACAGTCAGAATTGGAAAATGATAGGCAGCACCTTTGCCATTTCCTCCCTGCCATATTTTAATGACCTGGAGTACATTTCAGCTTTCCCTAACATTTGGTCCTCTTTACTGCAGCTTACTATTTCGTTAACCCTGTCCGTATTACATCCAATAATTGAGAGATACATTCATTTACTACAACATCCATGGCACACCTAACCAACCGAAAAGGAAACACACACACACACACACAAACACTTGCGAAGGCGGATGGCATTTTTTCGTGACAAATATTAGTAATTTCCCTCTACACATTGGTTACTTTTGTTGTCTTTTTTGCCGAACGATACTATTTCCTTACGAGTTATTTTACTTCTGAAATGTTGACACAATTTATTTGACTTCTTGTTGATTCAGTTTAACAAATGTTTGCCATGACGTCTATCTGCAGGAATGGTGTCCTTTTGTAGATCACAGATCCACTTTCTGTGTTCTCGCCAATTTTCTGCATGACTGGATTCTTGTTCGGTATTAGAAACCCTCTTCTATGTCATCTTACTCAGCAATTCCATTGAGATTAGGTGTATATCAAATGGAATAGCCTGTTCCATATGCAGTCTCTCAGTCTTTGAATATACATAGTGCAAACGTCTTTCATTTCCAATTTGAATATTTCACACTGATCTGACTCTGATCTAAAATCCAGTAACATTCTCTGTGCACGTTTTCTGAACTATTCTTCAACTTTTTATAATTGTCTTTGCCGCTAAGTAGAAGTTGAAATATTTGTTTTACTTCGTCCATTTCCATAACGATATTATAAATAAGTGAATTATGAACATTGCCAACAAAATGCTCTACCACTTTTTCGACTGCTTCGCTTCATTTAAAAAAAAATGATTCCAGCGCCATAGCCTGCCTTTTTTTCGCTCTCCTGATGAACATTCAGAGTTCAGTCGTCCTCTACCCTTTTTCTCTGAACTAGTCGAATTGACATTCAGATAGTTAGAATGCTCCACTACTACCTTGTGATGTTTCTGTTTCTTAAAAATCATGTTATATATTGGATCTTCGATAATTGTTTGAAGTTTTGGGGGTCTATCTTGCACTCACAGACCTCTGACTGCTGTCTTTCGCACAATGCTTAAACCATATGGCTGTAGTTGATTAATGTTCTGTCCTTCTGGCAGTTCAGCAGCGAACCCTCTGCACACCACTCCCCTCACCTCCCCACCCAAGCAATTGCTTCATGAAACAGAATAGCTATTCCTCTCTTTGTACCTCACTTTCAATGTTGTCTGAAAAAGTGCGTGCAAAAAAGTTCAGTTACACATCCTGTCACCTTTATGTCTGTGCACTCTGCTCATCGAGTTATTTTACTTTCCTCCGTACTTTGAAGTACTCCATACTGTGTACTTACGATCAAAATATGAGACCATATGTTGTAACCTCTGTTATTCTTGAAACTATAGTTCTCTAAGTGAAAAAATGCGTGGGGTGAAGGGGAGTGTTATTATATTCATGTTCCATGTCTAATAAATGTTTTACTGCTTTGTTAATAGTTATCTGGCAGTCCCTCTCTTCATCCACGTCGAATAGAAGTTGATGGCTATTGAGTCCGGGGTCCATTCTGCGACATAATTATCAAGTAGTTACATGAGTTGGGATCATAGCTAAGGATGCCGATACGCCATTCTTGGTAATGAATTTAGATCGCATCACATACGTCGCCGAACATCTGCATACAACACATGAAAAATGTAAGATCTAAAAGCAATCTACCAGACAAACTTGCTGCTCCGACGTATGCTGCAGCTACAACAGCCTGGACGCACTTATTTCAAAACATATTCCTTTACAGAGGGTTGCACATCACACTTGGAAAGGTCAACACACAGATATCAACAGAATAGGTTCTGATGAAAACAACGACTCCATGAAGGTTGGTATGCAAGGGGAATTAACCTATATATGGTCCAGAGTTAGGGTCAGCAAGTTAAATGAACTGAAGAACAACGAAATTATCAGAAATAACAGGTTCCTGTTGCGCAATTGTGAAAAACCACTGGGTCGCGACATCTGCTCTCCTTTTTTTCCCCACAAACGTTTTTCTCATAATTTTAGCTGAGTTTTAAAGCATAAAATATACAAGCCGGGATCTGATTTTCGGCTGACATTGGGCCCAATTTTAATCTACTCCGCCACCAATAAATAATAACATCATTTGCGGTGCACATCCGCTGTCTGAACCCACTTCAATCGGTTTCCTCAAGGCATGGGCATTCAACGATCGGATCTGTTCATTGATATGACATAGTTGTGTTTTGTCCGATGAGGTTAGTTTCTTTTAAGTAGAAACTCCGGACACGATGTCTACGGACAGGGCTCTCATATTAATTCGCTAACTTCGCCAGAACCGTTCTCCATAGTCTTAGTGAGTCGTTATTTGAGAAATAATTGAAAGTTCAGCATCCTTCTAATTGCATTTGAACTGAATTGCTGTGTGTGGGTTTTCATCCTGAGGACCCAACAGTGCAGCCCATACGATAGTTTTGCCTCCTCTTATACCACGCGATTCCCATTGAATTATGAGTCATGCCGCACCACGTGTGGCGCATTATTGGACATAACTTAAGAATGTTCAGCCCTGTGCCAGTTTTTTATTTATTTTTGTTTTCAGCAGAATGTTCCGTCTGTTACAATAGGTGAACAGTGAGCAATGAACTGTCTTCTAATCAAAGGATCTGGGCTGTTGATCCTGAAGCAGGATTTGATAAACTGCCACAGCCGCTGGAAGGGATGGAAATTTAACAGATGAAGCTTGCTCATAGAATCATAGAATCCCTACAGTACAGAAAGAGGCCATTCGGCCCATCGACTGTGCACCGACCACAATCCCACCCAGGCCCTACCCCCATATCTCTACATATTTTGCCCACTCATCTCTCTAACCTACGCATCTCAGGACACTAAGGGGCAATTTTAGCCTGACCATCAACCTAACCCGCACATCTTTGGACTGTGGGAGGAAACCGGAGCACCGGGAGGAAACCCACGCAGGCACGAGGAGAATGTGCAAACTCCACACAGACAGCGACCCAAACCGGGATTCGAACCCAGGTCCCTGGAGCTGTGAAGCAGCAGTGCTAATCACTGTGCTACCGTGCCGCTTTTGAAAGGAGTCCAAAGAGAGTTGGATGTATTGTTCAACGGATCAATTGCCCCTTATAATGGATGGCATGAGGAGGAAGCTAAGGAAATACGTCTTTGAAAATCAGAACGTCAGTATAATGTGGGTGGCTCCTGGATGTGGTCAGGAAAATCGGATGAGCGTAATTCATATGCTTACGACCATGCGTTAGTTCACTGGGAATGTCATTAAACAAGACATGATTGTCGATGGAGAACGTCATGGACTGTATTCTTCTTCTGAACCGAGGAACCAAATTGCCAGACATTTTATCTGAGAGATATTTTTTCTGCAAGGTTTTTGTTGCAAATTTTTTTTGTGATAATTTCGTCGATCTCCCGCCTGTGCAACAGGCTAGTGGGATAACATATGATTAGCTAAGTCAACTTAAATGTACACTTTTTGGGGGTATCGCATTGACGAAGTAAAGTACTCAATAATATGCTGAGTAGAGCTGAGTTGTTCGGCATCCTGTGCTGTACTAAACAACACCTGATCCGCGACAGCTACTCCAAAATCTCTAAGGCAAAAATAATGGCAATTGTCCTGTTACCGGCTTGAGTGCAGCTCCAAAAACATTTAATGCTCTTGGCCCTTCAAATCATAAAGCAGCTCTCTTGATTGACATTCTATTCTCGATAATTGACGCTGTCTTCCACTGATGCACAGTGGCAATCGAATGTACAATTTACAAGAACCAGTGCAGTAACACACCAATGTTCCCTGCAGCACAGAACCATCTGGAAAGAGAAAGACATCAGGGACATGGAAACCCACCAACTGGAATTTCCCAACCAAGCTAGTCATCATTTGGACTTGGCAATACGTCACTGTTTCTTCATTGTCACTTGGCGAAGCCCGCATGTAATATTTTCTTAACAGTACTGTTCTTGTACGTGCATCTCAGGACATCTTCGTTCAAGAATGAAGCTCAGTACAACATTACAAGTACAAATAGGGATGGTCAGTAAACATATGTGATTTATGATTATTTTCCTAATATATTTAATAATGTAGATTTACTTGGGATTAACACCAGGTAAATTCAGAACAATACATGCAATTAATAAAATACGTAATCTGAACTATTCTCGCAATATAGAATTAAGTTCGGGCATTTGTTTCAGCATCTTCAACTTCAAAAACAAAGTCTGCGCGAGCCTTCGGAAGCAGGAGGACATTCTGTCTTTTCCCAGTCTGTGATGCAAAGTTGCAGATTTTGGTTCAATGTGCAAGCCACTTTTCCTATATGTAATCGAGTATCCTCAGAATGAATGCACGTGCATCCCGGGGAAGGGAAGATGATTTGGCTGTCCTGTAAATCAAACATTACCTGATTTTTATAACTGATGGACAGTAATTCATTAATAAAATATTGGGCTAAATACAAACGAAACGTTGTACTTTGATAAGTCATGAAATTGCGACATTTCAAAGTTAACTGTGAAGTAAAATTCCGATTGCTGTATTTTACATGAAGTTGTCAATATAGACTTCACCCTTTTGAATTTATAATCAATTTCAAAGTCATCACTAGTTATGCTAAACATTATATTATTTCAATGCATTTGTTCTATTTGTGAAAAAAAGATTGGATTTCTGCAATCCTGATAATTGTTTGAAGAACATTTTTACGAAGGAATATTGAAATTCCCTTCTCAAAGCAATTTCATCAGAGCCTTTGAGCATGTTATAAAAGATATGGAATTTGAAAAACATCTGCTTAGTTTTAATTTAAAAATTAGTTTTTGAAATGAATTCAGCGTTAGATGGCGTTCAGATGTAGGTTTATTTTTCTGTGCGTTTCAGCTCTACCTGACAATTCCGTTGGACATTTACATACCTATCCGACATCTCGTGCAGAAAGTCGATATGCAGGTGCATCCAAGATATTTCAGGTATATGCAAATGTAAAGGGAATTGATGAAGTAAATGTTAGCCAAGCGCTTCCGCATACGGGGGCAATCAGATCAAGAGGTCACAGCTACAGGTTACAAGGCGACAGATTTAAAACTGATGAGGAGGAAGACTGCTCGCAGAGGGTGGTGAATTTGTGGAACTCGCTGTCCCTTGACGCAGTGGAGGCTGAATCGTTGAATGGTTTCAAGAAGGAGATAAATCTATTTCCAATAAAAAAGGGAGAAAGAGGGTGGGGGTGGTTTTAAGACCAGTGGACTATCAGTCGTGATCTTATTGAATGGCGGAGCCGGCTCGAAAGTCTGAATTTTCCTACTTTTGTACCAAATTCACACATTTCCTTGGTCAATATAGCATTTTTGTCTGAAACACCAATTCAATTTTGAACCATTTGAGTTTTGTTGCTTTTTTCAGGTTGTTGTTCTGTACTGCCACATAATGATTATTAACTGACCTCTGCACATCAGTCCATGTCTTCCTGCAGTCGGTTACTACTTTCCTCATTGATCCTCAGATTTACACATATTTCACATTGTCAACTGTTAATATTGCCACCCGGGGGGAGCGGGGGAGGTAGCAGCGATGCAAAATTAATTCAGTATGAGGAGCAAGTACTTATAACTGTTTCGTGACGAAGTTTTTTTTTGTTCAGTTGTCACTGCCGCTGTTAATTCACAGGCGTTCATGTGGCGATACTTTCCAAAATTGTGTAATCAATCAAATCTACTTTTACATTCCAAAACGCAAAATTAATCCAACCACTACCAGGAATATTCAGCGTCAATTTCTAATTTAAAAAAAGAGATTTAAAAAAAGTAAGGCCTGCGAAATGCGAGTCAAAGAGATGAATAGGAGATAGGAGGACATGGATTCTGAGGAAACGAAAGCGGATGAGTGAATGGAGATCGAGGAAATGGAAAGAGAGGGAATGTGATGAAGGGCAGTGAGTGGATGGTTGGAAACTGAAGTGTGCCTGGGACAAAAAGGAAGAAGAGGAGATGCAGGCGATGAAAGCAGCGTAGTGCAGAGGGAAAGGCAGATGTATTTATTTTTGTTTTATTAAGTAGTAATAGACTTCATCCTTCTGGCCTCTGAGTTGTAATCTGTAACCCTGAGTTCATCCTGCACTCTGCTGCCTGTATCCTAATCCACAAAGTGCAATCACATGTCTAATCTTTGCTCCTTGAACTACATTGATTCATGTTTCTCGGTGATGTCTGCATTTTAAAATGGCAATATTTATTTCCACATCCGTACACAACCTCGCCCGTCCCAATCTCTGCCATCTCCTCCAGAAATAGAACTAACTGAGATACTTATTCTTCTGCATTCTTAGCATTTATCTTCTCTAATTTCCTTCCCCGAGTTATTCGCCTCCACGTGTTGAACTTTCCGTGCACAGTTCTCTCGATTTTGCTATTTCTTCACACATTTTGCCTCTCTCAGCCTCGGTTTCCCCGGCTGAAATATGGTCACAATCCTACATGTCTGACAGAGGTTTTATTCTACCCAATAAAAATGCTTCAACATCCAGCGCGTCAAAATAGAGCAGGAAACGAATGGATTGAACCGTATAATACTATTATCCTTTATCAGAAATCAAAGGTGGCTTTGATCTCAGATTTCTAAATTCAGAAGTATTTTAATTGTCATTTTCCCCAACCCCTCAATTTTCGAGTAATAAAATACTCTATTAATAACTTTCGATCAGTACAGGTAGCACAAAATCAAAGGGTGACTGTAATTTACACACGGTTGAAACATGTCAGGGTGTGAGCCTACATACTCCAATACGTTAATACATTTGCTCAATATAAGTGGGACTGCAAAAAGGCAACATACTTGATCCGAATTACTATTCCAAGTGGATCCAGAGTCCAGCATTAAAGTACAATAATGTTTTCCTTAGATACGTTAGTAGTTTGAAGCTGGTTCTGTGTCATACACTTTTCCAGTAGTGATGAATGCTGAAAATGGGAGAACAACATAAACATAAATGCGTCTGGGTCTCGGCACCAATTCAGTCGTTAGAAGACCTCACAGGAATAATGCAGATGAATGCCAGGCTAATGAAACGAATATAGAACTCCGAGTCTATCTCTGTTTGTATTGATGAAGTTGGCAGAAGGCAGAAGTACAGCTTCCAGCAGCTCCTGGCGGTGTCATGTGTCATAGCCCCCTCCTGCTGCCCCTTGATTTGGGTAACAGGAGTTGTATCTCTGACCTTGATTATTGTGATTGCTCATGTTTCATTCATTAATACCTTTGCCAAGGATTATTCTTCCTATAGACGGGCTGTCTTCCTTGACCAGAGGATGGAGGTGATAGACTAGTGGTAGTATCACTAGACTGCCATGACAGAAACTCAGCTAATGTTCTCGGATCCCGGGTTCAAATCTTGCCAGGGCAGATGGTCGAATTTGAACGCAGGAATAAAAAAGTCTGGAAATATGAATCTACTGATGACCATAAAACAATTATCGGAAAGATCTACCTGGTTCACTAACCTCTTGTTGAGAAGTACATCTGCCATTTTACCTGGTCCACCATACATGTGACTCCACAGCCAGTGCAATGTGGTTGACTCTTAATTCCTCATCCTCAAAATATGAACCGAATTCTGGACTCCCCTCACAGTCAGAAACTTTCTTTCTGGATGTGCCCTGTCTAACCCTGTTAGCATTTTATAAGTTCCTATGAAATCCCCTCTCACTCTTCTCAATCGCAGTGAATATAATCCTAACCGACTCATTCTCTCCTCCGATGACAGACATGCCATCTCAGTAATTAGCCTGATAAACATTCACTGTACTCCTTCCATGGCAAGGACATCGTTCATCAGATAAGGACACCAAAATTGTAACAATACTTCAGGTGTGGCCTCACCAATGCCCGATGCGATTGCAGCAGAACATCGTAAATCCTCTCGCTATGAAGGCCGACATGCCATTTGCCTCCTTTACTGCCTGCTGTACCCTACACACTTACTTCCAGTGAATGCTGCACAAGGACACCAAGTCCCACTGAATATTCACCTCTCTCAATTTACACACATTCAAGTAATAATCTGTCTTCCTATTATTGCTAGCAATGTGGATAACCTCGCATTGATCCATATCATACTACATTTTTCATGCAATTGCCCACACACTCAATCTGTCCAAATCACGATGAACCATGTCTGCATCCTCCTCACAGCTCACACTTCCACGTAATCTTGTTTCATCTGCAAAGTTGGAGATGCTACATTTGTTTACCCCTTCCGAATCATTAATATATAATGTCAACAGTGGAGTCGTAGGACAGATCCCTGTATTACCACAGTAGTCACTGTTGGCAGCAGAAAAATATGCACTTATGCCAAATAATTGTTGACTATCTGCTAACCAGCTCCTTATCCGTCTAAAATCAACACCTGGAATCCCATGTTTTTTAACTTTACATACTAGTCTGTCATGTGAGACCAAATCGAGATACCTTTTGGATCTGAAGGTCTGAATAAACAACATCTACTGGCTCTCTTCGGTCAAATGTGCTAGTGGCATACTGAAAGGATTTGAATAGTTTCATCAATCATGATTTCCTTGAAAGGCAAGTATTTGTATAGTCACATTAGAAATTAATCACAGCCAGCAGTTCCCATCACATCAGGGATAATGGGATTGCGATCACTCTGAATCCGAGGAAGTTTCTCGCCTGTGCATCAGTGAAGTTGATTGATCCATTGTTAAGTTTGTTAAGTCTTTATTCCGTTTTTTTATGATTATATATCTTTTAAAGCACTTTGCGGGGGGGGGGGGGGGGGGGGAGGGGAGGGGGCGGGGGGGGGGCGGTGGTGGCACTTGGCTGCCACCCAATAGAAAGCAGTGAATGGATGGCTTGGGAGGAAGGGCAGGCAAGTGTGGGGGAGGGATGGAAAGAGGAATGGAGGGAGAGAGGTGGGGTAGGATGGAAGGATGGATGTGTGGATGGATAGATTGGTAGGGAAGGTGGCATGAACAGAACGAGGGAGGAAGGGAGGGAAGGATGGGGAGTTGTTCAGGGAATGATATGCTGGATGGAGGAAAGGAGCGATGGTTGCATCAATGGGCTGGGAGGAAGGCATGGTAGAAGGGAGGCCTGGAATGTGCGTGTGATGGATGCACGGCTGGATGGATGGATGGATGGATGGATGGATGGGTGGATGGATGGATGGATGGATGGATGGATGGATGGATGGATGGATGGATGGATGGATGGATGGATGGATGGATGGATGGATGGATGGATGGATGGATGGATGGATGGATGGATGGATGCACGCATGGATGGATGGATGGATGGATGGATGGATGGATGGATGGATGGAGGGATGGAGGGATGGTCGGATGGACGGACGGATGGATGGATGGATGGATGGATGGATGGATGGATGGATGGATGGATGGATGGATGGATGGATGGATTGATGGATGGATGGATGGATGGATAGATGGATGGATGGATGGATGGATGGATGGATGGATGGATGGATGGATGGATGGATGAATGAATGGATGGAGGGAGAAATAGAGGGCTCGAGTGCAGGATACACGGTTAGATTAAATGATAGAATGATGGACGGATGGATGAACAGAGGGAGGGACAGTCGGTGGGATGGAGGGAGCTGAGGATGGGGAAGGAATGGAGGGATGGCCGAAGGATGGATAGATGGTTAAAAAACAAAGTACGGAGGAATGAGCGCAAGAGGCTTGCATAGGCAATAAACAAAAAGGGGAGAAGCAGAGAGGGGAAGAAAATGCAACGAGAGAATAAGAGTGAAGATGGAATAGATATGAGATAACATGATACAATTTAGAAAGAGGGAGAGAGCGACTTCAAATAAGATGTCATGATGCCAACATTTGCAAACACAGTTGGCCTTTTTTATCTTTATTACCTCGGAACTGAAATCAGATGTCATCAGATGGAGAGATTTATTATGGGAATAATACAGAATTCTATCCTATAAAGCTCAAGACGCTGTTGCTAATGATGTAGCGTGAGAAATACAGGTTTGCTGAACAGCCGAATTGTAGTAACATAGAAATCTGTGAACGTTATGCTTTTTGGAATATTTTGTCACTATTTAGAGAGTTATATGTAACAGAGTTAAAGAAGTAGGGCGATTTATCGTGGATGCAGGACGGTCTAGGTCGAGGGAGCGTTGTTTCAGATGCAGGGGCTTGGGAATTGAGTAGGATATAATATATATAGAAGGTTAAGCAGAGGGAACAGTTTGCAGTGCTCTAGAGGATAACGGAAATTATATTGTTGGTGGTTTCATGAGGAATCAAAGAGATTACACTTTTGGTGGCATGGTGCGGGGATGGGGGGAATAAAATTATAACGTAATTATAAGGACTCTAAAAGCGGATAGAGATATGTGTTCTCCGGAAGGGTTGAGAGTTCCACCTGAGGTGGTTAACATATAGAAACATAGAAGATAGGAGCACGAGGAGGTAATTTGACCCTTTGAGCCTGCCCCCCCCCCCCCGTCGCACCCCCCCCCCCGCCCCCCCCCCCGCCCCACTCAACATGATCAGGGCTCATCATCCAACTCAACAGCCCAATCTTTCTTTTTTACCCACATTTGATCCCATTCGCCCCAGAAGCTGGGAAATATTAAGTGCATCAGTTATGTTTAGAACAAGGAGAATGGAGCAATTTAAGCGACATATAGAGAGGTAATGAGAGTTGTAATTCCGGGGGAAAGCTGAACAGACGTTACAGTGTATGGCACAGAGGCACAGCGGTGAGCACTGCTGCCTCTTAGCGCCAGGAACACGGGTTAGATTTCCGGCGTGGGTCACTGCCTGTCTGGTGTTTGCACATTGACCCCGTGTTTGCGTGGGTTTCCTCCGGATGCTCCGATTTCCTCCCACAGTCCAAATGTATGTGGGATAGGTGGATTGGCATGCTAAATTTCCCCTTAATGTCAGCGGGACCAGCTATGGTAAATGCATGGTGAGTGGGCTTGAGTGGGGTTGTGGTCTCTGCAGACTCAATGGGCACAATGGCCTCCTCCTGCATTGTGGGAGTCTATGACTCTATGTCATAAACAGCGAAAATTGTCGAGGTTGGAGAAGGTTACAGAGGTGTGAAGAATGCACAGTGCTGACCGGCCATAGAAGTTGGGAGACTTGTGAGGAGAAACGTTGCTCGAAGAGATAATGAGCGTTTTATTGGGTGAGAGTGTCTACAAGGTGCGGCATGGACTGAAGGATTCTTATGATTTAATGAGTGCTTCAGGGGCTGTTAACTGAAGTGAGATACGACGCAATAAGGCAATGAAAGCAATTAGGAGTATTTTTATAGGAACGTTTTGCTGGATTGCAATCCTGTACATTTCAGTAAGCTATTGGTTGATCATCAATTTGACTTATTGTGATCCAGGGACTCAAAGCAGCAAAGATTTTTAGACAGTCATCTGGAACCGAGGGAGGAAATGTCCACATTATATTAGCTGAGGTTCATAATTTTGAAACAGGAAATCTCGCTGATGGTGTGAAGGTAAATTTTGACACCAACATGTGTGAAACTATTTTAGACAATCGAAATTTCTGTTGTTTTTGTTTCAGCTCTAGGAGCAGATGGCTCATTCTGGACGTAATCTCTCTTACCATGTCCCTTACCTGTTCTTCTGGAGATTTCAATCGAGCCATTTAACAGGTCATTGAAAGTTTATTTGAATAGAAGCAACGAGTAGGGGGAAAAATATATGAATGACACTCAGTCATAATGACTATTCGGAGAGGCACTAACAGCTCGTGGAAAGAAATGGAAAAGAAAATCGATCAATAATTCCAAATGCTAATACCATCAATAATATCATGTAGATAATCATGGATATGATCAACAATTAACATCACATGATTGACAATCGAAGCAATATTTTGGTTTGCCATTTTATCTCTCTGTGTGGCAATGAGGTGCCGAGAATGGACGTAGTCGATGTGCAGGACAAATGGTTCCTGCTATTTACACTTCCAGTCCTGCATGGGTACTGTGAATCCATTTCAGCTCTCTTTAGTCCCGGTTCCATCAAGTTCACCTCTTGTCCTTCACTGGCTTCTCCTCGCCATGTCTGAATTCCTTTGACCAGAATATCTCTGGTCCTCTCCCTCACTCACTTTCCCTGCGCCACGCACATGATTCTGAGGCAGTTTATTGCTACAATTACTTTCCATCATCTCCTACCACCGTCACATCTTGCTTACTTTTTAGCTAGAAGTTTGCCACGTTGCCGCTGACAGGGACACCTTCTTCCCATCCCTTACAGACTGGATAGTTGGGCTGTTTAAAACTGTTGTTTTAATCAATGTACCTAGCAATCCACATAAATGGATATTTTAACATCCTCGTTATCTCTGCTCTGAAATTGGGCTGAGTCGCCGCATAAATAAAGGTGTTTGTGCAGCAGCTAAAATTCCGCATCATATACGTGACTGACTGAAATATATCATAACCATTAGCATCTAAAAGTGAATTTAGCGCTCCAGGCATATATAACACATATAAAAACCACAGAAGTATGAAGTTGCTGGATATAGCAAAGAGTAAAATAATAGACTTCTTTCTACTCTCAATCTGTGGATCACTGTTTCTTTCTGCCTTGTTCTGATCCTTCAATGATTTGCGAGCTCGGCTGACCATTAAAATGCGTCTGAAAACCAGTCCGTTAAGAAAAATAATTACAACAAATGGGATCAATGGGGTTAACACCATTGAAAACATTGTGAATACATCCCATCTAGGGTCAGTAAAGTAGGTTTCCTTATTAGAACAATACCACGATACATTGTTGATTACTTTCCAAGGTTCATATCTAAAATAATGAGGCACATTTTTTAGACAGAGCAGAATGGTTGTTGTTGCCAGAACTACATCCGCAGTTTTATTGGTACAATATCTGGCTTTTAGCTTCTGGGAACCAATGGCGACAAATCGATCAAAGGTGAACATGACAGTGAACCAGACAGAGCAGTCTACGGTTACTTGGAGAAGGACACTGACAACACTGCACACAGGGGTCAAGTCCAGGAAACTCTGTGGGTAATAGTAGAAAGGGAACCGATTCAGCATGATCTCAGTGATAATAACCATCAGATCTCCGGCTGCCATGGCCACCAGGTAACGAGTGGTGCAGCTGGAGAGGCTACACTTTCCCCGAAGCAGGATCAGAATCGCCATTAAATTAACTGTGGAGAGAAGGAACAGAGCATGGAAATGACACATCAACTTTCATTTGCATGTTATATCATCGCGTTTGGATGCTCCTGATCAGGCCAGCCCTTATTGTGAATGTCGACTTGTCTTTGAGCAGATAATGGTGAGTGCCCTTTTTGAATTGAAAGTGAGGGGGGGGGGGGGAGAGAGAGAGAGAGGGAGATTTAAAATTAAAACTTCAAACTGAGGACTAGGAGTCTCGTGGGCAGCTTTATTGTTGAGCTTTGGTTACTTTAGAACCACTTTTTTCCATGCTAAAAGTGAATGGTAAATATCCATTTGATTATGACGTTTACCTATGTCTCCAAGAGGAAGCATATTTTGCCTAATGCGTGCCATCCATCTTCTTACATTTGTGTGTCAAACTAAGACTGTAATATTCCGTTATAGTACAACGAGAATGGACAAAATGACCACGTTTCTGGAGAGATCGTGTAACCTGGAGGGATTCAGACCCTTGAGGCACGAGGACCAGTTTTGGGAAGGTGGGACGAGTACCAAACACATAGGCTGTCCCGGGTTGGAACCCATGTCCTTGGGATTTTTTTGCTAGTTTGTTTGGGTATGTTTAAACTAGTGAGGCTTCGGAATGGGATGCCAGGAGTAGGATCAGATTGGTCAGATTCAGGTCAGCTCAATGAAGGTATATCATTGGCTAGTAATATTGATGATGCCGCGATAGACCTGGGAATACAGGAGAAGTAAAGTTTTCAAAACGTGCCTCGCAAGATAAATTGACGGGGTTAAACTGTTTATACTTCAATGCAAGTAGTATTACAAACAAGTTCGATGTGTTACGGACAGGCAGGCATATGCTATTTTAATGTCGCTACTGTGCCAGAAACATGACTAAACGAGGGGGAAAATAGGCAGCTCAATATCTCTGGGTATAGAATGGGAGACAAAAAGGAGGGGGAATAGCATTTAATGATTAGAAATTAAATTCAATTTTGAAGACGGGATGACATACTGTTTGGATGAACAAACGAAGCTTCGTAGGTTGAACTACGAAACAAAAAGGGACAGTCACACGAGACAAGGTATAATATTGACCCCTAATACTGAAAGAGAGATAAAAGAACAATTATGTAGAAAGCTTTCTGCTTGTCAGAAAAGGAGGGTTAATAGTGATGGATGACTTAACTATCCCAATATCAACTGGGATTCAAAAATATTTAAAGGGCACTGAGGGAGCAAATTTCATGCAGCGTGCCCAGGAATTTATTTTTCAACTACTTATTGACAAACCCAATAAGAGGAGACGCAATTCTACACCTTATCTTGGGAAACGAAGAAGGGCAAATCGATGAGTTGATTGTTGTGTGAGTGACAATATCGGGGACGCTGATCACAATTCAATTAGATTTAGCATTACCATGGAAAAGGACAGATATAAAGCTGGAATGACAGTTTTGAACTGAGGGTAGACAAATTTGAATGAGGATGCACTTGTTTGAGGTGAACTGGACAACGCTTCTTGGGAATACATCAGTGGAAAACCAGTCGGAAGCACTAAAGAGCAAGAGCATAATAGCCTTGAAAAGCGAGCAGTGACCACGATATGATAGAATGTACCCTGCAGTTTGAGAAGGAGAAGCTGGAATCATACGTAACGGTATTACAATTAAACAAAGGTAACAACAAAGACATAAGGGAGGAGCTGGCCAGAGTTGATTGGAAAGGGAGCCTAACAGGGAGCACAGTAGAACAGCAATGGCAGGGGTTTTGGGGGGTTAATCGGGAGGCACAACAGAAGTTCATCCCAAGGAGGAGGAAAAATGCCAAGGGACGGACGAGGCATCCATGTCCGGCGAGGGATGTCAAGGACAGCTTGAAAGCAAAAGAAAAAGCCTACAAAGTGGCGAGGGTTAGTGGGAAGCCAGCGGATTACGAAGTCTTTAAAGAGCAGGGAGCAACTAAAACAGCAATAAGCGGGAAGAAGATGAAACATGGGTGTAAGCTAGCTAGTAATATAGAAGAAGATAGGAAGAGGTTTTTTTGCGATATACAAAAGGTAAGAGAGAGAGATAAAATTAGACAATGGACCACTGGAAAATGACGCTGGTGAAGTACTAATAGGAAACAAAGAAATGACAGAGGAACTGAATAGTTAATTTGCATCAGTCTTCACGGTGGATGACACCAGAAAGTTGCCGGACTCCAGGAGAATCGGGGGCACAGGTGAGTGCAGTGGCCATCGCTAGGGAGAAGGTTCTGGGGAAACTGAAAGGTCTGAAGATGGTTAAATCATCTGGACCGGATGCACTACATCCCAGGGTTCTATAAAAGATATTGTGGATATTGTGGAGGCATTGGTGGTGGTCTTTTGGGAATCGCTGGAGGCAGGAAGGGTCCAGAGGACTGGAAAGCAGCTAATGCAAGACCGATATTTAAGAAGGGAGGAAAGCAGCAGACGGGCAATTATAGGCTGGTTTGCCTGACTTCGTTCATTGGCAAGATTTTAGAGTCCATTATTAAAGATTGGATCGCAAGTACTTAGAAGTGCATGACAAAATAGGACTGATTCAGCACGGCTTCGTGAAGGGGCGGTCATGTCTGACAAATCTGTTAGTGTTGTTTGAGGAAGTAAGAAGGAAGTTAGCTAAAGGAGAACTGGTGGACGTGATTTCTTTAGATTTCCAGAAGGCATTTGACAAAGTGCAAAGTCATAGAAATCATAGAGTGTAGAAAGAGGCCATTCGGCCCATCGAGTCTACACCGACCACAATCCCACCCAGGACCTACCCCCATATCCCTACATATTTACCCGCTAATCCCTCTAACCGACCCATCTCAAGACACGAAGGGGCAGCCGAACCTGGAAGACTATTAAATAAGTTAAGCGCTCACGGTGTTAACTTTAAGATCCTGTCATGATTAGAGGATTAGCTGACTGCCAGAAGGCAGAGAGTGGGGATAAAAGGCCTTTGTCATGATGGCAGCTGGTGATTAGTGTTGTGCCTCAGGGGTCGGTGCAGTGACCACAACTTTTCACAAAAAACGTAACAGATTTGGAAGAGGGAACTGAAGGTACTGTTGCTAAGTTTGCAGATGATACAAAGACATGTAGAGGGACAGGTATTATTGAGGAAGCTGGATAGGTAGCAGGGGGGGGGGGGCTGCAGAAGGGTTTGGACACGCTAGGAAAGTGAGCAAAGAAGTGGCCGATGGAAAAGTGTGAGGTTATGCACTTTAGATGGAGGAATTGAGGTATAGGCTATTTTCTAAATGGGGACATGCTTAGGAATCGGAAGCACAAAGGGACTTCCGAGTCCTTGTTCAAGATTCTCTGAAAGTCAATGTATAGATTCAGTTGGCAGTTAGGGAGGCAAATGCAATGTTGGCCCTCATGTCGAGAGGGGTAGAATACAAGAGAAGGGATGCAAATCTGAGACTGTATAGGGCTCTACTCATTTGGAATATTGTGATCAGTTTTGGGCACCGTATCTAAGGAAGGATGTGCCTGCCTTGGAAAGGGTTCAGAGGATGTTCATAAGAATGATCCCTGGAATGGAGAGCTTGCCATATGAGGAACGGTTGAGGACTCTGGGTCTGTAGTCGTTGGAGTTTAGAAGAATGAGGGGGGTTCTTATTGAAACTTACAGGATATTGCGAGGTCTGGATAGAATGGACGTGGAGAGGATGTTTCCACTAGTAGGAAAAACTAGAACCAGAGGGAAGGACGTCAGGTTAAAGGGACGATCCTTTAAAGTAGAGATGAGGAGGAATTTCTTCAGCCAGAGAGTGGTGAGTCTCTGGACCCCTTTACCGCAAAAGGCCATGGGAGCCAGGTCATTGAGTATCTTTAAGACAGAGACAGTTATATTCTTGATTAATATAGGGGTCTGGTGTTATGGGGAAAAGGCAGGAGAATGAGGATGAGAAAAATAATGGATACGATTGAATGACGCAGCAGACTTGATGGGCCGAGTGGCCTAATAGTGCTCCTATATCTTATGGTTTTATGCTCTGATAAATGTACAACGTTGACATGTCACCTCCGAAAATAAGAGTGTGTTCAGATCCAAGCCGGAAATTCCAATGTGCTTCATAAAGTTAGCATAGGCTCTATGTTAACATCTGAGTTTGGCACGGGTGAGAATAAGGTTTATCACTCAGTCATGATTCAAGTGAACCACAAGGAAAATTCTATCAAACAAAGTTTTAAGAACACAGTGAAAACTTAATTTTAAAAATTCGCGTAAATCTTACCATTACAAGATTCAAACACAAGGCAGTATAAACCTATCTGTTGTTCCAAGTCAGTCACCGTCACACAAACATACACCCTTTTCTCGACTTGGTAAAAAAAATGCAAGCATGCTCAAGTGATGTTGGGTTTTCAGCTTTTTTACACCTACTATGGATTGGTGCTTTGAATGTTGGATCGTATCTCTGAGGCTTCCGAGTCCTGGAACTTTCCAAAACGCCTCTGGACAGAGAACAAGAAACAGAAACAAACTTCCGAATTTCACCAGTATCTAACAGACTTTTTTTTCAGCTCCGGAGAGGGGAAAACAGATGCCGCTGCTTCCTGTCTCAAATCCGAATAGCGTCTGAGAAAATCAAACTAAAGACAACAACTTCAGACAGTGGGGAATGTCACATTTGATGCTCTCCAGTTCAGGCAACAGCTGGAAAGCAAAACTAAAAAATGGAATTTTCTGTGAATTACAGCTGCTTTTATCACATGACATAAACAGCCAGTGAAGTTCCATTGAACAATCCCAAGGGAGCATTACATCACATAGAACCTTGCATTAGTCCAGGTTAAAATTAACATTATATCAATTATGCAGCTTCAGTAACACATGGAGGACATCGGTTTCAGACGTTATTGTACCAATAAGGTCTTGAAAAGTAGCATGATTAAAATACACTTCTTAAAGATATAGTAATGCCACAGCTCCTCCCTTAAGAAAAAAATGAACCATCAATATTCAACGGTGGCCTTACTTTTCAATCTATTTTTGCACACAACTGGTACACTACAATAGATATACAAACATTTCATAAAATCAAAGCTTGCAAACATAACAGGACAATAGTCCATTTCAGTCCTTGTCTTCCACCATCGAACATTCCTCCTCCTGTCATCAAATTCGTGATTTGCTGGTGTGGTTCAGTTGCATCCTCGTCCCTCTCCAAAATCAGATGTTAGTCCTGCTTTGATTGTGAATCCGATCTCAATTTTGTCGTAAAAATGTTAAATTAGATCTGCCAATGTCCTCAGACAGCAAGGCAGGATAAGGATAATAAAAGATTGCATGTGTGTAGTCACGGCCATTCTGAAAGTTCATTTTATCACGGACCCCTTTCTTGTTCATCGAATGTATCTCCTCTGTCTGGCAGTACAACTCATCGGTTTGCTCTGGGTATTTACCATCTGCACACTCTTTGGCAAAGACACTCAGTAGATTGTCTCCCTGGGTGTCAGAACCCGCTGCAGCCAAGGTTTCAGAAATCAGTGTGGCACTTACATTGCTGCAAAAAACACCTTATCATACTCAATGAGCACCTGTGTTTCACTAGGTATCCACAGCTGTGGAAACTGTACAGATTAATTTTTCAATCAGGTCATTTCGAATTACTGTAGAATTTCAGCAAATCATATTTCTAGTTGTTGTCATGTCCTTCGATCTGCAGTAGTATGGCACATCTGCTTCTCAATGTCCCTTTTAACGTGATAACGACTTGCCTGGGCTTGCAAAATCTCATTAACTGTCCTGTCTGGAGACAATACACATCTCTTTATCCTGTGCTTAACGCTCTCTCCACTCACATTGTCTGTATCTTCAAGACTCGATTACCTGTAAAGACTCGCATTCCAATTATTATTTTGTAAATTCTGTTTTTGTCCTTATATGCTCTGTTTGTGAATAGAACTCCCACTCACCTGACGAAGGGGCAGCGCTACGAAAGCTAGTGGTTTTGCTGCCAAATAAACCTGTTGGACTTTAACCTGGCATTGTGAGACTTCTTACTGTGTTTACCCCAATCCAACGCCGGCATCTCCACATCATGACTTTTTAACATGACACAAACCTGTTGATTCATTTTCACTTGACTTTGCACAGATGATGAGCTGTTTGTGACAGCCCTGCTATTTGTGTTCAGGTAAGTTCAACAACACAGGAGCAGGGTTCAACAAAGTCAACTTGTCTTGTATCGGTCTCCACACCTGCTCACTTTCTTTATTCATGTTATTGTCCAGAAACTGGTTCTCTTCTCCGCCTTCATCAGTTTTACATGACCGATCGAAGTTTCGGCTGCTGCACCTCAGACCGAAAAAACATCCGTTTTTCTTTGCAAACCTGTGCCAACTTGAGACAACCATGTCTACAGGGATACTTCTGAGCTAGAGCAACATTTCCTACAACCACTTTATGCATAACTACTTCAGTACGACACAGTTGTGTCGCACATATCTGTCCAAGTGATGTCAACAACCTTTCAGGGAATTTAGATTTTGCTCTGGAAGGCAACTCAATAATTTATTCCAATGTCTGATCAATTACTAATTATCCGTTTTAATTTGAAGAATGTCAAATTCACAATCATCTGGCTTTGTTCCTAATCAGAACTTCGTTCTGTTTTCATTCCCCATGAAAAACACGTTTCGGCACATTCACATGACACACTGTGCGAGCTTTCCTCCCATCTGGCGTTAATTCAATTTCAGATAATTCATTTTCGTTAATGTTCTTTCAATTTGACAGGGCCCAGGAAACCCTGCTTTTCAAGGTTCGCCTCCTACTGGTAGTAATCCTCAGGCTTTAAACTCAAAAGCAAACGACAAATTTTGGACTACTTACCCGCTGCTTGTTTAATCACATGCCGAGCTAATTTTAAATGTTGCCTATCCAATTCACCTGCGCTGTTCAAACCTTCCGCAGCATTTGAAACATACTCAATAATGTAGTCTCAGAACGCTGACTCTCCAGTTCCTCCTCAATCAATGTAATCAATGTAAGTGGTCCTCTTACCTCATGGTCAAATATTAATTCAAATCGATAGAACTTAGTTGATTCATTCGGGGCATCACTAATTGCAAAGAAAACAAAGGGAATTCATTTGTTCTAATCTTCCAGATAAACTTGGCAATACGCCCTCAGAATTGTCTTTAAGGCTTCATGCCACCGCTCTGATGCTCCCTGCTATTTTGGATGTTACACAATTGATTTAAATTGTTTTACTCCGAAGGTATCCACAATATTCTTGAATAAATTTAACGAAAAACTTGATCTTTAATCTGATTGCAATACTGTGGATAGTCCACAACGAGGAAAATATTTAAGCAACTCCTCTACAATGCTTTCAACTGTAACATTGCTTAATGGATTAGCCTCTCGAAATCCATCCATTATTGTCAATAGAAAAAGATCCCATTTTTTTCCTCCTTTTAAGCAGGGGTCAGATGCAATCAATTAAGATTCGTCTAAAAGGTTCCTCAATGCTGTAATGGGTACTACTGGTATTGGTTTGAGCATCACTTGGGATTTCCCTGTTACCTGACATGTGTAACATGAACAGCAAAAAATCAACCACATCTGGATGCAGACAAGGCTAATAAAAATGTGTTATAGTTTTTATGTTAGCTGCAGTTTTACTTACTCGCAAATTATCTCCCATTGGTTCCTCACACGCTATCTGCAACTATACTGTACAGGTAGTACCACTTGATTAAGTTCTGTGCATTTTTCATTCACCTGAAAATTGTTTCCATTTCCTCATTAAGCTACCGGCCGGGAGGAAACAGTCGGGTTTTAGCGAGGTTTCATGCCAGCCGCGAGACCCACAAGCATTATTTCCAGCACAATCGGAAGGAAATCAGCGCGAAACTGATTGTCGTATGGAAATCACAATGTCGATATAATTAGCGGGCCGGCACTGTATTCTCCGGACTTGCTGGAAACTCCAGTCGTGGGGAGAGTGGTTCCCTCCAGTGGCGTTTCGGACTGCTCCTCACTAACGAGGAATAGGCATCCCCATCTCGCTTGTGGAACAGAAGACTTTGAGCTCCCTTTCCCTCCCACCCAACTCGTGCGATCGGGGGCAAGGGCCTATATGGCAGTGCCAGTCTGGCACACTGGCACTGCACAAGCGTCAAACGGACACCTTCCCACTGCCCACCGGGGAGCGGACAGACCCAGGAGACGGGGCCAAATGGTGACAGGACCTACTGGGGGTGGGGCTTACTGGGCTACCCAGAGGGTGTCCTGTAGGCCAGAAATCGGAACAGGAGGGGGTGGGCTGCTCTGGAAGGCAGTCTGTCAGGAGTGTCCTCTTTTCAGGTCAAACCAAACCAAGTAAACAAACTCAGATTAAATCAGGACAAAGTAAAAGGGGCAGCTCCCCAAAAAGGAGGGGGAACAGCCCGAACAGAAATCAAAGTACAAAGGAAACTTAAAAACATCAAATTAAAATGTGATTATTAGGGTCAATAATGCACCCCAACCCCTGCGGTGCCCAGCGGGCGCGGAAAGCGTCAACCTCGCCCGTGGACACCGCATGCTCCCTCTCCAGGGACACCTGGCCGCGAACGTAGCCGCGGTAGAGGGGAAGACAGTCAGGATGGACGGCCCCCTCGATCGCCCGCAGCCTGGACCGGTAAATTGCGCGTTTCGCCAGGCCTCTGTCAGGAGTGTTCGGAGCATGCCAGCGATCTGAGGCCAGGCTTGTGACGGAGTGGGGGGGGGGGGGGGGGGCAGTGCGCATGCGCCAATCTCCGCACTGACAGATCGGCGCATGCGCAGCTGCTGCTCAGCACCATGCTGATGGACTCTCAGGCGGGAACAGGCCCAACACCCTACTTACGAACGGGAATCAAGTTCAGGCACTCTGCATTGCTCAGATTGTCGGAGATTCGTTCAGATAAGTACGCCCAAAAAACGGGCGGGAATTGCTCCCGTAGTCCAGCCCATTGGCGATTTTTGAATGAAAAATCCAGGCCATCATTATGAGGTAATGCATTCTGATCAACACTCAGACGCCTCTTCCGTGTACGTTTTCAGATACAACTGGTTTTTTTTATTTCTATACCTTTCTGTTGTAACATTGTCATCTTCTTGAACCAAATATATCCACTTCATCCTCCACCTGTTCTTGTTCTTTCAAAACTATGTGGTCAAAATTAGTTTCTGACAATTGAATTTCACATTTATTTTCTTCACTTTTTAATTTATCTCATCTCTTAAAATGTGGTTGTGTGACTTTGTTACCACACAATCAGAAACATTTACAGATATGTGTCCTTTAACAACTCCGCTGTATGATTTTTCTCTGATGCTTTCGCTCTTCCACACTGTCCTCATCGCTGCTCTCAAGATTTACCTTGACCTTTGCCCTTTTAAGTTGACTTCAGTTTTCATTGAAGCTTTCCGAGTTTCAAATTATCTTTCTTTTGCCCTTTGCCCTCTTACCTTTTCCTTTCAATTTTCTGTCACTAAATCAGTTTCAATACTTGTGTACTTTGTTCATCTCGTTATCTTGTTGTTTCTGTTAAAATTGCCTCCCTTTCTTTAGCTTTTGCTATTCTCTTTCTTCTGCTTCTACTTCGAGCTGTTTTATTGGCAATTATATTCGAGCCGTTTCCAATGATTCTAACTTTGTTTGGAAATTTTAAATGCTGAGATACCGTCATAATTACCTTTACCTTCCTCCCCCGTCATGTCATGCCAACTGCAGTGTAATATGTCAGTTAGTCTTACATCGGTGATATCCAAAATAGTTGAATCATTCAGAGAGATGGGAACGACTCTCACATAGAAAGGCATCGACTTGTCAGGGATGATCAGCATGGACTTTTTAAAGGATTGTCTTGCCCAATAAACTTCATTGAATTATTTGAGGAATTGAGAGGTGTTGATTGAGGCAGTGAGGCTGATGTTGTATACATAGATTTTAGGAAGGTCACATATGGCAGAATGGTCAAAAAGTAAGATCTCGTGCGATACAGAGCAATGTGGCGAACTGGATTAAAAGTTTCCACGTCATTGGAAAAAAAGGGTCATGTTAGATGGATGCCCTTGCGAATGGAAATTTGCTTGCAGTGCTGTTCCACAGGCTTCCACGTTGGGATCCTTGCTATTCGTGTTAGAGATCAACAATTTGGACGTGAATGTGGAGGGCACAATTGTAAAATTTGCTGTGGGCACAATGATTGTTCGAGTGGTGGATAATGTAGAGCATAGGAATTATCTACAACATGATATCGATGGGCTGTTGGAGTGGGTCGAAAAGTGGCAGCTGGATTTTAACATAGTGAGGCATGAGGCAATGCATTTAGTAGGTAGATGAAGTGAGAGGCTTGGGCATACAATTGCACAGGTCCGGAGACGTACACAGGAATGTGAGGATTAGAAAGGGCGCCTAGCTTTCCACGAGCTGGCATGAACAAGTTGGGCCGAATGGCCTCCTTTCTGGACAGTAACTATTCTATGATTCTATGATTCCATTGTAAGCAGCCATAAATTTATTCTCCTCTCTCGTTGCTTTTCTTCTTTGTTTTCTTTACATCTTCTCTTCTTAAAATTCTAAATTCCCTCTGTTTATTTTTCACATTATCTTCCCCGATCCTTTCTAACATTCTCTCATGCAATTTAATCCGTGTCATTTTCAGTATCAGTAAACTATGTCATTGTTTTTCCTACTTCTCACTTTGTTGGGAACACAGTTTAATTGTGTCCGAATTATCTCTGAGATAATGATGGTTTATTCTTGATGTCCCACTTCTCCTGCCAACTGTTCCGAATAATACTTCTGTCAATTTCAAAAAGCCTTTCTCCTTTAATAAAAACAACTCGGTATCAAACCCTCCCATCATGAATAGACATTTCCAATGTCCATACCTATTTCTAATATCAATCAATTCTAAAAAAAATGAACACATCTCATAAACATTGAAACAAATTTTCAAAGACATCGCTTCAAGTATTACAGTGTTAACGTTGGAAATATGAAGGATTGACTTCTCAATTGTAATGAGCTTTAGTAGTATAAAAATAGCTTAAACAAAATGATACAAAACTCTAACCATCTGTCCTGGCTCCATCTCCAAGCAAAACCTATCATCAGCCAAAGGAATTGTTTCACTTTCAAGCACTCCTGACATTGCTCTCAACTCACTTCCCATAATTTCCAGGTACGCGAATTCCCTGAAACATGGTCCTTTATTGTGATTATTAAACTGATCTCATTACACTCCCACAAGCAACAGTGCCATCATGATCAAACAATCTGTTTCTGTTGTGAGGATGATGGTGATATAGTTACTGACAAGGACCCCGGGATATCACTCCACTACTTCTTCAAAACGGTCTCACTGGTTGATTTACATCATCCAACAGGTAAATGAGACCTTGCTTTATGATCCGGTCTGAGAAAGGAAACCTCCAGAAATGCAGTAGTCTATCAGTAACGACACTATGATGGTATACAGATATCGCTGCTCAAACTTTGGAGAATTATCTGCACTGGGATGTTACCCTGACATCCCTGCTCAATGTCTGGAGGTTAGACTTTCTAGTTCTAAGACACAAATGAGCGGTGAACAGTCCTGTACAGGAGAAGGAAAGACAAAACTTTTAATTTGAGATCAAGTGGAGTGCAGGAGTGATCATCAAATGCGATGATGGGGCAAGAGACATTAAATCAAGTAATTTATTGAAGAAATTTAATATCGATGATATTTTTATTGTTATTGTTTTCTTCGGGTAAATCTCTGTGAGTTAACTGCGCAACATATATGTTCGTCAGTTCACGTGTATCTTTTAGCAAGCAGGCAGCTCAGCGAGCTAAGGGCAACGACGACAGCAAATGTCAAGTGCAGACACTCTTTTCAGATAGATAATGGTTTGCCAAGTCTTCGCTGACAGAAATGGGATAGGTGTCGCCCAGAGCAGAGTATCCATCCTTGGTAACAAGAAGCTAATTGAACTCAGCGTTCAGGACACCCAGGTTGTCGATATCGTTCTGTGAGGAAGGAATTAATCAGCACCAGGTCGCCTTCACAAAAAGTAAACTGAGCGAAAGATTAGTACGGATTCAGAAAATGTAGATAAAATTAGAACGTCGAGAGGTTGATCACCATTCATTTCAATGTTAAAAGTCCTCGGTGTTGACGAAATGCAGTTTAAAACTGAATACGGTCAACCAATTTCACTTTTCACGGACATTACACAGCATTCTCTTGTAACCGATTGCAATCATAAAACAACAGAACATGGACTGGAGAGAGCAGTCTCCTATAACCATGTACCTGGGAAGAGTTGAACGGGTCGTGGCCATCCCGAAAGGAATTTACAAGAATGAGTGGTGCTTATTCTGAAACATTTAAGAAATTGATGGGAAACAAGCTCCATTTGATATCAAGATCACGATGCTGCCCTCGATCTGTTACAATGTTCCAGTGAGGCTCAAAGAAAACAACAGGAACATCACTCATCTTCTGGTGAGACACTTTGCAGGTTGCTGGACACAACACTGAATTGAACATTTCAGACCATTCATTTGCTCCTTCAGTGAGATTTATTCCGCTGAAGTGCCATTCTGTACATTTTTTAGGATTTGCATTCCAGACAGTGTTGGCGCTTTTGCTGATATTTGAAAACACAATCTGCTACTTAGAACAAATTTTAGCCACTGGTACAATAATAGTTACAAACGTTGTCTTCTGTTCTGATACAGTTGTGAGATAATATGTTGTACCCCCCAATCTATCCCTGATCTACTCTAACTGCAGATGACACCACAGTACCCCACCCCTTTACTCAACAGAATAAAACCCGTCACATGTCTTTCTCTCTCGACTTATGAAGAAGCATCTGATTGAACTGAAAATGCACACTTGTTTTCTCTCTTCACGGATGTTGCCAGCATTTCCTGTTTTTATGTCAGTTTTTTCAGCATCTACAATATTTTACGTTACTGTTTTTGATATCTTCAGGGGAATTGATCGGCTGGTAGCCAGCGGATATTTCATCTCGTGAGAGAAACTGCAACTGCAGGACACAATTTAATAAATAAAAAATAGATTTCTCTTTTTCATTCGGGATAAAGTTAGTTTTTTTTAATCACAAAAAAAGTTTGGATTTTCTGCCCCAGAAAGCAATGCAAGTCATGGCATTCAATATATTCATTTCTGATTTAAGTAGATGTTTGGCAATTAAAATAGTGGCTTGTGAGTGCAGGAAGAGAGGAAATTCGAACTGAGTCCCCATAACTTATCGAATGCTGGAGCAGGTGCGAATGGTCTACCCCTGTTCCAATGCTATATTTTCGATTATCCACAGTCTGCGGAATTCCACAATGTCTGATAACAGAAGTTGTTTCTGGTCACTGAGGTCAGGAAATCCTCTCCAGTTATGACAATGTATCATGCAGAGACAGACCTCCGCATTATTACCTTCCCTAGTTACCTGCACTGATGTCTTATTCAAGAACAACCGCTATGAAACCAAATTGGTCTTCTGGCCATATGCTCATTTTCCGTGCAAGTACCGTAATTATGACTTGCAAGTGAACGGGAAAAAAATAACAGATATTTGTACAATGGTCAGCGGCAGATCAGCATGAAACACATTCAACAGCATGTAGCACATTAAAACCACATCTTAAAACCAGGCACAGACTAACACATAGATTCACACAATTCCAATAGTTTTAAGACTTACCAGGAACCCCAATGGTGGCAAGGGTCGTATAGAATATTTTCCTGGCCATTTCTATAGGCATATGCATTTTTATTCTTGTTAAGTGGATTATCTCTCTGTACTGGAGGAAACCTGTCAGACTTTAACTTTGAGATGTTTTCACAAATTCTTTAATTTATACTCTGTCGAATGTCCACCGGGTATTAAAGTTACAACATTTTATGTCGTAGGTTTTGAATAAACAGATGACGCCAGCTATGTTAACTGTCTGTTGGTCTGGACTATTTTAGCTCTGTTATTAAATTGGAAAGAAAACTACTTTGAGGTTGATTCACTCAAACATGGTCAAAATCAACCAAACAACAACGGTCAAATCTGCAGTTGCATCAATGTTGCAATCAATCCTTTCAGCCACCATACCTTTCAACAGGTTCGTTCAGCCTGTTCCACATCTGAGCGCGATGAGCCACATTGATGTTCATTCCCTGATTAACACATGGGACATGCTATTTTCCATCATTGGTAAATTCACAGTCTTACTTACCTGTATACTTTATCAACACATGATTGGGTGTTTTCTCAACTTATTCTAAAAGTTTCCTTCAGTTCCCACTTCCCACAACATCAGTATCCGATAAATACCCTCCTCTCAATCGCTCTTCGAATTTTATGTGTGTCTGAAGAGCAGCACTTTCCTCTGAACTCCAATTTCTACAGGCCCAGATGTTTCACACTTATTCTTAAACGAGAACGTCTTCAATCACAGCAATTAGCATGCAAAGTATTCTACGAATTGTCTCTAATGAAACAGAAACAAAACGTAAACATGAGAAACCGTATGTAGTAACTCGGGATGCCGTCTCACCAATGCCAATGGCAATTGTAGCTGGAGTCCCCTCGATGTGTGCCCCAGTTCTCTTTTACTAAAGTTCAACATTTTATTTCTTGATGAACATGCAAGATGATATTTTTTAACTTTTATTTGATTTGATTTACTATTGTCACATTTATTAGTGTACAGTGAAAAATATCGCTTCTTGAGCGCTAAACAGATGATGCACATGGGGAAGGAAAGGAGGGAGTGCAGAATGTACTGTTACAGTCATAGTAAGGGTGTAGAGGAATGTCAGCTTAATACGAGGTATGTCCATTCAAATGTCTGATGTCAGAAGGGAATAAGTTGTTCTTGAGTCGGTTGGTACGTGTCCTCAGACGTTTTATTACCTTTTTCGCGACGGAAGAAGATGGACGAGAGCATGATCGGGATGCCTGGGGTCCTGAATTACGCTGGCTGCTTTGCCGAGGCAGCGGGAAGTGTAGATGGGGTCAATGGATGTGAGACCGGTTTGCGTGATGGACATGTATGCAAACTGCGACTTCTTCTCTCCTCCAAACTTCTTTCGTCCCATTACATTTACAATGTAATGGGACGACACATGTTCCTGTTCTTCCCATTGAAGAGTATATGACCTCTAAGTGTCCTAGACTATATGCAGTGTGACATTTCCTGCCCATTCCCTTACCCTTTCTATCGTCCCTGTGTCCTCACATTTTGCTTCGTCAATTTGTTAGTGTGAATAAATGTGTGTGCAATACACATGACCTCGTGATCTAAAATATTGATCATGTGCCTACCTTTTGGAGACCTGAAGCTTTATATTTGATCACCGTGGCAAATAAACAGCTTTGCTTTCTTGTAAATAAAACAGTTATCCAGACATAAAAAGGTTTCCTGGTGGATGCCTCACCCTCTCTCACTGCTGATGTTCCAAAGTTGTGAGCAAGCCTTGTGTGACAATCTTTTTATTGCCGTATTATTGAATGCATTTGTAAACTAAATACAATACATAGAAATCATAGAAACCCTACAGTGCAGAAGGAGGCCATTCGGCCCATCGAGTCTGCACCGACCACAATCCCACCCAGGCCCTACCCCCACATATTTACCCACTAATCCCTCTAACCTACGCATCTCAGGACTCTAAGGGGCAATTTTTAACCTGGCCAATCAATCTAACTCGCACATCTTTGGACTGTGGGAGGAAACCGGAGCACCCGGAGGAAACCCATGCAGACACGAGGAGAATGTGCAAACTCCACACAGACAGTGACCCGAGCCGGGAATCGAACCCGGGACCCTGGAGCTGTGAAGCAGCAGTGCTAACCACTGTGCTACCGTGCCGCCCCTACATGAGGTATGAGGAAAGGTTGGGAAGACTTGGCGTGCATCCATTGGAGATTAGAAGAGTGAGGGGTGGAGGGGCTCGGGGAGGTGCTTGGTTGAAGTTAATAATTTCCTGAATGTTCTTGACAAAATGGAATTGAGTCAGTTCAGATTCAAGGGCACTGTTCTAAAAAGAATAAATCGCTCTTTGCCGACAAAGCTGAGGATATTTTTCTCTCAGAGAGTTCTGCGCCTTTTGAACTATTGGGTTGAGAGGGTGGGGGACGGAGGTTTACTGAATATTTTTTTTAACGCGGAGGGACATAGCCTCTTGTTACAGAAAGGAAACAAACGTCATGATCGGGGTGTGGAAGGGGCAGCGGCCAGAACACTAACCAACATGAGGTAGTCCCTGGCAGAGCGGGGATACCATTAACCAACTGGACTGAGTCTCTGGAGGAGCAGCGAGAACATTAATCAACGGGACTTAGTCCCTGGGGGAGCGGGGAGAAAATTAACCAACGGGACTGAGTCTCTGGAGGAGCAGGAAGAACATTAACCAACGGGACCTCGGCTCTGGAGGGGCGGGGAGAACATTAACCAACGGGACTTAGGCTCTGGAGGAGCGGGGAGAACATTAACCAACGGGACTTAGTCGCTGGCAGAGCGGGGAACCAATTAACCGGCTGGAATAATGAGAATAGCATATTTATCCGTTGTTTTGGAAACCGCCAGGCCGCGCTACGGCGAGCGAGAGGGACTTCTCGGCCAGGGCTGTGCGGTCGCCGGAGCGGGCGTGGTCCAATTCGGCCGCCGTACTGGTTTTCTGATCACGGGAAATCATTAACCAATCAACAACCGATCACCGGCAGGCGGCGCTTTGGTGGCCGATGGGTGGCGGTTCGGGGACGTCCTGGCCCCCGGCATGGCGGTCCGGCCGTGGAAAGCGTGGAAAAGTGCGTTTTTAAACAGAACCGTAGCCCCGATGGAGTTGGATTTGACCCGCTCACGCCGCCGGCGGCAACTCTTCGGCGGCATGACTACTGGAGGATTTCCCGCCAAGGTGGACACATGCATTTTCTGGCAGGGGAGGTTAGCGTGGTATCTGCAGAATAGTCGGAAGGCGATGGCAACGAGGTGTCGGACAACATTTGCCAGTTTTGACTTAGTTGTACAGGAGGCACAAAATCGAAAGCGGGCTGTTCTTCCCCAGTAGCCCTGCTCGAGTCTCCAGGTCTGCGGAGGCCGCCCCAAGCTGCCACCCCGACATCCGTTAGGCCAGATTGGGCTGGAATTTCCCTGGATTTTCGGCGGCTCTTCGGGCTTTTTCGGCTGTCGGAAAAGCGGCGGCCTGGCACCCCCTTGAGCGAGGGACCGGAATTTGCCCGGTTACAGCCCCGGAGAAGCACCGCCGACGGCCGGAATGGTTGAGAACAGGGGCAGCCCTGGAAAGAGCGTGTGAAAAACATTAACCAAACTGCCCTTAGCCTCTGGCGAAGGGGGGTCCGGCTGAGGGCCGGCAGGACATGGCTAACCGGGAGACGTGATGCACTCGCGGGCGCGGTGGTCCTTCCGATTCGGAGGCTCCCTGGCCCCGCAAAGCGAAAATGGAAGCACAGACGGAAGACCATGAAGGCGGATCCGGCCGGCGGCATCCGGCAACAGTGTAGGGATTGCCGCAGAGGTCGGCGGATCAGTCCCACCGACGCGGAAACCTGCATTTTCTGGCAGGAGAGTCCCGAGGCTGGTTAACCCTGTGACCCGGGAGACCGGAGGAAGTTGAGATTGATCCGTTTTGCAGGGCCGACGGACTCCTTTCCCGGTAGGACTGGCACGGTGAGGTTGGCGGGGGTACCTGGGGAATGGTGGGGAGGCGATGGTAAGGAGGTGCCGTACAGCATTCCCAAACTGGACTTGGTCTGACAGGAGGTGGAAAACCGAAAGCGGGCTGTTCTTCCTCAGTAGCCCTGCTCGAGCCTCCAGGTCTGCGGAGACCGAACGGGGCTGCCGTCTTGAAGGCCGCTCGGCCCGATTGGGCTGGAATTACCCCGGATTTTTGGCCATTTTTCTGGCTTTTTCGGCCGTTGGAAAAAACGCGGCCTGACACCCGGCTGGCTTCCCCTCGCACGAGTGACCAGAATTTCCCCGGCTACAGCCCCGGAGGATCATCGCCGGCCGCCGGAATACTTGAGAACAGGGGCGGCCCTGAACGGAACTCAAGCAAAACATTAACCAAACTGGACTTAGCCTCTGGCGAAGAGATGGTCCAGCCAACAGGCATGGCGGCATAGTTAGCCGAACTGGACTTAGCCTCTGGGCGTAGAGAGGGTCCAGCAAACTGGCATGGTGACATAGTTGACCAAACTGGACTTAGCCTCTGGCTGTTTTATCTGCCCTGGAAGAGTTTTATGACTTGGTTTGATTTGATTTGATTTAATTTAATTTCATTTCATTTGTTATGATTTCATTTCATATCATTTCACTCATTGTTGTCACTTGCCGAGGGTACAATGAAACTCATTGTTTCTTGCCGTTCATAGTTCGCATAGGGGAGAAGGAAGGGCAAGGGCGCGGAATACGCTGTTGCAGTTACAGATAGGAAGAAGAGAAAGATTGGTTTAATAAATGGTTCTTCCATTCAAAAGTCTGATTGCAGCAGGGCAGAAACTTTTGTTGTGTCTTGTTGCGATAGAAATAGCACTTGGGGCGAACAGGATCAAAGATTATTGGGAGAAAGCAGGATTAGCTCTTGAGTTTGATGATCAGCCATGATCGTGATGAATGGCGGAACATTCTCGAAGGGCGGAATGGCCCCCTCCTCCTCCTATCTTATATGTTTCTATGTTGCTATGAGTCTGTTGCTACGTGTCCTCAGAATGTTGTATCTTTCATGTCCAGACGGAAAAAGGATGGAGGAGAATATGGTTATACTGGCTTGAGGCAGCGGGAAATGTAGACCGAGTCAATGGATGGGAGGCTGCTGTGTGTGATAGACTGCACTACGTTCACAACCGGTTGTAGTTTGTTGCAATCTTCGTCAGAGCAGGAACCATACCAAGCTGCGATACATCTGGAAAGCATGCTCTCCATTCTGCATTCTGTAAAATATCGTCAGGGTCAGAGCGGAAATGCCACATTCCCTCAGCCTTGAGAGAAAATAAAGACCTTAGTGGGTTTTCATAACTGTAGCGTTGGTGTCGAAGGAGCAGGACAGTTTGTTGGTGACCGAGACACCTATAAACGTGCAGCTCTCGACGATTTGCATTTCATCCCTGTTGATATAGGCAGCGAAATACCCTCCACTGCGTTTCCTGAAGTCAATGACTATCTCCTTCGTTTTACTGACATTGAGTGACAGAATGTTGCCACTGCACCATTTCATGAGATTCTTTATATATTCCGTATACTCCGTCTCGTTGTTTCAGAACAGGCACACGGTAGTGGTCCATCAGCAACATTGACAAGTTTGGCCACGCCGTTATAAGTGTGTAAGGGGTAATGTAAAGGCTTGAGGACACAGCCTTGCGGTAAAGATAGATCCTGAGGACACACCCTTGTGGGGCTCTGGTGTTCAGTGTAATCGGGAGGAGGTTTCATGAACTTTACTCACAAATTGCACTCTGTGGGTAAGGAAGTCGAGACTCCAGTCGCAGAGGGAGGAACTGAGCCCTAGTCCACGGAGATTGGAGATCAGTCTTGTTAATGGTGTTGAAGGCTGAGCTGTAGTTAATAATTAGGACTCTGTCATATATGTCCTTGTTTTCTATTTTCTCCAGGGTTACGTGCAGGGTCAGGGAGATGGACTCTGCTATATATCTATTGCGGTCATTGGTGAACTGTAACAGATTCAGGCAATCTAGGAGACTGGAGTTGATGCGTGCCATGGATAACCTTTCGGAGTACATCATAATGATCGGTGTCAGAGCCACTCGGCGTTAGTCAGTAAGGCATGCTGCCTGGCTTTTCTTTGTTCGAGCGCTAATGGTCCACATCTTGAAGCAGGTAGTTCCATCAGATCAGAGTAAGGGTAGGTGAAAGAAGCTTTGCGAACAGGCCCGCCATCTATTCCTCGTAGGATCTGAGTGCTCGTCTGCGTACCCCATCCGGGCCAGTCTCATTCCCTGAGTTAACATTTAGGCAGCGCAGCCTGACAGCTGCGATGGTGACCTTGGGATACCAGTTTGGCCGAGGCTTCTGGGGCGGAGGACAGGGTAGCTTGCGATTTACTCGGTATGCAACCGCTCACTCCCCGCAACACCTCACTCCTCACTCGGCGCAAACCCTTCACTCCCCGCCCCGCTCTGCCTACCCTAGATATGATTGCTTGGGAAACTGCAGATGGATCTTTAGTATTGTGTTTTCTTCATGCAAAACCTGTCCTAGCATTTACAGAAACAACGTGACTCTTATTGCAACGAGCGATTTAGGTACATCAATTACTTTACTCTTTTTCTCATTACCGATATAGATACATCACTGAATCCCCTTTCTCTCAAAACACACCCAGCTACATGACTGACCACACTAAAACTGCCAGTACCCTCCAGCTGCATCATCGATTTCATTCTTAGTGCCAACAGGCAACCAAATACATCTCTGACCTCACTCTTGTAGTCAATACTCTTTCCTGCGACCTCCTCATCCTAAAAAACGATCAAATATAATAAAAACTTCAGTGTCATAGAACAAAGAACAGTACAACACAGGAAACAGGCCCTTCGGCCCTCCAAGCCTGTGCCGCTGCTTGGTCAAACTAGACCAATCGTTTGTATCCCTCCATTCCCAGGCTGCTCATGTTTGTGTCACACAAACTGTTGCAAAAAATGAAATAAAACTTCAGATTTCCATAATTCTATGTGATCCTAGCCTGATATGAACAGCACATAGTTTCAATGCAAAATGGTTTTCTGTTCCTCCACTTGGCCTAAATAATTACTGAACAGAACATCTATTTCAGATCAACGAGAGGTAGCGGGATGGAAGCATGATGCTAAATATCAGAATTATCTGTACCAATATCTGATTTATCCGTAACTGATGGTACCATTGTTTTTGCCGATTATTTGCTGTCAGTTCCACATATGAGAGCTGATTCGAGCTCTGGAAAGAGGACAGGAATTCTATGGAGTGAAAGGAGAGCATTTGGTCATGCAAATAATTACAAACGTGTCAGTTAATCAGGTTTCACTTCACATCATTCATGCAATCCAATGATAATATCACAAATACCCGACAGGAATTGAAATAAACACCATAGTTGCATGTCAAAAAAATTGCTGTACAAAACAAAATGATTCAAAAGTGTCATTGCTGCCATTCAGTGACTGGGACGAACATTATTCATCTTCAGATCTCAATAAGGGCGTCTCTTCTATTTCTCACCGAGTTGAAGAAGCAGATTTAGTAATGTTGTTCAATTAAGTTGTATCAGATCACGCAATGTAGAAATTCCCTGAATAAATTCCCAGCTGAATTCAACAAGGCAATCCCGACCATTTAAATTATAATTTTCATTCATTGTGTGAAGCAAACTATGTCAGTACCTCCAGGAATTTAGGCCCACTCGTTTAATGCTAACATGCAGATCCAATGTTACTGGGGAATATGTCAAAGTGACCTTTATTGCAGATTCATCTCATTGTCAGAATACTGCAAACAATCGCAATTGGTAACGCACACTCACTTTTATAGAAAACAATTACTTCCGATTTGACATTTATTCCAATCAGTAAGCAAGTCTAATGTATTTACTCGGCACTCTACACATAAAGCAGAAAGTGCGTACAATTAAACCATTAACATTCCAAAGTATCTAAGCTGCATTTGGCAAAGAGCTGAGGAATCATAGAATCCCGACAGTGTGGAAAGAGGGCATTCGGTCCACCAAGCCTGCACCAACAACAATTCCACCGTATTTCAAACATTGTTGGAAAGAGAAGTAACAGGAGACCTGCATTCTGATGGCGCGTGTAGAAAATTAAAATTTAAGTGAATCTACCGTGCGAATATTTAGTGGACATTATTGCAAGGAAACGTGCCTGTTGCTGAAGGTACATTTCACTTGAATCAACCGGTTTGAATCGGCAGTGCAGAAAAAACTCTGTGCTGTCTCTCTTCATGGAAATGTTAAAATGAGGCTCAATTTAGAGTATCCCCGAGGCATAATCAGGAGGGTTCAGAATGGGTTTCGATGCAGAGCAGATGCCCTTTAAAGTGAACTAGTTAATGGGACACTGCAGTGATATTCACTCCATACGTAATCCCCTGCATTACATACCCTGCAGGTGTTCCGCCAGCTGTTCTTGAACTGTGACTGACCCTTACTGGAGAAGTGTGATCGTAATGTACAGGGAGCTCAGAACTATATTTTGTGCTCAAGTTCCTGATAGAACAATGTTGATGGAGATTTTCTATGCATCTCAACATTTGCTGCACTTGCACTGGGGTTTATTGATGGGACAGTGTGGCGGATCATTTCTTTTGTCTCTCAGCCTGGACTGCATCTGCACTCGTGGTATTTGATGGTACAGCGTAGTGAGAGTTCAACTTTATTTATTTATTCGTGGGACATGGGCGGTCGCTAGCTGGCCAACAATTATTGCCCATCCCTAATTGTCCTTTTCCCGAGGGCAGTTTAGAATCAACCATATTGCTGTGGTGCTGGAGTCATATGCAGGCGAAACCGGGCAAGGATGGCAGATTTCCTTCCCGAAAGGACATTAGTGAACCAGATGTGTTTTTCCAACAATGGTTTCTTCGTGAACAGTTGATTTTTAATTCCAGATTCTTTCAATGTAATTCAAAGTTCACCAGCTGCCGTAGCGGGATTCGAAGACAGCTCCCCAAAACATAGAACAAAGAACAAAGAAAAGAGAAGAAAAAAAAACAGCACAGGAACAGATCTTTTGGCACTCCAAGCCTGCACCGAAAATGCTTTCTGAGTTATCAAAAACTCCCGACCATTTCGGGAACAATATCCCTCTATTCCCATCCTCGTCATGTATTTGTCAAGACGCCCCTGAAAAGTTACTACCGTATCTGCTTCCACTACCTCCCCCGGCAATGGGTTCCAGGCACCTACCACCCTCTGTGTAAAAGATCTGCCTCGTATATCTCAATTAAAACTTGCCCCTCGCACCCTAAACCTGTGCTCCCTAGTAGTTGACCCTTCCACCCTGGGAATAAGCTTCTGACTATCCACTCTGTCCATACCTCTCATAATCTTGCAGATTTCTATCAGGTCGCCCCTCAACCTCCGTCGTTCCAGTGAGACAAGCCAAGCTTCTCCAACCTCTGCTCATAGCTAACGCCTTCCATACCAGGCAATTTCCTGGTAAATCTTTTCTGTACTTTCTCCAAACTCTCCACATCCTCTGGTAGTGTGGCATCCAGAATTGAACACTATATTCGAAGTGCAGACTAACTAAGGTTCAATAAAGCTGCAACATGACTTGCCAATGTTTAAACTCAGTGCCCCAGCGATGAAGGCAAGCATGCCGTATGCCTTTTTGACCATCTTCTCCACCTGCACTGCCACTTTAACCTGCACATCCAGATCCATTTGCCTATCAATACTCTTCTGGGATCTGCCATTTACTGGATATTTCCTGTCTCAGACCTCCCAAAATGCATTGCCTCACATTTGTCCGGGATTAAACTTCATCTGCCATCTCTCCGCCCAAGCCTCCAACCGATCTATATCTTGCTGTATCCTCTGATGGTCCACATCACTATTCGCAAATCCACTAACCTTAGTGTCATCCGCAAATTTACTAATCAAACCAGTTACATTTTCCTCCACATCATTCATACATATTACAAACAGCAAAGGTTCCAGCACTGATCCCTGAGGAACGCCACTTGTCACAGCCCTCCATTCAGAAACACACCCTTCCACTGCTATCTCTGTCTCCTTTGACAGAGCCTGTTTAGTATCCATCTTGCCAGCTCACCTCTGATCCCATGCGACTTCACCTTCTGCACCAGTCTGCCATGAGGGACCTTGTCAAAGGCCTTACTGAAGTCCATGTAGACAAGAACCACTGCTCTACCCTCATAAATCATGTTTGTCACTTCCGCGAAAAACTCGATGAAGTGTGTGAGAAACGACCTCCCCTTCACAAAACCATGCAGCCTCTCATTAATCTGTCCACTTATTTCCAAATGGGAATAAATCCTTTCTCTAAGAATCATCTCCAATAATTTCCCTACCACTGATGTAAGGCCCACCGGCCTGTCATTACCTGGATTATTTTTGCTACCCTTCTTAAACCAGGGAACAACATTGCCTATTCTCCAATCCACTGGGGCCTCCCCTGTAGCCAGTGAGGATACAAAAAATTCTCTCAAGGCCCCAGCACCTTCCTCCCTTGCCTCTCTCAGTACTCTGTGGCATATCCCATCAGGCCTTGTGGACTTTTCAACATTAATGTTTCTCAAGAACCCTACTACCTTCTCCTTTTTGATCTCAACATGACTCAAACTATCTACACACACCCTCCAAGACTCATCATCCACAAAACCCTTCTCTTTAGTGAATACTGACGAAAAATACTCATTTAATACCTCGCCCATTTCCTCTGGCTCCACGCATAGATTTCCTCCCTTTTCCTCGAGTTGGTCAACCCTCTCCCCGGCTAAAATCTTGCTCTTAATTTGTACAAAACGCCTTGGGATTTTCCTTTATCCGACTGGCCAATGCTTTCTCGTGAGTCCTTTTAGCCCTCCTGTCTCCTTGCTTAAGTTTATTTCCACTTTCCTTATATTCCACACTTGCTTTGTGAGCTCCCAGACTCCTAGCTTTGACAAATGCTTCCTTCTTCTCTTTGACTAGGCTCACTATATCTCTCGTTATCCAAGGTTCCCAAAACTTGCCGTATTTATCCTTCTTCCTTCCAGGAATGTGCCGGCCCTGAATGCCGATGAACTTACACATGAAAGCCTCCAAAATATCAGGAGTTGATTTGCCCTGAAACATCTACCCCCAATCTACATTTTATAGCTTCTGCCTAATATTGTTGTAATTAGCCTTTCCCCAATTTAGTACTTTAACTTGAGGACTACTCTTATCTTTATCCATCTGTACTTTAAAGCTTACTGAATTTTGGTCACTGTTCCCGAACTGCTCCCCTACTGAAACGTCGACCACCTGGGCTCATTCCCCAATATCAGGTCCAGGATGGCCCCTTCCCTCGTTGCACGATCTACATAAACTGAGTTTCCGGATTAATAGTCTAGTGATCATATCATTGGGAAATCGCCCCCAATCTGGATGCACAGAAGCTTGCGGGACATCCAGTCTGAATGTTGCTGGTGGGACCACGACTAATACTCTGTGGTGAATTGGGCTTTACCAGCCATGCGACTGTCTCGTCTTCCAATTTAGATGGTGCAGTTGTGTGGAGCATTTACCTGACTCTGTACCTCTGAACCTACCATTGGTCTGTTTAATGGGATGGTGCAGATGAAACTTTTAATGTGTTTAACAGGTCTGTCTCTCCCTTCTTGCTTTGGATGATACAGTGAAGAGAAGGAAATAATTTGCACCTAATCCCTGCTGTAAATATCCGGGGAGTGTTTGGTGAAATAGTGTACAGTGGTTTAACTCCATGTTGTCTGTGGCCTGGAAGTGTAGAATGGAAAAGCACAGAGGGAACGTAACACCGAAAATGACCCCATGTTATTTGTTTGATTAGATTGTTGAAGGGAATGGTGTTTGTCTCGCTTTACATTTCTATGTAAAGCAATGAATTAACTGGAATGGAAGTCTTGAAGATCCCAATGTCAAATGCATATATTTTTTCACCTTCCCAAGACAGTGTAATTTTCCAGGGTTTGTTTCTTAAATGGGCCATTGTAGAGGGGGTTTTAATCTGTAACTAACACCATGCATTGTATGTCCTTGAATTTCATTTGAGGCACAATAAATGGGAAATTATTGTTAATCTATCTCAGAGTATAAGTTACACTCTGCCTTCTCTGAGACTGTACGATGAAATAATCAAAGGGCTTATTTCTATGTATCTAGCACTCTGCAGCTGATGCACCAGGATTGTTTCATGCGAATGTGTATGAGTGGGTTTCCTCTCCATTTCACCCATGCCCTCCGTGTTGTATGAGTTCTGATGGGGACACAAGTGTTTGGTGGGGGAATGCAGAGGGAGATGTACTTTGCATCTGAACCAATGAATACTTTATTTTTGTTTAAAACAAGGTTGTCTGCACCTAAATCTGGGTTGTTCCTGTCCTGGCATATTTTAAGAGGATACTGTAGAGTGATTTTTTGAACCATAACTAATCAAATGATATACCTGCAATGGTGAATTTAATGACAGTAAGAAGTCTCACAACACCAGGTTAAAGTCCAACAGGTTTATTTGGTAGCAAAAGTCACCAGCTTTCGGAAAAGGCTGTCCCTCCGACATGGGTGGGATTTCTGATCACAAACAGGGCACAAAGACACAAACTCAATTTACATGAACGATGATTGGAATATGAGTCTTTACAGCTAATCAAGTCTTAAAGGTACAGACAATGTGAGTGAAGGGAGCATTAAGCACAGAACAGCCTGTTCCGAAAGCTAGTGGCTTTTGCAACCAAATAAACCTGTTGGCCTTTAAAATTGTGTTGTAAGACTTCTTACTGTGTTTACCCCAATCCAACGCCGGCATCTCCACATCATGAATTTAATGACACCAGGGGATTTATGAGCATGACAGAAATAGAGAGCTAATCATAAAATATTTGAACCACACCTTCCGACATAGAGCCATGAAGCACAACGGGAAAAAAAACATTAAATCTGTGTGTAACGTTAAATTGTCCTCAACCGAAGTATTGTGTCCCAGTCTGGACACCACTAGATGAATGATTTAAGGGTGCCAGAGCGTGGCAGAAAATAACATGAAAATGTTTCCTGGGGTGAGGGAGTTCAGTTACTTCGATGGATTGGAGAAATTGAAGTTGTTCTTTCAGAAGAGGACTTTGAGTGATGATTTGACAGAATAATGAGGAATCTGGACAGAATAGATGAGGAGAAAGCTTCCCCATTGGCGCAAGTATCGAGAACAAACGTAAATTGATTTGAAGGATATTCTCAAAGAGGTAATGGCGACCTGGGGTAAGGTTTTTTTTTACCAAATATGCATCAAGAGGTTGTATCTGGTTGAGACAAATATATTTGAGATTGTCCAGAGAGAACAGGAGCGAGAACAGACACAGTGTGTCAATTGGCCTTCTCCTGCATTGTAACCATTCTCTGAGTCCAAGAGTATGTGATTCAGTCTAGCACAGGACAAACGTGATGGACAATGTAACATCACAGTGAGAAACCATTGATGGTAGTTCACCAATCGCAAGGAAGAAATCAAACCCTGAAAATTAAAGAGCTGCTGTTTCTGCTACACCATGATTTTGTCTGGCAGTGTATGAGGATTACTGACGAAAGGCAGCAGCATCCTCAGCTACCGGAAAAAAGGGGAACAAAAGGAGAATCAGATATTGGTGACCAATTTCACTACTTAATGTGGAGTACAATATCCGTTCAATGCCATTGCCAATTTGGTCAATTGGTGGTAGTGATCACCCTGATCTGACCCGCGCTGTACTCTACAGGAAGATCTCTGATAGTCTTGCGATACTCAGGGATAATAGCAGCTTGGTACTGGACAGAGGACAAGACACATATCTCACCTGTTTGGTAAGGAGAAGGCCTTTGACAGCGTATCAAACACCTTCATGATGGATGTGTTCTCTAACATGACGCTGGGGGAGAGAATCCAGAAATAGATACACCGACTCTGCAGAAACATCAATCGCACTGATTTAATCAATGTGAAGGAATAAGAAATCTTTCTGATTATGTCCGGATCAGGCATTTATCCCTTGTTGTGTCCTGTATTGTATTACACCATCTGCTGAGCCTATCAGGAAGGATGCGGATATAAGAGAGGGGACAATGTCAGGCAGCAGCTGCGTTCAGTTCAATGCCTCCCCCTGCATGGACAATGCAACTGTCTCTTGTTGGGTTCCATTGGCACTGCGCAGAGAGATGAGCCTCTGTGAACAAGTTAACCTTGCATCAGGAGCCAAAGTGAATTGTGGCAAGAGCGAGGTTATGTTCTTTGGGAACTTCGCTAAGTGGATCTGTGTCCTGTTCAGGGTCTGCTTAGAGTGCCTGAAAGGGCTGGGGTATGGATTGGGAAGGATGTGGTATGTGCTTAATTTGAAAAGTGCATGTTGCCTTGTTAGGGAAAATAGGGGCATGCCAGAGAGACTCACCCTCTCGACTGCAGTTCAGAACCAGCTCACAAAGTGCAAGTTGCACTGGTGTTGCTGTACATGGAGATTGCATGGCACATACAAGAGTCCTTTGTCATGCTGATCACCCAGACATCTTTTACTTATCTGGATATTTAAAATGAACCATGAGCGCTCAAACATGATGGCCCATAACTTCTGACGGGTCAGAGAAAGCCAGAGGACATTAAAAAATAGTTGATATTTTTGCCCACTTATCTCCGTTCAATAAATGTGACCTTCCTCCCGGTGGGAGCAGCCACCTTCGGCCTTCAAGGGGACATTCAGCGCAGGCCCCAGCGCGACTCACGAGGACACGAACCACGGGGTTAGACTGTGAACAGTCATTGACGTCCAGCTTGGAAAAGCAGCTTCGCAGTGAAAACGGAGTGTACAAGGATTTGCTGCTACTATAAAAGTATCTTTCGGATTTTTTTCCGTTTTTCAGCAATTAATGCCATTGTTATTGTCTCATTTAAAGTACATTTTTCAAAAGCTGTTGTTCTGTTTGAAAATGTGTCCTATTTAATGACTACAAATGGATTTAGATATATTGTTTTAAAATCTGTGAAACTCGTATTTTTAAATCTACATTGCATCATTCCATTCCTTTATGCGTGGCATGTTTAGAAGGAAGTGAAAATGCAATTGGGAACAAGAGAGTTCAGAACTTCTGGTAATTAACCCCAGTGCTATTTGCCATTCATTACTGATTAACTTGCAATGAAGGTCAAGTGTCTTTCTTTATTTTTGCTCCTAAATCCCTTTCAGGGCCTAATAAAAACAAATTACTGCGGATACTGGAATCTGAAGCGAAAAGAGAATATACTGGAAAATCTCAACAGGTCTGGCAGCATCTGCAAGGAGAGAAAAGAGCTGCCGTTTCGAGTGCAGGTGACCTTTTGTCAAAGCGGAAAGGCATAGACAGTGGGAGATATTTACACTGCAGGGTGAGGGAATGAAAGATGAGTCATAGTCACTTAAAGCAGAGAAAACGGCTGCTAATGGCAGTCCATAGAGAGAAAAAAGGGCGTGAATGGTCAAACGGCAGAGAAGCTAAAATCAACGGGTCCCATTGTCTAAGAAATATGTAAAAATATTTCACGCTCCTCGACATTCGCTATTTGAAATTGTTTTGCTATTTAAATTGTCACACTGCAAGAATATTCTGTGTTAAATTGGATGTAATCTAATATTTTGATCCACGTTATTGCCTTTGATATTAATGCACACTTTTGTGCAAATTCGAGATTTCTTGACTTTCTTCCAGAAACTATCATTCTGCGAGTGGTGAGCCATATAGTTTCCTGTGCAGTGTATTGCAGCGTACCTCATGCCAACTTTCATCATCATGAGCAAATATGACTGGACCTTTCTTCTTACGTTTGTATAAATCATAAGGTTCATTCTTCTCTTTGTCCCGTAAATTCTCAGGCTCTGACATTTGTCACCAATTTGTTTGGCGGTCACTTACGTCCAGTTGAAATTGAATATAAAACGCATCTGCTCATGAGATGTACCCACAATTGCTGATAGTTGTTGACTAAATTAATTAGCATTCTTCAAGTTTTATCTTCCACGTGCAACAGGTGCTCAATAGCTTATGCTGCAATGTTCCTACACGTTTTCCTGCCACTCCGTTGACGAGAGATTGCATTATCCTTCCAAACACTGACTGTGTTTTGTGTTGTGTAGATATTAAGATTTCTTTATTTCTTGTTTTTCCTTAAAATCCTTTTTAGTGACATTTTAGTGAACGGTACGGTGGCACACTGGTTTGCACTGCTGCTTCACAGTGCTAGGGACACGGGATGAATTCCAGTCTCGGGTCACTGCCTGCGTGAAATGTGTAATTTCCCTCCGAGTCTGCATGGGTTTCCCCGGGATGGTCCGTTTTCTTTCCACAGTTCCAAAGACGTGCTGCTTATGTGCATTGGCAACGCTAAATTTTCCCTCAATGTACCCATACAGGTGCTGGAGTGTGGCGACTGGGGCATATTCACAGTAACTTCATTGCAGTGTTAACGTATGCCTGCTTGTGACACTAATTTAAAAATAAACTTTAAAGTTAAACTTTAACCTTTAATTCACTTACTGATGAATAATATATCCATTTCTGCCCTAAGAATACACAAGGACTCTGCCCCACAAAACGCTGTGGCAAGGAGTTCCAAAAACTCAGAACGAACCGAGAGAGAAAAAACAATCCTCTCAACTCAGTCTTAAATTTGTTCCGCTTTATTCTGAGACTTTACCTCCGCCCCTGGACTCTCCTGTGAGTCAATCATCCTCTTAGCATTTACCCTGTCATGCTCCTTCGGAATCTTCTTGTTTTCCGTGAGATCGCATCTCACTCTTCTGAATTCCACTTAATCGTTCCTCCAAAGACAATCCATCCTGACGAGGGATAAGTCTAGTGAACTTGCTCTGGACAGCCTCAAATGAAATAATATCTTTCCTTCAATTAGGACCTGAAGTGTTCAAAATACTCCAGATGTGCTCTTGCATTGTATATTTGCAACTAGACTTTCTTACTCATATACTCCAATGCCCTTGAAATAAGGGCCTCCCATCCATTAGCCTTCTTGATTGCCTGCTACACCTGTGTGCGAACGTTTTTGTGTTCCGTCCACAAGTACCCCCAAGTCAATTAGTATTGCATCTTTCTGCAGTTTTCCTGTGTTTAAATAATATTCTGTTCTTTTGTCCTCCCTTCTAAAATAAAGAAGTATGCATTTTCGTAAATCATTCCCAATTTCCAGACTTTTTGCCCATTTTTGTAAAATATCAAGATCACTTTCCACACTGTAACCCTCTTGTTGTGCAGTCTGCAAATTTCACTACAGTACATTCGTTTCCTTCTGACAAGTCATCAATATATATTCTCAATAGTTGCAGTGCCTGCATTGATCCATTTGGAACTTCACCAGTTATAGGTCGCCAACACAAACAAAAAAGTCTTATCCCCACTCGTGGTTGCTGGTCAATAAGACAACTCTCTATCCATGCCAATATACGACCTACAACACCATGAGCTCATTTCTTAAACTTTTATGAGATACCTTGTCGAATGCCGTCTTTAATTCCAATTTTAACTAACGTACTGGTTGTCCAGTATCCGCTCTGGTTGAGACGTCCTGGAAAAAAAACACAGGAAATTATTCAGACTGTACTTCCCTTTAATGAAGCAATGCTGACGTTACTTAAAGGATTATGATTTCCAAATGTGCTGCTCTTACTTCCTTAATGATTGGTCCACAATTTTTCCAACAATAAAAATTCGCGGAGTCGGCCTATAGTTATTTGCATTTTGCCTCTGCCCCTTTGTCATATAGGCAGCATTCCAATTCTCGTGTCCCGATGCCAGGTGACTCAGATCTTCATTGTAATTACGACCTCCTGGTGAAAAGGGCCAACGCTCTGCGGTGATGCAACTTGTAGTAGGCACCCTGGTAGCTCAGAGCAAACATTTTATAATGGCAGCGTCTTAAAGTCTTGCATTCCTTTTGATGCGGCACTTTACCAAGCAGGCCGAGCGAGACAGAAGCGCACACTCACTCTTTCCCTCTTCGTCGAAAACTCTCTCTCTTTCCCTCATTCTCAGAATCTCTCTGTCGTTCACGAACGCACCACCATGCACCACAGGCAAACGCAGATAGACACAGCCACATACACACAAAGATACAGAAAAATACAGATAAACATTTTCCTTCAGGAAGCTCAGTTCTTGCTGTTCTCTGGATCACAAGCAGATCCCCGGCCCCCGACAACCGCCGCACCCCCCCACCCCGCCCCCCCCCCCCCCCCGCCACACAACCAACCCCCCCCCCCCCACTTCCCCATCACACACACACACCATCATGTAACAAAACCGATCTGTAGCGTACACACATGATGTGGAGATGCCGGCGTTGGACTGCGGGAAACACAGAAAGAGTTTTAACAACACCAGGTTAAAGTCCAACAGGTTTATTTGCTTCCAGATAAACCTGTTGGACTTTAACCTGGTGTTGTTAAAACTCTTACTGTGCATACACACATACACAGACACAGACGGGCAACACACGCATATGTGCACACACTCAATCTCACAAGTACTCCCATGTTGCAAGTTTATTAAATCATCATCTCTCTATATATGAACAAGCGTAGCCTAATACACTCCCATGTACACACCAACATTCTGATATTTCTCCATCTCCCCATGCTGGTCTCTCCCTTTGTCACACAAACATGCATACAGACACAGACGCGTGCATAGACACCCACACTCACACAGCTACATCAACATTTTAAGTTTTAACATCTCCATCTGCCAGATGCTCACTCCATTTCTCTTCCACTCACACAGTCATGCAGATGCATAGATATTATCACCTTTATCATCTCACACGTTCTGTATCAGTTAGGTACACGTACTCACTGTAGCTCACAAACACACACGCATGCCGATACGCAAGGAGCAATGTTCACATTTTTGGAACTCCCTGGTTATGGACTCCCTGATTCTCACGCGCATCTTGAAACAGACACACACAATGAGACATTTTCATTGAATTAAATTTGTGCCTGCTGTACATTGTCTGCATCAGACCCACAGCGCGAAACACACATAAACACACAGAATGAAACATTGTGGTGGAACTGTGCCTTTAAGAAATGTATTCTTTAATTATGTTCTCCGCAATTTGTAAGCAAGCCTTTTGTTACTGTAATTGGCAACGAGCTGCCTGATTGAATGTAGTTTTATTGCTGCTTAAATGGTTAAAATGTTTTTTTGTTTCTTTTTACACTGGGCTTAAAGCAGTTTCTGGTTGTTTACGACCTTTTGAATTGTTGCGGCAACAATGATTGACAGGTCAGGTGGGACAGTTTAAAAAAAAACTTTTACATTCAGTTTTGTTCAATTTCAGAGGTTGTCCTAGTTTTCCAAATGTCGGCAACACCCCGCCACCCCCCCCCCCCCCCACCCCCTCTCTCTCTTTCTCTCTCTCTCCCACTGGTGTTTTGAGAAGTTGTTCTAACTTGAAGCTTGGCTGTTTTTGTTTGTAATCGGTAAAAAAGTATTGCAATTTTTCTTCCTATGTGTCAACTGTATTCTTAAATAAACTTTATTTCACAAAGCCCCCTAATGAGTCATTTGAATCATAGCGAAAGACAGACATCTCATCCTTACCCTAGCCAAATTCAAATTGTAAAACTTATGGTCTAGGCTGACTTCATAAAATACCGTGAAGTTTCTGATCTGGATTATAACAACATGCACAAGTGAAAACGATCTGCCTTTGCTGAACACGATCTGCATCGGACAAGTATTGACAAACACAGACATTTCATCACACATACACATTTCCAGGATTATCAACATTTGTACCTTCATCCACCCACACAAAAGCATACATATAAACACGCACGCACAGACTGACATCCTCAAATTTCATAATCTCTCGATGCGAGACTCGACCGTCATCACACACAGACGCACACGTGCAGAGGGAAAGACACAGAGAAACACGCACGCACACCCACGCTCAGAAATAGACACAAACATGATAGTTTCTGACTCTGTGGGATTCCTTCTGCGTCTCCCTCTCTCGCACGCATAACCCACCTCCGGTGCCAAGCACACACGACCACACGCCTACCTCTCCCTTTAATATATGAGAACACTCTTGCCCAATGACTTCTCAGAAAGAGCGTTTCAAAAACTTACTACAATGTGAAATAAATTAGATCCTCATTCCTGTCAGAATTGACGACAATTAAATTTTAAACAATGACCCTTCAGTCAATACTGCCCCACACGAGAAAATATGGTTGGCACCTCCATTTAATCAAGAGCTGTTGGTATCCTTAAATTTCCCATCGATGAATCCTCTTACTGCTCTCAACGCTAATGGCTACAACCCTTGTCTGGCCATTATTTCCTCGAAAGACAAGTTGCCCCTTCCTTGAGTTGTTCTGGTAAACATTCGGTAAACTGCCGCTGATGTATTGAATTTTTTCCATTGGTTGGGAGTTGAAGTTTGTGCACAATAATTAATATGTGGTCTCACAAAATCCTGCACTATTGAACTCATACTTCCAGTTCCATTCAGCAGCATTGAAACGATATTGGGAGATTTCCCACTGACTGACAGATGTTCTGGCCACTCAGTGCGCTTCATATGGGAACTCACAGACGTATCAACAAATCGTGTAGCTTGTATCTGGCAGCTGCATTGTTAAATCAAGGAGCCCTGTTCGTTGACTGAAATCTGCTTGCGACATTCGGTGGGCTCTACATGGTGAATGATAGCTGTTTCATCCAATCAGAGAGGAGGGATAAATGGGACTGAATTCCTGTTCAGAAGTGTGTTGATGGTACAATGCATGCTCCGAAACAAATTTGTGAAAAATCATCATAAGAGGCTCCAAAGTGCAAAGGTAAGTTGAGTGACTGGACAAGATTTTAACAGGTGGTTGGTGTGTGGGCAAAAGTAAATTTGCCCGCTTTACAAGTGTTATGAAGGGGAGAGTAACCTTCTGTATGAAAACTAACACTCAACCAGTTTTTAAAAGTAGGTAGGATAGTACAATCTGCCTACAACAATTTATTGTGGTTAAATCAAAAATCGCTACTTGAGACTTTTCAAAAGAAACAAGAAACACTATATTTTCTAATCAACAGCAAATAGGTGAACTAAACTATCAACAAACCGAATAAAATACTGTTCTAATGGAATGCTGTTGGGAAAATTACAATTGCCACATATTAACAAGTTAAAAAAATAGCATTTTTAGTTGCACTCAAAATGCAGTCAAGTTTGTCGTCTTCCCTGAATCTTCTTTCTTCTTTATTACGTTCGCCTGAGATGAAATGAGATCTCAAGATATAAAATGTGACTGTTGCAATGGCAGAAAGTTCTGCGTGTCTCTCTGTCTGAGAGAGCCGTGAGCAGGCTGCTGGCAGGTGGTCCTCTGCCTTCTGGCAGTTTGGAGCTAGGAGCAGTGTCCTTTATACTCTCAATGACCAAGCAAAATTCGAGCAATAGCAATGGTTCACAGATTATCGAAACACCAAAGTTCAAATGCACTAGGCTGATGCGATTCGAATGCTTATTTAAAAAGATTGGTTAACATTCAGAAATATGTTTTGATTCAACTGTTCAAGCCTGGTAGCACAGCAATCCTGCTTGCTTTGCGTCTCAATACAATGTGAAAAGCTATACTGGATTCTTGCACCTGCAGTTCCCCAGCACACAGACAAAACTAAACGAACTTTCTAACGGAACAGATGTTCCAACTCTTAGCATTTCACCATTATTTAGAATGTTCCAACGGCTAACTCCACAACAGACGAAACATTACAGGAAAGAGAATGATATACATGGACGACGATTTCAGAGATCCGAAGTTGAGGGTGCAGGTACTGCAAATAACTGGAAATGCCAGTGAATTATTTTCGCAAAGTTCGAGTATAATTTGACATGACTTTTGTCATTATCAATCTGGTGCATATGAAAATGCAGACCACAACAAGATGATTTACTCTTAACTGCCTTTGCAAATGGCCCAGAATAAAATACGAGTTGTATTAAAACCGGTGTGGGAATGTCAAATAATCGGTACACGTCACTGACTGCAGAATCATGAGCACACTTTCCGATTCTCAATGACAGCGTGAGTTCATTGATTGGTTGACAGGCTGTCCGTCCGCAGGTAAACTTCTCTGATAGGATTAAGGAGCTATCATTCAACTGGCAAGTTGCCTCATTTGATGAAGGGGCTGTCCAGGATCCTGAAGATTTACTTAATTATTTGATATAGCTGTGGATTTATTAATTATTTGGAAAATCGGTGTTGACAGTTATTTCACAGCCTGCTTGAGCAGCGTTTTGAACTTATACTGAGTCACGCCGTAAATAAATGTATTTGTGCAATAACTTAAGTTTTACTTTTAACTTTTACAGATGCACCATAGAAAGTATTCATTCTGGTTTTATCACTGGCTTCTGTTCTGCCCAAGACGACAAGGAACTGCAAAAGGTCATGAATGTAGCCCAATCCATCACGCAAACCAGCCTCCCATACACTGACTCTATCTACACTTCCTTCTGCCTCGGCAAATAAGCCAGCATAATTAAGGACCCTACGCCCCCGGACATTATGTCTTCCACCAGCTTCCTTCAGGAATAATATGCAAAAGTCTGAGGTCACGTACCAACCGACTCAAAACAGCTGCTTCCCTGCTGTCAGACTTCTGAATGGACTTACGTTGCATTAAGATGGTCTTTCTCTACACGCTAGCTATGACTGTAACACGACATTCTGCAGTCTCTCGTTTCCTTCTCTTATAATGGTATGTTTTGCCGGTATAGCGTGCAAGAAACAATAATTTTCACTGTATGTTAACATATGTGACAATAATGAATCAAATCAAATCAAGTCAAGTTCCGCAGCATCCATCCTACATATTCCAAAAAAAAACAACTTCCGAATTTGTGGAATAAACGAGGCCACTAATTTAGAATATAGGAAGCATACAACATTTACCAACCACAGAAGTGTGAAGATGTGGCATATTGCAAAGAGTAAAATCATAGACTTCCTTCTGTTCTCCATCTCTGTGTCACTCGCCTGTCCTTTATTCTGACCCCTCAGGCCCGTGTGGACATGACTGCTCAATAAAAATGTCTCACTGCCAGAGCGTTGAGCAGCAGAACGAAAGTGAATCGGAGCAGCGGAGTTAAAATCTTTTCAAACCAGGCAACTGCCAGCCATCCGGGATCAGTTCAAGTGTTTACCTTTGTATTACCGAGCCATGGTACATTGCTGATTATTGCATATGTTTGAAATGTGAAGTACCTGGGGATGTTCTTTAGAAAAAGCAGAATCACGGTTTTTGTTAGGACAACAGCCGCCGTTTTGCAAGTGCAATATTGGGATCTCAACTTCCGGCAACAAATTGCAAAAAATTGATCAACGGAGAAAGTTACAGTGAACCAGACAGAACAGTTTCTGGCAGCACAGACCAGGACACCTTCTCAGCTACACTCATTGGTAATATAAAGGAACCACAGTGGGAAATAATATTAATATATGATCTGATTTAGTACGACCTCAGTAATAATGAGGAGAAGATCCGCCTTTGCCTTGGCCACCAGATAGCGTGTTGCACAGATAGAGAGACCTCACTTTCATTGGCACAGGATCAGAATTCCAATTAAATTTACTGTAAGAAAGAGAAGGGGAACATTTACAGAATTAAATATCACATATTCTGCATTTCTGAAATTGACTGTAAGGAGAGGATTTCAACAGAAAATGTGAAGCGCTGGTGGAGGCGGTGTTTTGGTTCAAGGGGGTATAACTATTACCTATTACCAGACGACCATAAGAAATCGGAACAATAGTAGGGCTTCCGCCCGCCCAAACCTGCTCCGCAATTGAACAGAATAATGGCCGATCCGACGTTCCTCACGTCCAGTTAGCTGCCCTTTCCCCTTAAGCCTTAATTCCCTGATTGATCAAAAGTCTATTTATCTCAACCATAAATATGCACAAGGACTCTGTCGCCGCATCTCCATAAGACGTGAGTTACAAAGACCTTCAACCCTCTGAGAGAATAAATTCCTCCTCAGCTCAATTTTAAATTGGCGCCCCTTTATTGTGGGACTCTGCCTTCTGGTCCGACAATCTCCCATGTGATGAAACATCCTTTCAGCATTAACTTTGTCAGACCCCTTAAGAATCAAATATATTTCAAATCCATAACCGCTCATTCTTCTAAATTCCAATGATAGAGTTCCAACTAGGTTAACAATTCCCCATGAGACAATCCCTGAATATTGAGAGTGTTGATGGGGCACACTTTCAAGTTAATGGGGGGTGGGGGGGAAGTTTCAGTGAAGATGTGCGGAGAAGTTTTTTTACACAAGGGTGATGGGGGCCTGGAAAGCAGTGGGAAATGAGGTGGTTGAGGCAGTCACATTAACCACATTTAAGACTTATGTTGGTAGACACATGAAAGGGAAATAGAGGGATATATGCAGTAGGTTTAGATTCTACTTTCTCAGAAGACGAAGGACATTTGGCATGTCAGCTACGACTCTTCCCAACTTTTACAGAAGCACCATAGAAAGCATTCTTTCTGGTTGTATCACAGCTTGGTATGTCTCCTGCTCTGCCCAAGACCGCAGGGAACTATAAAAGTTCGTGAATGTCGCCCAATCCATCACGCAAACCAGCCTCCCATTCATTGACTCTGTCTACACTTCCCGCTGCCTCGGCAGAGCAGCAGCCAGCACAACTAAGGACCCATCTCAGCCCGGACATTCTCTCTTCCACCGTCTTCCTTCGGGAAAAAATATACAAAAGTCTGAGGTCATGTACTAACCGACTCAAGAACAGCTTCTTCCCTGCTGCTTTCAGACTTTTGAATGGACTTGCCTTGCATTAAGTTGATCTTTCTCTGCACCCTAGCTGTCATTGTAACACTACATTCTGCACTCTCTCATCTCCTGCTCTATGAACGGTACGTTTTGTCTGTATGGCACGCAAGAAAAAATACCTTGCACTGTATGTTATTACATGTGACATAATAAATCAAATCAAATCAAATCAAATCAAAAGGATAGGTAAACGTGATCGGTGCAGGCTTGGAAGACCGACAGGCCTGTCCCTGTGCTGTACTGTTCCTTGTATTATACAAGTGAACCTTCTCTGAACAGCCTCCAATCAAATAACATATTGCCTTAAATAAGGGACAAAAACTGCTCACGGCACTCTACATGTGGTCTCACCTGTTAATTGAACAGTTCAGCTAAACATCCATTATCCCTTACTCAATTTCCTTGAAATTAGAACCAGTTTCCATGAACCATCGAGATGAGTGGCTGAGTCTGAGTGGTAGCTTTTTTGTGTTTCTTTCACAAGTCCTACCAAATCCCTTGTTGTTTCCGCTTTCTGTTTTCTTTTTCATTTTAAGTGATACACTATTATTTTGTTCTCTTTTCGAAAATGAACGATTTTGCAGTCTATCACATTTCACTGCATTTGTCACCGTTTTGCCCACTTACTTAACCGATGAATATATGTTTGTAAACTGTGTGTATCCTCGTTCAAGTTGTCTTCCCATATTTGTTATGTCGCTGCAAATTTAGCTACAGTACATGTGCTTCCTTCCTCCAAGTCATGTGTATATATTATAAGCAGTTCCAGTCCCAGCAGTGATCCTAGTGGAATCGCACTTGTCACCAACTGAGGAAGAACCCCTTATCCCCACCCACTGCTCCCCGACCATTGGTCAGCACTTTAACAATGCTAATATACTAATGCCAATACCATGGGATCGTATGACTTAAGCTTTTGTGAGACACGTTGTTGAAAAGCTTCTGGAAGTCCAAATACAACACATCTCCTGATTCCCCTTTGTTTTATCTGGTTGATACTTCCTCATTAATCACGAATCAATTTGTCAGACATGATTTCCCTTTCATGAAGTCATGCTGATTCTGACTGATTTGTTTATGACTTTCCAAATGTGCTGCTGCTCCTTCTTTAATCATTGATGACAATATTTCTCAAATACCATATGTTCGGCTAACCGTTGCGCGCTTTTTGCCCCCCTCCCTTTTTGAATCTGTCGTCACATTGGCAGCTTTCCAATCCTCTGGCACTTTTCCAGAATCCAGGATTTGGGGAAATTAAAACCAATGCATCCAGCGCTACTTATTTAGTATCTTGATGGAAGCCATCAGGGCGAGGAAGCTAATTTGTCTTTAGTCCCATTAGTATGTATATTACGGGCGAAGTAGAGAGAGGTATGTTATTATTGAGTCAGTCGGAGAGAACCTATTCGTAGAGATTATGAAGCATGTGATCACTGGGAACTTAGAAAATAATGATATGGTTTCACAGAGTCAACATGACGATGGAATTCAGGATTTGACAAATATGTTGTGTTTTCTGAGGACATTATTTGAACACACATAAAAAAACAGTGGATGCGGAACATTACAAACGCTTTGAAGACGGTTCCAGAACGGATTGTAGCAAGAGGTTTAAAGCATATGGGGTTGGAGAATGCATGCTACTATTGCTTGAGAAATGGTTAGTAAACTTAAAACAGAGATCAGGAATAAATCTTTTGTTCTCGTAGTGCAGATTCTTCGTAGTGTGCTGGAACAATCATTTGTGTTTGAACCACATCTGATCGCAATCTGCATTGGTGACTTGGATGTGTGAATCAAATTTAGAGATTTGCTGATGGAAGAGAGCTCGGTAGGACTGTCAACTGAGGGAAGTTGTTCGTGGAGATTTAGAGCAATTTCAACAGGTGAAGGGAGTGGATGGGAACTTGTCTGATTTTGTGCTGTATTACCCACTTCTGTCGAAAAAAAATCAGAAACATTTTTTGATTAATGAGAGGTCCAGAAGTGTGATTTCTTTCACTGACGTTTGTTAACAGAGTTGGGCGCCATGGTTCGTGATCCACTGAAAGTTAACTTTGCAGCTGCAGCAAACAATTAAACTGGAATGCAGTTAATATTCCTGGCAAAGTAAATTGAGCGCAGTTGTAAAAAGGTATTGCTTCATTTGTTTGGAATCTGTGTGAGGCCGCAACTGGAGAATTTTTAACAGATTTGGTATCTTGATTGAAAGAAGGCTGCACTTGACATTGACCGAATGCAATCGGGATTCGCCACCCTGATTGCTCGAATGGCTGAAATGCCCAAGAGGAACCTTTGAGGAAACTGCGATGTTGCTGCTTGCGGCATCCACATTTGAGGGTGATATCGTCTCGCAACTTTTGGGCTTGATGGGATCCATGTTGATCGGACGCTTCATCCAGCAGTTCATGTTAGAACCAGTGCAAACAGACAAGCCATGGTATCCTACAGCGTAGAAGGAGGACATTCGGCCGATTGAGTCCGCACCAACCGTCTGATAGAGTTTCTTACAAAGGCCCCCATCCCATACCCATCCTCCCTCCGGCCCATCCGCATGTTGGCACAGAATGAGGGGAAGGAGATAAATAAAATAAAGGAGGAGGAGTTTGATTACTCAGAAGATGGTGAATGTTTTCAATTCGGCACCCAGGTATTGCGGAAGATCAGTCACTGCGCATTTTCAATTTAGAAACGGAATTGTTTATGTGTAATAATGTCTTAAATGTCATAGAATTCTTACAGTTCAGAAGGAGGCCTTTCGACCCATCGAGTCTTCACCGACCAGAATCCCACACATGCCCTATCACCATGACCCCTAGGCATTTATCCTATCTAGTCCCCCTGACCCAAAGGGACAGTTTGGCATGGCCAATCCACCGAAGCCGTACATCGTTGGATTGTGGGAGGGAAAGGGCGCACCCGGAGGAAACCCATGCACACATGAGCGAACTTGCAAACACCGGACAGAGAGTGACCCAAGCCAGGAATCGAACCCGGGTCCGTGGCACTGTGAGGCAGCAGTGCTAACCACTATGTCCACGTGCCGCTGCAAGTGTTGATGATGATAGTACTGGAAGAATAAATAAGAGGTCAATAATCAACCACCAGCGGTTTACACGGCGAGCCGATCTCGAGTGATCAAATGGGCGACCTCTTTCCTAACTCTCATTATCTTAAAGATCACCACACTAACGGAAACGACTCCCTGCCAAGGACAGATTACCCTGCTACAATCCACCTCGGATCAGGCACCCACTGGGACCAAAGCACCTGCCAGAATCTGGCTGCCCATCGTAGTATGAGAAACGCTCAGATATCGCTCTGGAGCTCGGCTTTGCTTATGTGTCTCTCAGACTCGAAACGTGAACACTGCTTTTCTTTTCACAGATGCTGCCAGAACAGATATGGAAAGGATATCATTAAACTAGAAAGAGTGCAGAAAAGATTTACCAGCATGCTATCGGGACTTGATGGTTTGGGTTATAAGGAGAGGCTGGATAGGCTGGGACTTTTTTCACTGGAACGTAGGAGGCTGAGGGGTGAACTTATAGAGGTCTATAAAATAATGAGGGGCACAGTTCAGCTAGATAGTCAATATAATTTCCCAAAAGTACGGGAGTCTAAAACTAGAGGGCATTCTTTTAAGGTGAGAGGGGAGAGATGCAAAAGTGTCCAGAGGAGCATTATTTTCACACGGAGTTTGGTGAGTGTCTGGAACAAGCTGCCAGATGTAGTAGAAGAGGCGGGTACAATGGTGTATTTTAAAAGCATTTAAATAGTTACATGGATATGATGGGTATAGAGTGGTAAGGGCCAAATGAGGGCAATTGGGATTAGCTAAGGTGTTGAAAAAAGGGCGGCATGGACAAGTTGGGCTGAAGAGCCTGTTTCCATGCTGCAAACCTCTATAGCTCTATAGCTGCCGAGACTCTCGGGCATTTTCTCATTCTTTGACATCAAATTTAGATCCAAACAGGCTCCAAGACAAATCTTTGGGCCACACGAACCTCTTGTCGAAAAACTCTGAGGATTCGGCCCCTTTCCAGCCGCCACTCAGGATCAGATCTTATCAGGATCAGACAACCGGTATCATCAGGCCGCCCGAAGATTAAACCACAGCCTTGGAATCAGGATCAATATTCCATCAGAGTCTGACCTCCATCACGACATGATTTGCCTCAGGATCAGACCACCCTTCGGGTGATTCTCCCCTCAACATTAGTTACCCATGAGGGTCAGACACCTTGAGGTTCAGACATCCATCATGATTATAATCTAAGGTGTACCAATCTCAATATGACTCGGGCCCACACAGGATCAGATTCCCATTAGGATCCATCACCATTGCTTAGCCCCCAACGTCCTCCGCCAGGTTCACATCTGTGCCCAGAATGGGCACCCATCCACATTTGACAACATCTCCTGTAAAGCAGATTGGCTGGTAGGATCGTGACATCACAGTGACATTACATGTGATTTCAGTGACATCACAGTATCAGAACCTGTCATGAGTGGATCCTGGTCATGGTCTGTGATACCTGAGTTCACACCTTTGTCAGGATTAGGCATCACCCAGGATCAGATACTGCTGAGCATCAGGAATCCGAGCATGATGTTACCCATCCACGTTCGTACACCTCAACTGAACAGTTACAATCGAGAAACAGCCTCCCATTGGGATCAACCCACACCCCTCCCACCCCCATGCCCTCTTGCCAATATTGCCTGACTGATCATACGCACTTAAAACCAAATAGTCCTCTGGATCCAGCAACGTCTGCCATGTCAAAAACTCCCCATATTATTGATATTGCTCAGAATTAGGCCCGGTTTGGTCCAGGCTCCCATTTTTGAATTGTTACCCTTTCGTGCTTCGCATATCCTCAGGGTATGAATACTTCTCAATAGCAGGCAACCCTTCGTATCAAAACGTCCAAAGGATTAAAATTGCAACTTCTGTATTAGTCCCCCATCAGGATGAGGACAAGTGTCCAGAACCAATCCCAAATCTCCGGAATCAAGCTCCTTCCATGACATTGCCACAATTCCCAAAGATCCGATCACAACTAAGGGCCAGAATGCAGCAATTCCCTGGACCATCCTTCCCATCCTATGTGCTCCTGAGCATCACATCAGTCTAAAGCCATTGACAGACTCGCCTCAGTGTGTGAGTCGCCTTCCCAGAGTCAAGCCTACCTTCCTTTTAAAGTAGTCCTTCTGCCAGCTCAGGATCTCATGGGGGATAGATCCTTGAAATATGACATTACTCTCTCCCAGATTACTTCACCCAGAGCGCGTCAACCCTCCCTGCCATGCATCAGATGGTTTGTGCAACTCGGGATCTGACACCCAGGAGGAAGGTCGCCACCTTGTTCTATATGAGAATTGATGAATTGGAAATCCTGACTGACAAATTTATTAGAATCCCTTATGGTGGTAACTAACAGGAAGGGTAAAGGGGAACCTGTAGATTTAATATACTTGGATTTCCAAAATGCATTTGCGGAGGTGCCTACCAAATTGTTGATGTAGAATTGATGGGATAAGTAATTGGAACATATTGGCCGCACACAGACTGAATAGAAGAGTTCAGAAAATCGAATAATAAATGTGTTTTTGATCCGATGCCAACAGAGAGGAGACTCAACCTTGATCATTCAATCCAGTTTGTGATGGTAAGAAGTCCAAGCAAATCAGATTTCCACCAGAAAGGAAGAGTAGAGACATGGGAAGTGGGGCCTTTGGAGGTGAAGGGACAACTGTGCATCGTCTGTACTTGCAAATGAACGTTAAGGGGTATAGTTCCTCACTGTGTTTCGGAAATGCGAAGAGAATGAGATATAAAGTGTTCAATTAGGGGACTTTAATAATTAGTGGCCCAGATATAACTTGACCATTTTTGGACAGTAATCGCGTTATTTTCACGTGAGATATCACAAAAAAGCGAAAATTCGAATATGTATTTTTTGTCTTAGAACTGAAATTGAAACAATATTCTTGCTGCCAGTTGTAGCGTCCACTTGTCCTTACTATTCGTAAATTTGTAATAATTCGAAACATGTAATTCAAATTGATATACTGTCAGACACTGCCAGTAATACGTTGTCATCTGGAAGTGTGTAATGAATTATTTTCACCCAAGTCCAGTAAACTTGAAGCATATCAACCTCAATGCAATGGTCAGTTTATCTCGAAATGAAGGATGGCATGAAGCCAGCCTGCATACATATATGATGTGACTGATGCAGAAAATCAGCTCGATCTCTATACCGCACAAAGTGCTGTAGCCGATCTGGATTTAATTATTACTCGCAGGTTTATAATAACTGCATCTCGATGAGCTCTCTGTTACCCACTCCATCGACAGATCCAACGAATTGTTGAAGCCTGATGATATCACAACATCATGCTGACGCTACCTGATGACCTTGTGTTTTGTCTAAATGCCTATCTTTAACCGCCGTAATAATCAATTATTTCATAGTCGCAATGACAGACAATCAACTATCTGGTCGATGAATTCCACTGAATCGCCTCGCTGACTTCTACCATAGAGTTGTCAGCAACAAAGTTTCTTGAATTACTTGCATTGCTATCAGGCCTCTTTGATTAGATTAATACGATTGAAAAACATAATTTTAATTTTCTAAATGCTTTATGTCAATTACAACTTAAATGAATCATTACAATAGGAACGGACATCAAACTCGCATCAATAAGAAACAGGGAGTAAAGGAAAAAAGAATTTACTAAGACATGGGAAAAATGAGTAGTTGTTCTGTGTAAATATCAACACTGGGATCGCTGTCCTTCATCAGTTATGATAGGATACGAAATTGAAAAAAAAACAATGTCAAAAATTACAAACTCAACTTGTGCGAGCAGTCAACAAAGAAAAATACAACAAAGTACCTGATCAAAACAATAGGTATTGATTAGTATCTACAATGCACTTTTCGCTAGTAAATTCTAATCCTTTTGCTGAGCATTAACTGCTCGTCTATCTATAGATCTTTGTCGCAGATGAATAGGACAAAAAAATAAACTATTGAGACTTTTCACTTGATACAATCGTCACTAAACATTGTCAAACAAAAACAAAACTTTTCCAGTTTACCGTCAATTACTTTCTGAAAGCACATGGGCATTCATAACCATAATATTCCTTGAATGAAATAAAATAACAATCATAGAAAAACATTATTGAAGTGAAATCAGCTGAGAATATTCCTGATTTTGATTTTTGGTCAGTGTGATTTTACGATCCGTCCCCTGATTATCTTCCTTGTGACAGTTTGCATTGATTACGCTCATGCAGAGTACCACACGCTATTCCTCAAAATGCAACAAAATGATAATCCAGAGAGCCTGTCTTTTACAATTCATTACCAATTGAGTCAATAAAATTAATTCAAAAGGATAATTCAAGAAATATGTGCTAAACAAAGGATAGCTCTGCTCGTGTGCCTGTGTAATGGTTGTTAAAAAGAAACGCCATGTAACACTATAATTCGCAAAGCTAAATCAGAATGCAGCTCACAAACATATTTATACAACTTCAATCTTCACTTAACAGGAACACAAATAATGGCAAGAGCCACGAAGTATATTTTAGGGATCAGATGAAACGTTTACAGCATTTTCAGAATGAGGTGATCTGACACTTCGTTTTCTGAACAATCCCTCTGTATGAAAATTTAATCTGACACATTCGAAAAGTCTTCATTTATATGGCACAGGATTATCCCAGGGATATTAAAGTTGAAATATTGTTCATCTTGGTTTACGTTTTCGATTGAACATACAGATTGCAAAATCGAATTGAGTGATAGAATGTGTCATTTCTGATCGATTTATCAATATCCAAAAAGTGGGCAATTCTGATTGCATTAATCAACTACAAAAATCAGAAGCTTTATTCTACAAACAAATAATGCAGTCCAATCATAAACCATCGGTCCCACCTGTATTTGTTTTGTCGTCTTAGTCCTGTCTTCCTCCTCAGACTGATCACAAATAACTCAATCACAAATGGGTGGTCATCTCTCTGGGATCTTCTCCTGCACTCTGAGCTAACGCTGCTCTCTTTTAATTGCACATTATGTGAAGTAAATAAATGGGACTACTTGTGTATATTCATTGCAAAATTCAATAAAATTAAGCATCTGAAATATATGTACCACGAGAAAAGAATACACCTCGCAAAGCAATACAGCAGGGCAAACGAATAAAAAAAAACACTGACACGTAATAAATTCGCAGGCCGCAACCCCCTGTAACATATTACAAAAAATACAATTTAAAAAACAATAATCGATATTGCCACAAGAATGACGCAGCAGCAAGATGTAAGGCAAATGCTCCAAAGGAATTAAGCCCTTCATCTCAGGCAGACAGCCCAATTAATAGAGTCCAAGAAAATAACTCCTTAACCTATGCAGGCGCTTTAACTAATACATCACCTCCCACAAAGAAATGTGCTACGGCTGATCGCGATGCTCCAACTAAAGAGACACTTCAGCATCAATTGGCAAAGATAAATGAGAAAGCTTATTATGTGGAGACAATCCAACTAATATCGATTTTCCCACTGATTAATCATTCTAACTGGCACAAGATCGACAAACATTACGGATCCTGAAAGTGGTACAGACCCACTGAATGACAAAAATCCTCCAAGGGATTCCAATCCTAATTTGGATGCAAAAAAAAAACAACTGATGATGAACTTCCAACACAAGTAATCACACCAACTGGTAGAGACATCTATCTGAAACAGATTCTCAACGAGATAACTGTTCGCCAAACAATACATCAACTACAATTGATGAACACCCTCCAGCGGCTATGGACGCTGGAGCATACACAAAACCTCCAACCAATGGAGGCATCTGATTGAATAGACCTGACAAACGATGTCGACCCTTCAAATAATGCAGAATTGCCAACAGATAGAGACCCTCGAGTTGCAATAGAGCCTCCAAGTGACAGAAATTCTCCAACTGTAAATTACCTTACAAATAATGCATCAATAATCCATCTGATGCAGTCTGCCCAAACGAAAGTAACAGTGGAACTGGCACGAACCTTCAAACAGATAGGGACCATGCAACAAATGCAGACACTCCAACTGATATGGAAAATTCAAAATCAAATGACCCAGCATGAATACAGTGCCTGCACCCCCACCATCACTATCTGATTCACACCTACCTACTGATGCAGACCTTGCAAAAGAAACATAGAAAAACATGTGTGAAATACAGTAGGAGTAGGCAATTCGGCTCTTCAAGCATACACTGCCATTCAATATGATTACGACTGGCCATATGAATAACCTCAAAGAGCCTTCCCCAAAATAATTTTATTCCTGTCCACCGAAGAACTATATCTGGCTCCATTTTGAGTGCATAATCGACAGAGACCCTCAGACTCATGCAGGCCTTCCAAATTAAAAAAAATCTCCAACTGTATAAGAAATTTCTCTCGAGTTAGCATGTCCAAACAAAACCTTCCCTCCAAGAAAAAAGACCTTGCAACTGGGACACTCAACTTATCCAGCCTCTCGGTTTGATGCAGACTCTCAATCGATATGGACATTGCAGCTGATGCAGAGACTCCGACAGAGACAGGTACCCAAAGCAAATAGACTGACCCTCGACATAATGTAGACAACATCTCGATGGAGCTTCCTGCCATTGATACCCCTGTCCACTGATACAGTCATAAAAAAGGATAACCATCCTCCAAAAGATACAAACCCTGCACCTGATAGAGATACTCAGGGCAACACAGATCCATAGACTAATGTAGCCAATTATTTAAATGCGGATCCTGTAACTGACACAGAAACTCAGATTGATTCAGAACTTTCAACTGATCAAGACCTTGCGTCAGATAGAGGTTCTCCCGCTTATCGGACGATTCAGATCATACAACGAATTGAAACACACGAAATGATGCAAAACCTTCAGCGGATGCATAATTCCAATAGAAAGACCTTTCAGGATATATTGAATATATGATTCTATGAGTTGTCACGACTGGAGGCAGCCTTAAATTTTCACACCAACCCCAAATTTCCCCAATATACGCATTGGGCTCCTCTCTTCACAGCGCCAGATTCATGGTGCAAGAGAGACAGCATATAGACGCACAGAGATATCAAGCACAAAAACAGCCAAACTCGTCCATGCCAACGAGGTTTCCTGAACTGAATCAGTCTCATTTGCCTGCGTTTGGCCCATCTCCCACTGAACCTTTTCTATTCATGTAACTGACCAAATGTACTTTGAAAGTTGTAATGGTACCCACCTTTACCTCCTCTTCCGGCAGCTCGTTTCATATACGTGCCACCTTCTATGTCAAAAGATTTCACTGAAGGTCCTTTTAAAATTTTTCAGCTCTGACCTGAAACCTGTGGCTCTCGTTTGGAACCCCGCCCCCCCTCCCCCTCCCCTTACCTTGGGGAACGACCTTTGCTATGCACATTATCTATGCACCTCACGAATTCATAAACCTCTATAAGGTCACCCCTCATCCTTCTACTCTCCAGGGAAAGAGGGCCCAGCCTATGCAGCCTCTCTCCTTTTAATTCAAATCTTCTAGTCGGAGTAACATCCTCATAACTCTTTTGTGCACTCTTTCAAGTTTAATAGCGTCCATTCTGTCGCAGGACGATCAAAATTGTACGCAGTACTTCATATTATTTTTGGCCTTGACATTATTTTGTACTGGTGTAAATAGCATTTCAACTTCCATGCTCAATACTGTGACCGATGAAGGCAAGTATGTCAAGCACCTTGTTCCCCACTCTGTCTACCGTGAAGCCACTTTCAAGGAACAATCGACCTGCACTCCTAAGTTACAATGAAAAACATTTTCATTGAAGAACCACAAATGTTACATTGTATCTATCAACTGACAATTTGTTTCATGTGCTTTAAACATTGAAGCGTAAAGACATGGCCTGGTATCCCTCATAAATCTAATTTGCTGCGTACTCCATTGCAGGACACTGCGAGGAATGTCTGGCATTGTGTGCGTCGGAAGGCGATCAATAATATAAGGTTGAAGGAAGAGTATAATAAAGGCCATGATCTCTGAAACCAGTTTCAGAGACGAGGCGCCTGATTTGCGACCGCAGATACAGGCATTCGTGGAGATCACTATTGTTACCAGAGAATTGTTGATCCAGAATCCCATCACTTGGTGGATGTCTTGGAAGAGTTCAACAGAGACATGGAAGGGAAAGAATGAATTGTCATTCAACAAGCGTAACGCCATACAGCCTGCATGCATCCGCTCTGAACTATTTGTCAGGAAAGAAATATGTTAAGTACAACACTTTTTTAAAAATATACCTGATGACATCAGGTTCTCACGAAATATACAATCCCTGTGAACAAAGAAGATTATTGTGGTCAGAGAAAAACATTCTGAAACCAAGTGGGAGATGCCATCCATTGGATTTTCTCTGACTTTTTCATCACACTCCCGAAGATAATTATAACGCGATCCAATTCACCTCTGTGAACTTCTGGCTTCTGCACCAGTGCTGCAAAAATCAACTCTTGAATAAGTACGCTTAGAATCTTGTTGAATGCCGTTCTGCTCGGCACACAATCTGGAGGACATGGTTGCAATGGAGAGGGGGACCGCGGAGATTGTCAAGATTGTTGCCTGGGGTGTAAATGTTTACCTATGAGGAGAGAGTGGATAGGCTGTGATTTTGTTTCCCTGTAGCAGAAGTGATATGATGGAGGTATACAACATTTTGAGAGGCTTTGATACGACAATTTGTAATAATGCTTTCCCCATGGCAGAGGTGCCTAAGACCACAGGGCATGGCATTAATTTGAGGAGTAAGTGGTTAAGCGGAGATATAAGTATTTCTCTTTGCAAGAGTACCTTGTGGATGCAGGTACTCTCACGAAATTAAAGCATCTGATCAGGGACTTAAATCGCCATGGCGCAGTAAGCTATACACCAAGTGCTGCTAAATGGGATGGATATCGCTTGATAATTGATGATCTAAATATATATTGTGGGCCGAAGGACAGTTTTCTGAGCTGTGTGACTCGATGACTGCATGACACTATGTTCCAAGCAAGGATCCACATCCAGCATTTCCAACTCTTCTTACAGTTTTCCTTTGTCTTTAATAGCCACGAACATTTATGTTTTACACACAGCCTCTCGGTGATCAACTCACTTTTAACTGTTACTTTTGCTGTGGCTTTACTTGCTCGACGAAAATCTCAACAAATGTATGATTATTTCATATATCTGACTCTCAATAGGAATCTTCAGCAAGTATACACTTGTCGGATCTGCTCTAGGCGTCAATTAAATTGTGCACTTCCGATATAATTCCATTCCCTCTACTCCTTTCACTTAAGTTCCCAGGAAACACACTTTTTATTCCGTTGCTCTTACCAATAACTCTCCTCTGGTTTATGTGATTTGCCTTCCCGCTTCCCTCTCGTATGCTGCTTTGGAATCTTTCAGTACTGAGGGAGACACTCTGCCTCTATTTATTAATTTGCAAGTACTTGTCATATCTTAAGCTAGAAACTAAACAAAAGAATCTGTTTCACCTAAAGGTGGCCACTGATTGTTAAGTAATGGGGGACATAGAAGAATCTGGGGGGTGAACGAAGTTGGATTTGGAGGGGACCTCTCTGGATTTGGGGCACATATAGGGATTTGCGGGGACTGAGAGGAATTAGGCGTACTGATGGGAGTTGGCAGAACATCGAGGAATTTGGCGGGGTGCTTACTGGGATCGAAGGGGGCTTGGGGGAATTGTGTATCTCAGAAGGAGTGGGGGACTGAGATATTGAGATATGGGCGGCACGGTAGCACAGTGGTTAGCACTGCTGCTTCACAGCTCCAGCGACCTGGGTTCGATTCCTGACTTGGGTCACTGTCTGTGTGGAGTTTGCACATTCTCCTCGTGTCTGCGTGGGTTTCCTCCGGGTGCTCCGGTTTCCTCCCACAGTCCAAAGATGTGCTGGTTAGGTTGATTGGCCATGCTAACAATTGCCCCTTAGTGTCCTGGGATGCGTGGATTAGCGGGTAAAATATGTAGGGATATGGGGGTAGGGCCTGGGTGGGATTGTGGTCGGTGCAGACTCGATGGGCCGAATGGCCTCTTTCTGTGCTGTAGGGTTTCTATGATTCTACGAGGGTGGGATCATGGACAGCTTAGTGTGGTTCGAGGAAATTCGGCGGTTTCAGAGGGATTTGTGGGACATAGAGTGATTTTGGGGAGGGGAACTAGAAGGATGTGGGGTGGTAGTTGTATTTGGGGGGTTCACAGACGGACCTGGGGCAACGTAGGTGAATTTAGGAAGGCTTGGAGACATTTACATGATGGGCCAGTGAGCCTTACATCAGTGGTAGGGAAATAATTGAAGAGGATTTTTCAAGACAAGATATGCTCTCACCTGGAAATGTGTGGACGTATTAGCGAGAGGCAACATGGTTTTGTGAAGGGCAGGTAGTCTCTCACTAACTTGATCGAGTTTTTCAAGGAAGTGTTGAAGAAGATTGTTGAGGATAGGGTAGTGAATGTTGTCTACATGAGCTTGAGTTCGACTTTGGCGAGGTCTCTCATGGCAGACTGGTGCAGAAGGGGAAGTCGCATGGGATGAGGGGTAAGCTGGAAAGATGGATACAGAACTGGCTCGGTTATAGAACAGTAAGAAGTCTCACAACACCAGGTTAAAGTCCAACACGTTTATTTGGTAGCAAATACCATAAGTTTTCGGAGCTTGCTGCTCCTTCGTCAGATGGAGTGGTCTCTGTTCTCCAACAGTGCACAGACACAGAAATCAAGTTACAGAATACTAATTAGAATGCAAATCTCTACAGCCAGCCAGGTCTTAAAAGGTACAGATAATGTCGTTGGAGGGAACATTAAACACAGGTTAAAGAGATGTGTATTGTCTCCAGACAGAACAGCTGGTGAGATTATGCAAGACCAGGGGCAAGCTGTGGGGGTTACTGATAATGTGACATAAATCCAACATCCCGGTTTAGGCCGTCCTCATGTGTGCGGAACTTGGCTATCAGTTTCTGCTCAGTTTGTGCCGGATCATCGACACGGATGCCATCATCTCACGTGAGAACACCATCTACCAGGTACACGGTACATACTCTTGAAACTCGGCCAACGTTGTCTACCTGATACGCTGCAGGAAAGGATGTCCCGAGGCATGGTGCATTGGGGAAACCATGCAGACGCTACGACAACGGATGAATGAACACCGCTCGACAATCACCAGGCAAGACTGTCCTCTTCCTGTGGGGGAGCACTTCAGCAGTCACGGGCATTCAGCCTTGGATCTTCAGGTAAGCGTTCTCCAAGGCGGCCTTCACGACACATGACAGTGCAGAGTCGCTGAGCAGAAACTGATAGCCAAGTTCCGCACACATGAGGACGGCCTAAACTGGGAAGGTGGATTTATGTCACATTATCAGTAACCCCCACAGCTTGCCCCTGGTCTTGCATAATCTCACCAGCTGTTCTGTCTGGAGACAATACACATCTCTTTAACCTGTGTTTAATGTTCCCTCCAACGACATTATCTCTACCTTTTAAGACCTGGCTGGCTGTAGAGATTTGCATTCTAATTCGTATTCTGTAACTTGATTTCTGTGTCTGTGCACTGTTGGAGAACAAAGACCACTCCATCTGACGAAGGAGCAGCAAGCTCCGAAAGCTTATGGTATTTGCTACCAAATAAACGTGTTGGACTTTAACCTGGTGTTGTGAGACTTCTTACTGTGCTTACCCCAGTCCAACGCCGGCATCTCCACATCGGTTATAGAAGACAGTCCTTAGCTGTTGAAGGGTGTGTTTCTGAATGGAGGGCTGTGGCTTGTGGCGTTCTTCAGGGGTCTGTGCTGTTACATTTGCAGTTTGCAATATATATGTGTAAATGATTTGGAGGAAAATGTAACTGGTTTGACTTCTAAGTTTCTGGACGACACAAAGGTTGGTGAAACTGTGGACAGCGATCACGACCATCAGAGGATAAAGCACGGAATATACATCGGTTCGAAACTTTGGCGGAGAGATGGATGATTCTGTTTAATCCGGACAAATATGAGATAATGCACTGTGGAAGGTCTAAAGCAGATGGGAAATCTACAGTCGATGGCAGAACCATGAAAAATATTGATAGGCAGAGGGATCTGGGTGTACAGGTACGCATGACACTGAAAGTGGCAACACAGGGAGAGAATGGAGTCAAGAGGGCATATTGCATGCTTGCCGTCATCGGCTGGGGCATTGAGTTTTAAAATTGGCAAATGATGTTGCAGTTTTATTGAAAACTTAGTTGGGCCACACTTGGTATTTGCTGTTCATCTCTGGTCGCCAACACCCAGAAGGATGTGGAGGCTTTGGAGAGGGTACATAAGAACATACGAGGATGTCGCCTGCTATGGCGGGCTGTAGGTATGAAGAGAGGTTGGAGAAATTGGTTTGTTCTCAGTTGAACAACGGATGTTGAGGGTTTACCTGATCGAAGTCGACAATATTATGTGGGGCATGGAAAGTGAATAGTCAGAAGCATCTTGCTAGGGTGGAAAAGTCAATTACGAGGTTTACGGTGTGAGGGGCAAAGTTTAAACCAGATGTACGAGGCACTTTTGTTTTACAGACGATGGTGGGTGCCTGGAACTCGCTGTCGGTGGAGGTCGTGGAAGCAGACATGATAGTGACTTTTGAGGGGTGTCTTGCCCAATTCATGAATATGATGTGAATGGAATGATGTTGTCCCCGGAATGGTAGGGGTTTTTAGTTCTGCTGGGTGGAATGGTAGGTTCAGGCTGGGCGGGTCGACGTGCCTTTTTGGTTGCTGTAAGTTTCTTTATTCCTTGGGACTTAAAGGGATTGGGATAAGGGGCTTAGAGGCATTTCGGATCTTACATCGATTTTGGGGATCAGATTGATTTAGTGGGGATTAAGAGAAATTTAGCGCGAAATAATAGTGATTTGGAGATTGGGACTTAGAGAGTCTGGACGTCCTAGAGTGATTTGGGAGGGGGGGGGGCATGGAAGGATATTAGAACGTGGACTTAGAGAGTTTCGGGGGCTTAACTTGATCGGTTGAGACTTGAGGGGATTTGGCGTTACGTCGAAGGAATTTGGGGCGGGAGTGTCGAGGGAGTGGGGCATCCATATTTGATGGGGACTGAGATGCATTTGGGGCAGTACGAAGAAGGATTGGGATGATAAAGTGATGGGGGACTTAAAGTGACTCCAGTGGTACTTAGAGGGATTTAGGGGCAAGGTTTGAGAAACATTAGTGAGTTTGTGAAGAATTTAGAGTACGTTAATGAGAAGTTAGTGAAAAGTTGAAGTTCGTGACAGGAGAAAGCAAACAGACAGAGAAAAGAAACAAGGAAACAAAGAGACAGAGAGAGAAAAATGCAGGGACAGAAAGAGACGGATAGAGAAATATACAAAGGTGGAATGAGGAAGGTGGACGAAGAGAGGGGGAGAAAAGCACTGGGTGAAATACACAGAGGGATAAAGAGAGAACAAGGCAAAAAGGAAAAAGAGATGGGTAAAGGCTCTGGGAGAGAAATGAACGTGAGCAGAAAGAGACAGTGGGTAGTGGGACACGGAGAGAAAGAAATAGGGAGAAAAGGAATTTGGGGAAAAGAGAAAAAGAGGCAGACACAATGACAAACAGCGAGAAAAAAAAGAGAGACAGAGAGAGAAAGAGAAAGAGAGGAAGAGGGAGAGAAAGAGGGAGGGACAAAGAGAAGGACGGAGAAAATGGCGTAGAGAAAGAGAGAGAGAGAGATTCCCAGAAAAAATCACTCTTCATGTTGGGACCCTTTCTACACCACAACTTTTGAGCCCTTCCCAGATCGCCATCTTCCCAGCATTACCGAATCTCCAGGTTGGAGAGAGGGACTGAGAAATACAGAGGGAGACAGCAAGCGAAAAGGTGTAGAGAAAGCAAATTAAAAACATAGAGCGGACGCTGAATCGAGCGATTAGCAGAAAGAGAGAAGTCAAGGTGGAGAAAATAACAGTTGTGGAAAAAGTGACAGCGAGAAAAATTCTGAGTGAGAAAAAAAGACATTGAGTGAACGTAAGGTAGCAAGAGACAGCCAATTGTGAGAGACACAACTGTAAAACGAATGAGAGAGAATGGCCGACATGAGGCTGATAAAGAGGTTTATACTCAGCATTCGATGCGATGGGGTCCTTCAATTGTCTCTATATATCAAGTGCTGCTCAATACGATGAAAACGGCTTGCAGATTCATGATCTAAATATATATTGTGAGCCGAATGGCCTGGTTCTGAACTGTGTGACTCCATGATTGCATGACACCATGTTCCGTGCAAGGATCCACATTCAGGATCTGCAACCCTCCTTTCAGTTTTCCTTTGTCTTTAACTGCCACGAGCATTTATGTTTTGTACACATCTCTCGGTGATCCACACACCATGTTTAACTGTTGCTTCCGCTGTGGCTTTACTTGCTCTACGAAAATCTGAATAAATGTATGATTATTTCATATCGCTGACTCTCAATAGCAAATTTCAGCAGATATACACTTGTCAGCTCTGTCCTTAGTGTCAATGACATTATGCAATTCCAATATAGTTCCAGTCCCCCAACTCCGTTAACTTCAAATTCCAGGAGACTCTTTTTTCATTTCCTTGTCCTTACAAATAACTCTCCGCTGGTTTATGGAACATGCTTTCTTGCTTTCCTCTATTATGCTGTTTCCTCATCTTTCAGAACTGAGGGAGGTCATCTGCCTTTTTCTGTGAATTCACTTGTCGTATCAAAAGCTAGAAACTAAACAGAAGATCCTGTTTCAGCTAAAGGCGGCCTCTGATTGCGAAGCAATGGGGGACATCGAGGAATCTAGGAGGATGAACTTAGTTGGATTTGTAAGTGACCTGTCTGTATTTTGGGCACATCTCGAGATTTGCAGGGACTTCGAGGAAATAGGCATACTGAGTGGGATTTGGCAGAACATAGAGGTATTTGGCGGGTTGCTCATTGGGACTAGAGGGGGCTTGGAGGGAATTGGTTATCTTAGATGGATTGGGGCACTTTGAGAGATCTAGAGGGCGGGGCAGTTTAGTGTGGTTACAGGAAGTCCGGCGGGTTTTACCGGGATTTGTGGGTCTTAGGGGGGTTTAAGGGAGGGTAACGAGAGGGATTGGGGTGGTAGATAGATTGCGGTGGGAGGGAGGGGGGTGGGGGGGAGCGGATTTGGATGGATTTGGGGCAACTTAAATGAGATTTATGCGATGGGGGCGGGAGTGTAGAGGGAGTGGGGGCCATCCATATTTGGGAGGGACTTATATGTACTTCGCGGGGGGGGGGGGTACTAAGAAGGATTGGGGAAATAAAGTGATGGGGGGACGTATAGTGATTTTAATGGAACTTGGAGGCATTTGGGGGTAGGTTTGAGGAACAGTAGAGTGTTCGTGAAGAATTAAGAGAACATTAGTGAGAAGTTGGTGTGAAGTTAGTGAAAACTTAAAGTTAGTGACGGGAGAAATCAAAGAGACCGAGAGAGAAAAGAAACAAGGAAACAAAGAGACAGGGTGAATAATGCAGGGACGGGAACGTACTGGACAGAGTACGAAACAGATGTGGAATGAGGCAGGTGGATGAAGAGAGGGGGGAGAAAGAGGCAGGATGAAATAAACAGAGTGTGAAAGAGAGAAAAATGCAAATAGAAATGGGGTTTGATAGAGAAAGGGTCAAGGGGAGAATGGTACATGAGCAGAAGGAACGGGTTGAAGGGAGCTGGAGAGAAAGAGATAGAGAGAAAAGGCACGTGGGGAAAAGAAAAAACGAGCCAGAGACAATGATAGATAGCGAGACAAAAAGAGGGACAGAGAGAGAAAGAGAAATAGAGAAAGAGGGAGAGAAAGAGGGAGGGATAGTGAGAAGGACAGAGAAAACGACGTCGAGAAAGAGGGAGAGAAAGAGGGAAGGACAGTGAGAAGGACAGAGAAAAAGACATAGTGAAAGAGAGAGACAGAGAGACAGAGAGCGATTCGCAGAAAAAACACTCTCCATGTTCGGACCCCCTGCAAGGCACACATTTTGAGCCCTTCCCAGACCGCAATCTTCCCAGCAGTACCGAATCTGCAGTTGGAGAGAGGGAGTGAGGAAGACAGATGGGGAAAGCCAGGCGACAAAGGGCAGAGAAAGCAAATTAAAATAGAGAGGGTGCTGAATCCAGGGATGAGCAGAAAGACAAAAAATAAAGTGGAGAAAATAGCAGTTGAGGAAAATGTGACAGCGAGAAAAATGCTGAGCGAGAAAAAAAGTGATTGAGTGAAAGAAAGGTAGCCACAGATGGCCAATTGTGAGAGAGATAACTGTAAAAAAGTGAGAGAGAATGGCAGACATGTGGCAGAGAAAGAGGGTTATATTCACCACTCGATTGTCTCTCACTCTCCATCATCTCGTCCTCCATAGCGAACATTCCGAACCTGGGCCAAGTGGGTAAAGTTGGGTAAAGTGGAACAAGTTTTAGGTTCATGTTCATAGAATGTTTATTGGGATAGTTTTAATTGGTGGATTGACGGAAACGTGGCCTGCGCTACAAGTGGATCAGCAGCTATCATGGAACTATGCAGAGTGATTAATGGGGATAGTGCAGATGGCAGTTTTACTCTGCATGTTGACACGTGCTGCAATTATGCTCCAGATATTGATGGGAGCATGTAGAAATCGCTCTATACTTTGTCTAACTGCATGCTAAACCTTTTCTCGGAGCATGTGGAACAAGTACCGTGCTACATGGGGGAGCTATCGGACAGAGCTAGTAACTGAAAACTGCCAACAGGGAGGAACTGCGGGATACCAGCAGAGCACAATTTTTAAGTATAATTCAATTTGGAATCGCATGTTCTGGCATATTGCGAACTCCACAATTACCAGCAAGATTTGGGATCGATATATATTAATTGAATGTTCCAGGAGGGTATCCCAGGAACAGCACCATATACAAATGTTGTGTCAAGTGTGCCATGCTACACAACAGGACTACATGTGTGTCAAACTACATTAGGAGCAATTGTTGGACAGAGCAATGCAATTGGACAACCAACTGACCTTATCTAAGCTCCGCTGTTACGCCAAATCCAGTCCTGAATTATGGTGAAAAATTGAACAACAGAAGGATACATACTTATCCGTTGCCCCAATGAGTGGGCACCACGTGCCAACATTGTAAATGATAAGGCGGCGTTGTTTGGAATGGTAGGAGCCCATAATTGCAATAAAGCTTTCAAGGTCGCAATCGAGTTATCACTCGATTGTGATATATGGATGTTGGTGCAGCATGGAGTTAACAGGGGCATCGACAGGCGCAACCTTCATACATTAAATCGGCTTCAGAAGAGATAAATGGCGGTATAGAAATACACTAGGAGTTGACCAGCTCGTAAACATCTTGAGGCATATATCTAACATGGTGGTTAAAAAAAAACATTGGCATGGACTGAAAAAATGCCCTTGAACTTCGTGGAGAAAACAATCAGCCCGGGAATGATACTCTCGCCCGATAGCGCCCCTAATACAGATAACAAAAAAAAAACCCAAAGCTGGAAAGGAGAATAAAATTGCTGGCACTTCAAACAAATTTTATTTTCACAATGCAGTTTTTCTGGAAAGCCATGAATGTATAATTTGTGCAGGGCATTGAGTAGAATGTTACGTTTTTCCACATTTGCTCGTGTTGTCACAAAGTCCAGCATCAGCGTCTCTCATCATCCAGGTCCGCGAAATTGGATTACCGTTTATTGTTCTCAAATGAAGGGAATGCAGTGGAGTTTGCACTTTCCCCCGTGTCTGTGTGGGTTTCCTGCGGGTGCTCTGGTTTTCCTCCACAGTCTGAAAGACGTGCTGGTTAGGTGTATTGGCTATGCTAAATACTCCCCCAGTGTACCCGAACAGGCGCAGTGTGTGACGAGGGGATTTTCACAGGAACTCTGTCACAGATTAATGTAAGGCTACTTGTGACTCATGAATAAAGGTAACTTTAAAATTAAATCCTGCGTCCATGGAGTCGCATCAGAGAAGCTCAATTTTTCCATGAGATTTTCGAATTAACATTTTTACGTGTGAAGTGGCTTTGATTGACCTGTCTATAAGTCACGTTGATTACTTTGTATTTTCACAGCTGCTACCTCACTACGTTAAAACAATATTGGGATTGGTCGATCACAGAGGAATGACACTGACTCACATTTGACTGAAAGTTCCATTGTTTATCCTGTCCACATAGTCTGCGTGTTTTCCCGATTCTGAACTCATTACACAATATATTTTGCTTCTCTGGCGAGCATTGTCAGCAAATTGAATGGACCGAACCGCAGATCTTTCAGCGAGTCAACAAAATGTAGGAGAAATATGTTCCACACATTTAAGTGAATGAATTAGTTAATTGTCCCACTGCTAGATCATTGGACAACTGGTATGCGAACTACAGAGGAAACTCATGAAATTTAACAGCGAAATAGGAATCATGGTAAACTGTGATCTGCAAATGTTTGAAGTGTCCATAGCGTGCAACTTCATATTCTTTCAATTTAATGGGGTAGACGTCCACTTGAAAGCTGACGATCAAAATGTAAGTTTTTGTTCAATGGACTGTAACTGATGTCATGAATTGCAGCATAATGTCTCCCACTGGAATTACATCTTATGTATAAGTAATGGCGTCACCTTTGAAATAGAAGGATTTCGCGTAGCAAGAGGAAGCAAAAGCTCAAATGGGGAACTCAAGATGGAAGAAACAGTTCGGTAATGCTTTCTATCCTATTATCGCAGTTTTGAGTATACCAGGTCATTGAGTCATACAGGTTTACAGCATGGAAACAGGCTCTTCGGCCCAACTTGTCGATGCCGCCCCTTTTCATAAAGCCCTAAACTAATCCCAATTGCCCGCATTTGGCCCATATCCCTCTATACCCATCGTACCCAAGTAACTATCTAAATGCTTTTTAAAAGATAAAAATGTACCCGCCTCTACTACTACCTCTGGCAGATTGTTCCAGACACTCACCACCCTCTGTGTGAAAAAGTGCCCCTCTGGACACTTTTGTATCTCTCCCCTCTCACCTTAAACCTATCCCCTCTAGTTTTAGACTCCCCTACCTTTGGGAAAATATATTGACTACCTACCTTGTCTATGCCCCTCATTATTTTATAGACCTCTATAAGGTCACCCCTCAGATTCCGACGCTTCAGATAAAAAAGTCCCAGTCTATTCAGCTCTCCTTATAACTCAATCCATCAAGTCCCGGTCGCATCCCAGTAAATCTTTTCTGCACTCCTTCTAGTTTAATAATATCCTTTCTATAATAGGGTGACCAGAATTGCACACAGTATTCCAAGTGTGGCCTTACCAATGTCTTGTACAACTTCAACAAGACGTCACAACTCCTGTATTCAATGTTCTGACCGATGAAACCAAGCATGCCGAATGCCTTCTTCACCACTCTGTCCACCTGTAACTCAACTTTCAAGGAGCTATGAACATGTACCCCTCTATCTCTTTGTTCTGTAACTCTCCCAAACGCCCGACCATTAACTGAGTAAGTCCTGCCCTGGTTCAATTTACCAAAATGCATGACCTCGCATTTGTCTAAAATAAACTCCATCTGCCATTCGTCAGCCCACTGGCCCAATTGATCAAGATCCCTCTGCAATTGGAGACAACCTTCCTCACTGTCCACCATGCCACCGATCTTGGTGTCATCTGCAAACTTACTAACCATGCCCCCTATATTCTCATCCAAATCATTAATATAAATGACAAATAACAGTGGGCCCAGCACTGAACCCTGAGGCACACCGCTGGTCACAGACCTCCAGTTTGAAAAACAACTCTCTGCAACCACCTCTGTTAGGAAGCCAATTTTGTATCCATTTAGATACCTCACCCTGGATCCCGTGATATTTAACTTCATGCAACAACCCACCATGCGGTACCTTGTCAAAGGCCTTGCTAAAGTTCATGTAGACAACATCAACTGCACTGCCCTCATCTACCATCTTGGTTACCCCTTCCATAAAAGGTGAGATGTTAAACTGGTAAAATGTGTCTGACGAAAGGTCATTCAGAATCCAAAAGTAGCTCTGTTCTCTCTTCACTGATGTTGTCAGACCTGCGGAGATTTAACAGTATTTTACGTTTTTGTTTCCGAATCCAACATCCGCATTATTTTGCTTTGATGGAGATGTTAAATTGCTTTCAATCCGGGTTTGCTCCAGTGGAAATATCCTCCATTTGTTCCATTTGCCGAAATCCATCTTATTCCTTCTATTTTGCTGCAGAGATTTTGGACGGGATTCTCCGGCTGCGTTCGCCCCCAAAACTGGAGAATTCCGCCCGACGTCAATGGATCTCGCTTGGTAACAGTTTTCAAGACGGTGGGATGAGAATTTTCTTCCTTTCATTTTCTCTTCCATTCAAATGGTTCAGCATTGGAACACATCGAATAAACAGCTAGCCTTGTATAGACTTTAACAATCGTCCCTGTGCACTCCGTTCCGTGGTGTTTCCGCTGCAGTCACGTGTCGACTTTAAAATTCGCATATTGCAAACAGCTCGTCGTCTCTCAGTAAATCCATCTTTACTCTAACTTTCCCATTCCTAGTGTATGTCTGCAATTATCTTTTCTGAATCATGAGCTCACCTCATTGTATCTGCTGAATGTGCTTTCCATTAACCTGTGTAATACACTGTCTATTTACCTATATTTTGATTTGAAGCAAAAACAGAAAATGTTTTCAGACGCAGCCCAATCTGGAGAGATTATGTTTCCGTACAACTCTGGTCAACGAATGCGATTGAAAGTTGGTTACGCAAAAAAATATGGAAATTGAGAGCATTTCTTTCCAGCTAGGGATGTGGGTGTCGATAGCCGAACCAGCATTTGTTGCCCATCATTAATTAGCTCATTCGTGTCTGGGTCACTTGTAGTAAAGATGGCAGATTCAGACCCGGTAAGAGCATAAATGAAATGGGCGATTTTTCTTTGTTTTGCGACGGTGATCTCAGATGGCTGGACGTCTGGTCCGTGATGTGGAGTGATGCAAACATCGCGGGGCCCATTCTAGAACCGATGGCGGTTATTTCTGAATGCCAGCCTTCCTAATTTCTGTTCTTGCCCCGTGTGTGGTGACACAGATAAATGTGCACCAGTCAGGTTTCAAAACGCAGAATAACCTGTGGTCCTCTGAACTGTGGCAGCTTTGACGTTTCATGCCCAATTTTAAACTTTCAATTTCCTATTGCTATTGCCTTTTTCAGCATGTATTGCGACAGAGTTCGAAGTGGAGTCAGAAGAACACTGACCTGGTTTATGACCCCATTGGCAATGTCACTGCGCCAACGGAAGGCGCGTGTGAAGACTCAAATGTTAACTAACTTTCTCCATCCGTTTTATTTGAGTTCTAGGTTCCACTGTACTTTGATTGCATTCGTAATTACAATGTTCCGCAACATATATCGACTTGGTCAGGCTGTTAACCGCCTATGTTACTATCACCTTCTGTTGCGTATGGTCAACTGTTATCAGTTTTGAGATTCTGAAATCACATTGTTTTTTTGACTGAGGATATAAACTGCAAGTAGTTGTTCTCGTAATGAGAACTTCACTGCTCTCTCGGAATATGTATTTTTTTTTGCCCAGGGTTTTTGTAACAGCTTTAGAAAGGCATCTGCACCAGTCGGGTCAATATGGGAGACATCGCGAAAATTGCCCATCACAGCGGCAGTTCCATTGATCTAGCCCGAGAAGTTTCGAGCCGAATTGTACAGTGGGCAGTCATTGCAAAACCAGGTGAACGTAAACGTCATACGGCCAGCAATTTTCTTATACCCGGCGTGACTCAAGGAAGCGGAGTTCGTGAGCAGGCTGATTCCGTTGCCACATTCACATTCCAGGAAGGCATTCCTTCACACATAGTCCCATGATGCCTATTCAGGGTTGCATGACTGGCTGTACTGAGGTTAAATAGAGACAATCTGTGAACACATATCCTGTTATTGCAAGGTATTCTTGAAAACGATTCTTCCTTTTTAATAAATATTTACGTGGAAGTTGTTTGATGGCATTGTTCAAATACACAGTATTTGAAATAGCAATTGATCAGATAGTCTGCATTTGAGTAGTTGACGTTCAATGGAACTGTGTTATAGTCATGATTCTACCACACGTTATTGCAATATGCAATTTGTATTGATCGTTTTTGCTACAATGTTCTCCTTGAATACTCCCTAATCAATTAACTCGGTGATCAGTTAGTGGTATCTGATAATGCGGTTTATATGAACATTTATTTCCAGCGCTGCTTGGATACCATTTCCTCTACTCACTCTGTGCTCACCAACCAGCTTCCAGTCTGATTAAAAATTAAAAGCAAGCAACGTGTTCCTGTCAAATATCTACCTGTCCTCTCATCTTTGTACCTCATTACGTTAACGTGTGATAGCTGTGTTCCTTCACACTGCCAGTGTGTTCAGACTTTAAGACCACCAGCGCAGGAAAACTCTCTCTGCAGATTTCCGCGCTTTATCCCCATGATCTCTCTCCCTTTGTCTGAAGCCTTCATCAGAACAAAATTAATTTCAGCCCTTCACCTAAATGTCCAAATGTCTCTTTATCCATCTCAGTGTCAACTTTTATTCAATGTTGCATGTTTTTCCGTTCTGCACATGGCTGCAACGGTTTGTAATTCGTATAACTGTTTACCTGTTGAAAAAACAGAACGAGAGGTTGACACTTATTCATTTAGTAAGACATTATAAGAGGAGATCAAAGGCAAGTCAAAGACGTGGGGCATTTTATAAAGCGTCGCAACGTGAACGTTCGTTATGGCAGAGCGTTTAAGGTGGGAATAGAATTGTGTATAGATGGAACACTTGAGGCAAGGTCAGAAATTAAAAGTTTTGGAGGAGAACGGCTGTTAGTTGAAATGCGTAGGGATGGGGGCTCTTGCAGTCATATAGGTGAGGGATGGGAGAGGGGTAATGCATTTCAACGTAAGGACGTTGGCTGTACGTTTCAGAACGCACGCATAATTCCTCTGGATGTTACGTGTAATCAGTATTATCGTTTCTTCATTACGATGAACTTAGTCACTCTTCTAACCCTCGTCCTCAGAGACTGCGGTCTGTGCAAGAGCACTACTGTCTACCTGGTAGCCATGGTTACGGCGGACCTGCGGGTACTCATATTTCTTGTCCTAGTCGGCCATATACTGGTCCCTCACATCCCTCAGATGTTTTACCTGAACAACATAGCCGTTGGCCTGAACTCTGTAATGAGTGCCGCTGTGACCGACTGCTCAGTTTGGCTGACCGTGTCCTTCACCTTTGACCGTTTCGTGGCGACCTGCTGCCGGAGGATTAAACGAAGATATTGTGCCCCGAAATCTGTGTCTCTGGTAGTTGGAGCGATTTATCGTGGGACATATTTGAGGAATATCCCCAATTATTTCACAAATATGCACTACTATGCGCGCGAAGAATTGCAGAAGGAATGCCGAGATGCTATTGAAACAGATACAACTCAGGCCTGGAGAGTCTTTTACTGAGTGAAGCTCATTTTAAATCCTTTGGTTCCTTACTTCGCCGTGGTGCTGCTCAACCTTTTGACCGTTAGGCACGTGCTGGCGGCCAACCGAGTCCAGAGGGGATTGCGGGGAGATGGCCAGAGTTCCGGGGACCCCGAGATGTAGAATTGGAAGAGAGCCCTTGTGTTGCTATTTGCAGCCTCGGACAGTTTCATCGTGCTGTGGATGCCGAAGATCGGGCTCTTCCTGTTCTCACGGGTCACTGGACGGTACAGTTTCACGGACTTGAAAGATCCTGTGGCTGTGATTCATGAAAGCGCCGACATGTTGAGTACACTAAACTCCTGAACGAGCACTAACTCAATCTAAATTCAGAGCAGAGCTGAGAAGGGCAGTGCGGTATGGAAAAGACATCATTACTAAAACTGTTACTGCAAATGACTGAATTCAAACAATCGCACGAATGCAAAATCCCACCGAAATCGCATAATGATTAAACTAATTTGCAATCACACTTGTTTCTAACACATTTTATTTTAGGAATGAGACTCACTAAAGGTGGTTAAATATAACATCGATCAACAAACATGTTTCTTGCAATGTCTATATTCGACTTGCTATTTGACTGTGAAAAATGTAGAAAAATGTAGTCTGTTTCTATCGATATCAATTGCAAACAGAAACACTTCTATGGAGCTGCTAGAATAATCATTGAGGTCTGCCAGCTCAGAAATCATTTCACAACGTACAAAATCCTAAGCAAAAGTTACAAATAATCAGCAGCTGTTGAATCTTGTGTTCGGAATGAACAAGACTTCACGTTTTGCATCGCATATAACTGATATCCTTTTAAAATCACAAATATAGTGAATTCTCAAAACAAGTGTCCCGAGATTCCGGATTGTTCGAATGGTGGGTTTGCTGTTCACTCCATGCTGCAGCGTTTGAGTGTACTGCCGCAATATCAGATGAATACTTTTGCGCGTCGTGCTCCATAGTTAGTGCCCATTATTTCTGAGGGTGGAATTATTGCAGATGCAATCAGCTAAATGGAAATAGAGACAAGAAAAATGTGTTCCTATCAGTAAAGTGGACTACCACGTGTGCAAGATTTACCCTGTCACAGGGTAAATTTAAAAAAATTCGTATTTGAGGACAAGTCTTTTCATGATATCATAGAATACAATCACAGGATTCCTGCAACGCAGAAGGAAAGTGCACCGACAGGAAATCCAGTCAGGCTCTATCCCCGTAACCCCACGTATTGACCCTGCCAGCCCCCAGACACAAAGGGACATTTTAGCATCAGCCTCTTCTGCACCTCTTGTGTCCTGGGGAGGAAAGCACGCGCCCGGAGAAAACCCTCGCAGACACGGAGAGAATGTGGAAATTTCGCAAAGACAGTCACCCAAGGCCGGATTTGAACCCGGTTCCCCGTGAGCCAGCAGTGCTAACCACTGTGCCACTGCGTCACCTTCCTGTAGGGTTGTTGAAAGTCGCTAAATAAATCGAAGTTTTTTATTTTAATATATAATGTGGACCAATTTTAACTTCGCCCTGATAAGCGTCATTGGAGAATTATGTCGTTTTAAGCTTTGTCTTCACAAGCACCACAAAATTCATGTCCTGATTAATAATTTGTGGGAATGCTCATTGGAATGACACTGGTTCTCTCTATATTACCGTTGAGTATTCTCAACTTTGCTGTGTTCACTTCTCCACATTTGCGGCATTCACAATATTTATTGTCTTCATTTGTATTCCGAGCGGCTAGAAGGCTGACACGGAAGCGACGTTCTCCATCCAAATTTCTCTTTCTTCCAATTCTCTCCCCCGTCTTTTCATTCTCCTTCTTGAACCCACCTTGTGCAGGCTCTCACCATGTATTTCTCTCTCATCAATACCACGCTCTCGCCTCAACATAATCATTTATCCTGCTATGTTTTGTAGTCTGTTACCCCGATATCAACTTCCTGCCCCATTCTATTGAAGATTAATCCATGATGCGCATTTCTTCCTGTTTCTACGTTCTCTTCCTTCTCGTTAGTTTAAATGTTAACTCAGCCATTGATATTCGTGACATTTTCTCCACCGACTGACAATGAATGCTTCTGATAAAATAAATAAGTGGATATTATAACGGTAGCAGTGCGACATACCCGCGTACGTCAGTCTCGTTTGCTCGCACATACCTGGTAATGCATGATGCTTGTCAGCATGCAACGGCATACAATAACATCTCTCTCACTCGCTCTCCCTCAGTCACTTTCTCTGTCGGATGCAGTTGCTGTGAGCTCTCGTTTGCAGCATTTGGTCAGCTTAGTAAATATCTGCTCGTAAAACAGAACAGATCAGGCATCTCTGGCCAAACACTCTGACATGCGGGCTGAAACAATATGTCTGTAACCAATTGCGCCGGAACTGGGATGGATAGCTGACTATGTAAATAATGCAATTAACTGTCAATTCTTCACTCCTCAGCATTTAGGCAAATGTAACACCGTGTTTCCTTTTGCAGAACATGGCTGAACAGTCCATACAAACTATCTTATTTATCCACGTGAGCCTGAACATGCGCATGAAGGATCAGTGTAGAGAAGTGAAAGCCAGGCGAGTGATTGGGCTACATGTGTTGTCCTCCTTCAACGTACTGGGCCACACAATATAAATCAGGCTTTTTCTCTAACCATTAACCACGAATAAGATTAATTTCATTTAATATGAACGGAATATTCCACAACGAGCTGTAAAAATGCTAAATCGTTCATAAATTAATAGAACAGTCATCAACTTCAGGCATTACAAACAACTTAGAAGAGACAGGGAGAAAACAAGCGCCAGAAAAAGTCGTAGGATGAGAAAGGAAACAGAGAGAGAAAAGTTGAGAAGGAAGCAGAGAGAAAAGGAGAGAGAAAAGTGGCAGGCAGAGAAAAGAGACAGAGAGAGACAGGGACCAAACGACAGAGTGAAAGACAGAGATAAAGAGGCAGAGGCAAAGAGACAGTGAGAAAGAGATAGTGGCAGGCAGACAACAAGTGAGTCCTCAGTTGAGATTGGGGGAGGAACAATGCAACCTATGTTCCCCAGGAGAAGACTCGCCGTGCTGCTAACTTGGAGGATCCATCTTCCTCAGGTTCAAGACCAAGGAAACTGAGACACATCACCTGTGGGCAAACGAATGTTAGTCACAGATTTAATATTCATTTCTTCCTGTTGTGCTCTATGGCCCTTTTTCAAAAGCGCTGGTTGAGGATATTTTATTGCGAAATCTCCATTTCTGTCATGCACATGAATACCCGAGTGTCATTAAATTCACTGATGCAGGTACGCCATATGATTAGGTAAGTTTCAGAAGTGCACTGGACAGTGTTCAATCAAACTCTGCCATGACGGGAACACGTCAGAGTTTGATATTCAATGAGTACCCCCAATAAAACGATCAGAAAATAAATTCCAGCAGCAGGTTAGGTGAGGAACAAATCTCCCTCGACACTCCCCATCAAACATCTGTTTCCACACCAGCAATCATATGACAAGTAGGATATAGGTCAGATCAATATCAAACCCGCTTCGGCAACCCCCTCTTCACCACCACCCCACCCCCAGGCCATGAAAAAAGCCTAGGGCAGGACCGGCACAATACTAGATACAGAAAAACTGGCCTTCAGACTGTCTCATCACACTTTAAGAAGTTTAACAACACCAGGTTAAAGTCCAACAGGTTTATTTGGTAGCAAAAGCCACAAAAGCTTTCGGAGCTCTTAGCCCCTCCTTCAGGTGAGTGGGAATTCTGTTCACAAACAGAGCTTATAAAGACACAGACTCAATTTACATGAATAATGGTTGGAATGCGAATACTTACAACTAATCAAGTCTTTAAGAAACGAAACAATGTGAGTGGAGAGAGCATCAAGACAGGCTAAAAAGATGTGTATTGTCTCCAGACGAGACAGCCAGTGAAACTCTGCAGGTCCACGCAACTGTGGGAGTTACAAATAGTGTGACATGAACCCAATATCCCGGTTGAGGCCGTCCTCGTGTGTGCGGAACTTGGCTATCAGTTTCTGCTCAGCGACTCTGCGCTGTCGTGTGTCGCGAAGGCCGCCTTGGAGAACGCTTACCCGAATATCAGAGGCCGAATGCCCGTGACCGCTGAAGTGCTCCCCAACACGAAGAGAACAGTCTTGCCTGGTGATTGTCGAGCGGTGTTCATTCATCCGTTGTCGCAGCGTCTGCATAGTTTCCCCAATGTACCATGCCTCGGGACATCCTTTCTTGCAGCGTATCAGGTAGACAACGTTGGCCGAATTGCAAGAGTATGTACCGTGTACCTGGTGGATGGCGTTCTCACGTGAGATGATGGCATCTGTGTCGATGATCCGGCACGTCTTGCAGAGGTTGCTGTGGCAGGGTTGTGTGGTGTCATGGTCACTGTTCTCCTGAAGGCTGGATAGTTTGCTGCGGACAATGGTCTGTTTGAGGTTGTGCGGTTGTTTGAAGGCAAGAAGTGGGGGTGTGGGGATGGCCTTGGCGAGATGATCGTCTTCATCAGTGACATGTTGAAGGCTCCGGAGGAGATGCCGTAGCTTCTCCGCTCCGGGGAAGTACTGGACAACGAAGGGTACTCTGTCTACTGTGTCCTGTGTTTGTCTTCTGAGGAGGTCGGTGCGGTTTTTCGCTGTGGCGGGTCGGAACAGCCGATCGATGACTCGAGCGCCATATCCTGTTCTTATGAGGAAACCGCACCGACCTCCTCAGAAGACAAACATGGGACACGGTGGACAGAGTACCCTTCGTCGTCCAGTACTTCCCCGGAGTAGCGGTCACGGGCATTCAGCCTCTGATCTCCGGGTAAGTGTTCTCCAAGGCGGCCTTCACGACACACGACAGCGCAGAGTCGCTGAGCAGAGACTGATAGCCAGGTTCCGCACACATGAGGACGGCCTCAACCGGGATCTTGGGTTCATGTCACACTATCTGTAACCCCCACAACTTGCCTGGATGTGCAAAATCTCACTGGCTATCCTGTCTGGAGGCAATACACATCTCTTTAACCTGTGCTTAACCCTCTCTCCACTCACATTGTCTGTACCTTTCAGACTTGATTACCTGTAAAGACACTCATTCCAACTATTATTTTGTAAATTGAGTTTGTGTCTATATCTGCACTGTTTGTGAACACAACGCCTCACTCACTGAAGAAGGAGCGACACTCCAAAATGATTCACCCACCACTCAAAATAATACGAATGATTCATCGGCAGTGAAAAGAAAACAACTCTTAGGCGTTTATTTTATAATCTCATGCTATGTCACTTTGAAATGTTATCTAGTAACTCAACAGTGCGGTTAATCTCTACTGAAAGTTTGACACATAATCCAACAATGTAGTCTAATAACGTTGACTCGGCAAAGTATCCTTAAATAAATTAAGTGGTCCTCTTACCTCATGACCAAAAATTAAAGCAAATGGATTACATTTAGTTCATTCAATAGGTGCGTCCGCAATTCCAAAAAGAACAATTGTGCTTCTTTTATTCAAATTCTCTGGCTTATCATGTCTGTAGGCACTGAACATGGTCTTAAAAGTTTGATGCCACCGCCCTAACGCTTCCAGCTATTTTGGACGATACTCGTTTGTTTCAACATGCTTCAAAAGTCAGCTATCCATAACTTCCATAAATAATTTTGCCGTAAATTTGGATTGTTGTCCTGATTGGAGTTCTGTGGGCAATCTGTATTTGGATTTAAAAAATGCAAGTAAATCCCCTACAAACCCTTTCCATTCTACTATTACAAAAAGGAACCGCCTCTGGAAATCTTGATGTGGAGATGCCGGCGTTGGACTGGGGTGAACACAGTAAGAGTTTTAACAACACCGGGTTAAAGTCCAACAGATTTATTTGGTAGCAAATACCATTAGCTTTCGGAGCGCTGCTCCTTCGTCAGATGGAGTGGAAATGTGCTCTCAAACAGGGCACAGAGACACAAACATCATGTTACAGAATACTGATTAGAATGTGAATCCCTACAGACAGCCAGATCTTAAAGACACAGACAATGTGGGTGGAGGGAGCATTAAGCACAGGTTAAAGAGATGTGTATTGTCTCCCGACAGGACAGCCTGCAAGTCCAGGAGGCAAGCTGTGGGGGTTACTGGTAGTGTGACATAAATCCAAAGCAGGTCCTACATTGTGCCTTTGGGATGAACGTCATTCAGATTCAAACACACAGTTCAATCAAGGAACAAACGACTTTGGGGAGTGATCAAATTGCTAAGCAGGGGAGTTGATATTTAGGAGTGTGGGGTGTGGAGGGAGTGCTTGGGACCTGCAAATGGTCGCAGCTCCCCGGGACGGATGGGGCTGATGAGAGAGAGAGCTTCAGCCCCACGGATGCAGGTCTGGTCGTTGGAGATCAGCACAGTGAATGCTCGGACTTCGGCGACATTTTCCTGTTCTCTGGGAGTCTGCCAAACGAAGGCCCTGGCTTCCACGGCGATTTGCTCCTCTCTTGGAACCGTCGTAGTGAAATCCCCAGTCCTGGGACAGCAGCACGGGCTGTAGGTCACATGTGGGTTGCTGGCCGGGTCAATTACAGTTCGTGTGACTCCAGGGTCCAAAGGATTGCCAAATATGGAAGAGATTGAATTAGTTTCAAATAATTAGAATGAAGTTGTGGAGGCATAGATCGAGAGTAAAAGGTAGAATTATCAGGTATTCTGGGCACAGGTTGCAAGAAGTCACTTTGCTCTGGCGCCATCTTGAAACGATAACTGAAGCTCAACCTCCTTAACTTCGCTGTTTTGTTTCTCTTCTTCCTGTTTCAATCTTTGCCTTTGTGCTCCTGTTACCACAGAGTCAGAAAACATCGCTTCATTCACGTCCTGAAATACTTGGGCCATTTGAATGTGCCCTGGATTTTCAAATAAAGTGGGCATCACTCCGACCCGTAATGGAGCTATATCATACCCAGGATGAACTGTACCCCAGAAAAAAGTTACTTTCTCCAATAATCCTACCACTGCGCATCCTCTTTTGACTGGACTCTCCAGACGTACTTTATAGAACGGAAACTTAGTCCTTTCATCAATAAATCAACACATTGCCAAATTTCTGGCAATACGCCTTCGAAATACCTGCCCCATCATGCCTCTCTATTAAAAATGACTTACTCCTGTATCCCTTAAGATCTTAACTACATTACCTGTTCAAACGTGTACACACGAGGAAGCATCACCCACAGAAATAAAATCTTTAAATAATCAGACTCCTGCTTGCCATCCGCCCTCTGAACAGGCCGTACTTTCTTTTGCAACCCTTTTGCTTCAACAAGTGTTTCCTGTGTCAGCCTAACACGCCCCATTGGTTTATGCTGTTTATCATTTGTGTCTTCCCAGTGCTTTTCTCAAGCCACCACACTGCGACGTTGGGTGTCCAACTTTATTGCAATGAAAACATTGAAGTTTTCTTATCTCGCTTCCATCCTCATATGTTTCAATTTCAACATGAGGCAAATTGTCCTCATTATCTCCAGTGATAGCTCCTTTGCCTTGACCACCTGCGGATGTATCTGTTCCCCAGTTTCCATCGCTCAAAGATTGAAAATGGAATCGAGAACCACAGCGTAATTTATTAAATAATTGAAAATCATGTGGCACTTCTTCTGCCCGTCTGACAGTTTTAATCCTTTTCTCTTGAACTTTTTAAAGTTCAAGTCTTATTTTCAGTTCCTGAAATTCAAATGCTCTTATTTTTCTTTTCCCCCTCTCTCTCTAGTTTTAGACTGCTATTGCCACTCGCTCTATTTCCCTCCCTTCTGACTTTGCTACTCCCTCACTCTTTCCTTTCCTTTTAATTCCAATTCAAGCTGTATCATTACATTTTCGTATTGCAACACTTTGATTTGTAATTAAATTTCAACCAATTACAATGATTCAGACGTGCCTCTGGAAATGTTAATCTCGAAGATGTCCTCCTTCCTAATGCTTTTAGGCAACGTCAAATTCAGCTGTTTTGCCAAATCCAACAGCTTTGTTTTGCCGACAATTTGGAAACCACTGTGATTGAACACCTCCTCACGCAGGAGTTCAGAAGCAACTGAAAGCCCCATTATCTCGAGGCAATCCCTATTCAAATTAACCAAATGCAAATTCTGATTTAAAGCACCGATTTGTTTTTTCAAAACCCACTTAGGTGTCTTTAGGTTCAATAATCCCAAGACAAACAAGGACCAATAATATTTAATCCTACAAAAGGCAATATTTTTTTGTCAGGGCCGAGGAATAGAACGCTGAATAAGAATTCAGATGAGCCCCCAACAAATTTTCAATTTTGGTCACAAATATGAGGATAGAATGCGACACAACAGGAGTGACTCTGATTTGAATTTATTTGACTTGATTTGTTTTGGTTTGATTTGGTTTATTATTTCACATGTATTGAGATACAGTGAAATTGATTTTTCCTTGCACGCTACAAAGACATAACAGGCCATTCGTAGAGTACACAACGTAAAAGGAAAAGGATGGGAACAGATTGCAGTGTTGCAGTTACAGTGGGTTTCGAGAAAGGTCAGCTTGATGTATGGTAGGTCCATTCAAAATAATGTTGGCAGCAGCGAAGATGTTGTTCTTGAGTCAAATGGTATGTGTTCTCAGACTTTTTTACGCTTTTCCCGATTGAAGAAATTGAAAGAGAGTATGTCCAGGACAGTTGGTGTCCTTGAATATGCTGGTTGCTTTTCCGAGGCAGTGAGAAGTATAGACAGAATCAATGGATGGGAGGCTCGTTTGTGTTATGGACTGGTCTACTTTCACTGTCCTTTGTACTTTCTTGCGATCTTGGTCAGAGCAGGATAAATACGGAAAGGAAGTTTTCTATGGTGCATCTGTAAAAAATGGTGAGAGTTGCAGCGTATGTGCTGAATTTCCTTAGCCTCCGGAAAAAATAGAGGCGTTGATGGACTTCCTTAACTATAGCATTAGCGTGGAGGGACCAGCACAATTTCTTGGTGATCTTCACACCTAGAAACCTGAAGGTCTCGACAATTTCCACTTCATCCCCTTTGATATAGACATGGGCATGCCCTCCATTGCGTTTCCTGAAGTCGATGACTATCACTTTCGATTTACTGAGTATAGAGTATTGTTGTTGCAACATTTCATTAGATTCTCTATCTCGTTCCAATGTTCCGCCTCAACATTGTCTGATATCCGACCTACTAAACTATCATCAGGAAAACTTGAACATTGAATTGGAGCATAATTAGGAACCTGCTGTAGCAAAACAAACTTAATTTAATGACATAGTTTAAGTATAACTCGAAAAGAATGAAGAAGCTTATCTCCCAGATTTGAACAACAGTTAAAGTAATGAAAATAACAATCTCAAATTTCTAATTGATCACCTTTTCAGTTGTAAATAAGCAACTTTCGCCTTACAGACAGAAACAAAAATAATTTTACATAATGTTATCAACCATAAATATTTTGATTTGATTTGGTTTACTATTGTCACGTGTATTAACATACAGTGAAATGTATTGTTTCTTGTGCGCTACACAGACAAAACATACTGTTCATAGAGAAGAAAACGAAAGAGTACAGAATGTCATGTTACAGTCATAGCTAGGTGGAGAGAAATATCAACTTAATGCAAGGTAAGTCCATTCAAAGTTCTGACAGCAGCAGGGGAGAAGCTGTTCTTGCGTCTGTTGGTACATGACCTCAGATTTTTGCATCTTTTCCCCTAAGGAAGATGGTGGAAGAGAGAATGTCTGTGGTGCATGGAGTCCGTACTTATGTTGGCTGCTTTGCCGAGGCAGCGCGAAGTGTTGACAGAATCAATGGATGGGAGGCGGGTTTGCATGGTGGATTAGGCTACATTCACTACCTTTTGTACTTCCTTGTGGCCTTGGGCAGAGCAGGAGCCATGCCAAACTGTGATAAAACCAGAAAGAATGTTTTCTATGGTGCATCTGTAAAAGTTGGTGAGAGTCGTATGCTTGTTCGAATGAGTGTAGACAGACTTGAAGCTTCCAATGCGATGTTGTGGTGAGAGCAGGTACCAAATTTCCACATTTAAACAATATATACACATATGTAACTATCCAGTACTATTGTCACTATACAGAGTAGGGAAACATAAGCAGACTTGTTGGTTTGGGTCACGGTTATGTCCCAACAGACTCCCAAATTGTCATCCATCTTTAAATTGTAAACTTAGCAGTGCTCCACTCTCAACATTCCCCAATGATCTAAGGATTGGCCTGGACCTGAAAGAATAAAACAAAGAAACAAAGAGGAAACTCACAACAAGGAAGGCTTGCAATGCTGGTAGGCATGATCCATCAAGAACAAGTAAAGTCGAACTTGTTTGGTTGAAGTTATCCTTGGGATGCAATTTCAATGAGCTGCTAATGGGTTCCACGTTAAGATTCAAATTACTATTTCAGTTCCTGAACGTGATTATTGAATGTTCATTGATAACTTATATTTACTGTTGACTGAGATACTTGAAATCGTATGTGCGTTTATGTTTTCCAAAAAATGTAACTAGGTGACTATTTTAGCATTTTGAGAGTCTAACAATTTGGGGGCGATAATTGAAATGTGGCATTTTTCATCCAGTGCCAGGCATTCAAAGAGTGGGCATTCATCATGAATATTTCTCAATTTAAATGCATCTCCTGAAACTTTGAAGTATAATAGAGGGAAAGTGGAGCTATGTATCCAAATAAGTTATGTTTCAGGAATGGAAGACTGATGCTCGTGTCAGCAGGGATCTACTGACATTAAAGAGCGGAGATAGGCCCGGACATGTGGAAGGAGAGGGGAAAAAGGCAAATGCGAGCATTGTGATTATGCAGGAACAGTGGTAGAAGGGAAAACTAAAGCATTGCGAATAGAACAGGAAAATGCGCGTGAAATTTGGAGAAAATTCGATAGAAAAGATAGGCCTTTAAGGAGAATGGGACCTGGCAGTGAAAAGCGGCATAGCAAACAGTGAGCGGAGGAGGAAGGGAAGGGTTCGGGGGCACTGTAATGCGACCAGTGGAATTTAAAAAAATGCATTAGCCTATCCCATTCTATGTTGTTCTGAAAAATGTGGATGAGCCTTTCACTGCTTTTTTTTCTTTAGTTCCACGTATCGTTGCATCCATTATCTTTGAAATAAACGCCCTGCAAACCAATGAAGGCTTTTGCAAAGTCAATACAATATTATTTCCTTTAAAATTATTTTGCCATATAAAGCCTCTGAACAGTATATGTTGATTGTTGGTGGTAGAAATTATGTCTACACATTGAGTAATTAATTATGTTCTGAAAATTTTATTAGACGACATTACACAAAATTCGTAAGATAATGCTAATCCCGAGGACTTCAATTTTAGAGCGTACTAAAAGCGAGGCATTGCCGTCATCAGACGAATGGGGAAACTATTAACCAGCTAATATGGTTGCAGACAGAAGACATATGGATCTACCAGCAAAGAGTTAAATGATTTTTGAATCAAAGATAATAATTTAATTAAACAAACAATTTAAGCACATATACATGCAATAAGAGAATTAAATAAGAAATTATGATTTTAAAACATATATTCTGATATTTTAGACACATTTTTATTATTGAATGATTTGTTGTTCATTTCAGCCAAAAGCAGGTTATTGCAATATATGATGGTAAACGCCACGAGTTCAGAGCCAGAGGCCTGGGAACATCAGTAGGCAGCAGAAAGCATAGGAAAAAATATTTGGTGGGGGCACACATTTTTTAATTTCATGAATAGGCAATTTCATTGTCTGGACATAGAATGGATACCTTTCTGAAAGTAGGATCTCATGCCTATTCAGTTTTGGCAATGAGCCGGTGGAAATGTCCGCATTGACCTTGAATGATAAGCGGTCTTATTTACATTGTAAAAGGAAAGGGAATTCAGCCAAGATTGGAGTCAGCATCCAAATTAAATGGACGAATGAGAAATTATTCTGTCGGATGGCAAAATGCAATTCGTTGAGTAATGCGTCAAGAATTATTATTGATGTACATTTACTCAATGCAGTTGATTTTAAACTAATATAAGGTGGGGACGATCGATAACAAATTCTATAATTAATCTGCATTTGACAGGACACTGTGGATTCATTGGAGAAGTTCTGCCGCTCTGTTCCAGATCTGCTTTCGGTGATATCGAGGAGCTGTTTCTTGTTTTATTTTTGTTTTAAGTAAATGTTGCATCTTCATACCGAGATATCTGCCTCGTGAGTCTTATATTGTCTGTAGCTAAAGACAATATTGGCCACCTCAAATTACCTCAAACCACCTCAACATAGTATAAACGATGTGGTTAAGTCAGGGACTCAAGTAACAACTTCACCAATGTCAGGTGGCCAAAAGATAAGAAAATCGGAAATTCACTGACTGAGCATCTCATTATAATGTACAGCTCCAACTTTGTTTGATCAGCTTATTGTTAGGTTACTTGGGGCATTGTGTGACGCTCAAAACCGTACATAAGCACAACAGTTTGTCTATCTGAACATGTTGCGAAAAAAATATTCCTTTAACCCTGTACAATATGTCGCCATTGCCTCGAATGGACACAATTCTGCAAACACTAGTTTCCGGAATATTGTTATTCCTTTGCTCTACGTGCTGTAGTTGTCCACCAGCTAATGTAAAACGCATTGATAGACCACACTTTTCATGTGAAGTCATCGTGATTCTCAGCACATCAGCCGCAGAAATAAGCGACAACTTTCAAATTCTTCAACATCTGAGATATGTACAGTCAATAGCTGATTGCTTCGTGTTTTACCTCTGTATAGCTTCGCGGAAGAAATACATTGGAGCGGTGTTGACTTGATTGAGTTTTGCTTGTGCAAAATCAACTAACTCATTTAATAAAATCAGGGATGAGAGCCAGGGGGCGCATAATTATATTTTTCAATTCGGCCCTAAATTTTCTTTGGGAAACTGCATAAATGAAAGTATTTGTGCAAGAACTCAAACAACTGAGCATATATCCTGATAGTTCCGCAATGGTGAAAGAATCCTTGTAATTTGTTTTTAAAAATTGGTTATCTGTGAAATTAACACTTATGAAACAGACAAAAATAATCATCCATAATAGTAGAAAGGTGCCCGATATGACAAGCAGCAAAACGATGGATTTCCTTCTGTTTTCCAGCTCGGGATCAGTGTCATTGTCAGATCTCTTTTGCCCTATGATGCCCTTTCGTATTCTATTGGCCGAAATAATGTGCCGGATTGTTAGGGCATTCAGCAGCATTATCAACACAAACGGTGCGAATGGTGTCAGAATGTTGTCCATCCAGAAAAACGCTATCCATATGGGCAAGGTGAAGAAGTCTGTTTTTGTAATACACGACCATGGTACGTTGTCAATTACTTCCCGAGGTTCATAAATGAAGTAGATTGGAAGATTTTCTAAAAAGCTTACACAGCACACCACTGCAATTACTACATAAGCTGTTTTCTCAGTGCAATATTTAGTTCTTACGTTTTGGAAACAAATCGAAACCAATCGATCAAAAGTGAAAGCAACAGTTAGCCAGACGGACCAATCAATCGAAAGGAAGAGCAGGGCTAGATTCAGACGACAAATAGAAGTAACGTTCAAGAATGTATGTGAGAAATGGGCATCTTGAATCTCATACAATATTACATCGAAGATCATGACCATTAGATCAGCCACTGCCATGGCCACCAGGTAATGCGTGATGCATTTGGAGAGACCACACTTTCCACGGGAGAGTATCACGATTGTCACCAAATTTGCTGCAGAAAAAAATACAATCTAGATTTCTGGTATGTACAATTAATATCTCACTGCTAAAACATAATGGATATTAGTTTATTCCTTTTGTAGTCTCTTTCAATATCGGGCCATTGCGTAGAAACCCTAAGCAATTCCTTTAAAAAGGTTTCATTTCATTCTGAAACATTTGTTTGAATTGTTTATTGTCGGAATGCTATTAAGGGTGATATGTTATTGCAAACTGTTTTTTTTACAACACATGGAACATAAGAACATAAGAAATAGGAGCAGGAGTAGGCCATCTCGCCCCTCGAGCCTGCCCCGCCATTCAATAAGATCATGGCTGATCTGACGTGGATCAGTACCACTTACCCGCCTGATCCCCATAACCCTTAATTCCCTTACCGATCAGGAATCCATCCATCCGCGCTTTAAACATATTCAGCGAGGTAGCCTCCACCACCTCAGTGGGCAGAGAATTCCAGAGATTCACCACCCTCTGGGAGAAGAAGTTCCTCCTCAACTCTGTCTTAAACCGACCCCCCTTTATTTTGAGGCTGTGTCCTCTAGTTTTAACTTCCTTACTAAGTGGAAAGAATCTCTCCGCCTCCACCCTATCCAGCCCCCGCATTATCTTATAAGTCTCCTTAAGATCCCCCCTCATCCTTCTAAACTCCAACGAGTACAAACCCAATCTCCTCAGCCTCTCCTCATAATCCAAACCCCTCATCTCCGGTATCAACCTGGTGAACCTTCTCTGCACTCCCTCCAATGCCAATATATCCTTCCTCATATAAGGGGACCAATACTGCACACAGTATTCCAGCTGCGGCCTCACCAATGCCCTGTACAGGTGCATCAAGACATCCCTGCTTTTATATTCTATCCCCCTCGCAATATAGGCCAACATCCCATTTGCCTTCTTGATCACCTGTTGTATCTGCAGACTGGGCTTTTGCGTCTCATGCACAAGGACCCCCAGGTCCCTTTGCACGGTAGCATGTTTTAATTTGTTTCCATTGAGATGGTAATCCCATTTGTTATTATTTCCTCCAAAGTGTATAACCTCGCATTTCTCAACGTTATACTCCATTTGCCATATCCTCGCCCACTCACTCAGCCTGTCCAAATCTCTCTGCAGATCTTCTCCGTCCTCCACACGATTCACTTTTCCACTTATCTTTGTGTCGTCTGCAAACTTCGTTACCCTACACTCCGTCCCCTCCTCCAGATCATCTATATAAATGGTAAACAGTTGCGGCCCGAGTACCGATCCCTGCGGCACGCCACTAGTTACCTTCCTCCAACCTCAAAAATCACCCATTTATTCCGACTCTTTGCTTCCTGTCGGATAGCCAGTCCCCAATCCACTTTAACACACTACCCCCAACTCCGTGTGCCCTAATCTTCTTCAGCAGCCTTTTATGGGGCACCTTATCAAACGCCTTTTGGAAATCCAAAAACACCGCATCCACCGGTTCTCCTCCATCAACCGTCCTAGTCACATCTTCATAAAAATCCAACATGTTCGTCAAGCACGACTTTCCCCTCATGAATCCATGCTGCGTCTGATTGATCGAACCATTTCTATCCAGATGCCCTGCTATCTCCTCTTTAATAATGGATTCCAGCATTTTCCCTACTACAGATGTTAAGCTGACCGGCCTATAGTTACCCGCCTTTTGTCTCCTTCCTTTTTTAAACAGCGGCGTAACATTAGCCGTTTTCCAATCAACCGGCACTACCCCAGAATGCAACGAGTTTTGATAAATAATCACTAACGCATCCACTATTACCTCTGACATTTCTTTCAATACCCTGGGATGCATTCCATCCGGACCCGGGGACTTGTCCACCTTCAGTCCCATTAGTCTACCCAGCACTGCCTCTCTGGTAACATTAATTGTATTAAGTATTTCTCCTGCTGCCAACCCTCTATCGTTAATATCGGCTAAGAAATAAAACGATTATCATTTGGGGAGCCTGTCAAAAATTGGATGATCCATTGATCAAAGAAAGGCTAATGTTTGCAAGATATTTCCGTGGCATAGTTGAACAGACAGAAATAAATATGTTATGCGTGTAGTTTGGGGGTGGGGCAGGAGGTGGGGATGTCCGGTGTGGGTGGGGAATCGCGAGGTCACCTAAACTCGTTGAAACAATGAATTTCTTAATGGATATTGACAGTTCCTATGTGTCAATTCCATTCTTTGCCAGTTTAATGTACCGGATGCAAATGTGAAGGAATTATTTTTCCATATGAAGTACAACATTAAGTTGCATTCTTTGGTCAGTAAAAAAAAATCAGCTCTTGCCAATAATCGAGTTGAGTTTGCCGTTATCCAAGGAACACATAACACATAAGGTCATTGCAATAACAATTGCACTTAGCAATAAAATGACTGCCAATATGTACCATCAGGGATCGAGGTGGGACCGTACCAACAGCAACTGCAGTTCTGCAAGCATTTGTTAACCACTTCGATATGAAAACAATAAGAAACAACGTGAAATGATTCCGGCCCTGAGCAACATGATTGTAATGAAAGCACTTATCATGATGCCACTGTTTAAATTTGAAGCACTTGGAAATGTAGTTTGTAGAAACAAAGCCGCCTGACTTCTGGAGATTAAATATGATTGAAGTTTTAGAAGTTATTGATTCCCTTTTCTGTGGTGACCTCTTTCCTTCAGCTAATTGCAAACGGGCAACGAACGAAATTGAACAGATGCGTTTAAATGTAGCGCAGATGCGAAGTGTTTATTCATTCATTTTTTTCATCTGCCCATATCAAATAAAATAAATACAAAAAATTCTGCAAAAACACAGCAGGCCTGCCAGATGAATGGACAGAAATAAATATATTATCCGTTTTCGTTTGGGAGCGACTAGAAGCAGAGTTAACATTTCATAGAATAATACAATCCCTACAGTTCGGAATTAGGCCATTTAGTCCATCGCGTCTGCACGAACGCATCGAAACAGCATCCCACCCCAGCCATCCCCTCCATACCATTCCCTGACCCACGCGTTTACCAGGGCAAATCCATCGCACTCACACACATTTTGACACTGAGGGGCAATTTCGCATGGCCAACTGACAATTTCGGGTCTAATTGACGGCCCCGCCTATTTCAATGCCTTTCAAAGTTGCATTCCTTTCTTGAAAGAGTAAAGGAGCACCATGACGTTGACGTGCAGTCCATCACATCACCGTGAGAACAAGTGCTCGGTATGCATTGCCAATTCTCTCTGTAACCGCACATCCCAGGTGAAATTTTCTTTTTCAGCAAGGTGTGGGAAGACAACGGAAAACATAGTCTAGATTTCTACTCAAGTCGTTCGATTGCAATTGGTGCAATTAAACCTTTGGATAGATTGCAATTGTTATCATCGCGACATTCAACTTAACAGACACGATGCGATTGACTTTTTTTTCTGGCTCGGAACCTTCAATAGAATTGATCACATGTTATCTCTTTCAGGCCTTTTGAGATTCAGTTCTTTTGTATTCAAAAGAAGATGAATGACAGACAGGAAGTGGCAGGGTGCATTCGGCACCCTTTCGCACTCGTCTGTCGGGACAAATTAAAGTACAGCTGCTTTGCTGGCATTTGCAAACAGAAGTTATTGTATATTTCCCGCATTGAATTTTACGGCAGGAATCTGCTAGTTTTCGGATATACTCCATGTGAAATTTTACTGCTTCTGCTCAGTCCACGAAACGCAGAACACCTCAGGTATAAAGATTGAAATTTGCCTAATGCTTGCTAGATGTGCCATGACTTGGATTTAGATTTACAGCTGGCTAATAGTAGCTGAATTAATTTTCAAGTTAATGTCAATATATTAGTCATGTCACACAGAGGATCCACTGGGAAGAGGCCTATGGCAGAAATGGAGAATCACACGTTTGATGTTGCACAACTCATCCAGAGGTGCGAAGCAATAAGATGTGATCAATAACATCACCTGCCAGCTGGCACATAATGCCAAGTGCAGCCCAAGATTTCCGATGCCAACAATCACCAAATAAAAGAAAATATTACCCAATTCAAAACATGAGTGGCCGTTGTCGTGTAGTTAGTTAAGGCAGCATCGGAAGGCAGGAAACACGATTTGTATTTATCGTGAAATAACTTCAAATTGCTCTCGAAATGCGAAACTCAACAATTGCTGGATGATAATGCGATTGGTCATGGCAAAAAGCGTTCAATCAGTTTCTATTCAAATAGATTACAACTCATGTGTATTCAAAAATGAGTTGCCCATTACCTCTGTCCTTTATTGTACTTTCGTTAAAGAGTGATCACAGTTGCGGAGTTTCAGCTTCTATCTTGTTTAATTGCGCTTATTTCGGCTGGAAGCACCAGCAATACTTTTGGTAGGAGTGGGGAAACTTTTGACTCGAATGCTCATCTGGCTCCCAATTGCAGCTTCATTCAGGATGATATCTCAGGTTGGCTGCATTGAACCCAGTGTGCATATTTGTTCTAATTTCACGTCTCAATCACTGGCTTACAAAGAAAAAGATAATGAATCTTTGACTACTATAAACTGCAAGTTCCGATTCTCATGCTTGCGGCAGGAAAAAAAAACCCAATACGAATAATCATAAATGCTGACCGGTGTACACTTTGTCGCTGAAAATCAATAGTCAGAACAAATTGCGATTCATCATATAAAACTAACATGCTGGCATTCACTCAGTTGTACTTCAATGCCTCATGTCCCAGCTGCGAATAGAACACATCGAAATGAGATAATATATTTCGTTCGATATCAGGAAGAGGGAGAGAAGAAAAAAAAAACTACGTTGTATTTTGATTTCTGCAGATGAATACATCTTACCAGGCACTCCAACTATTGCAAGAATTGGATAATAGATGTTTTCTATCTGTATGATTATCGGTAGCCCCATAGTCGGATTGACGTGACGCTGTTCCTCAGGATCAGAAACATACAAATACTCTGCTTTCAAAATAAGTGTCGTATTTATACCGGAGTAAAATCTTTAGTGAAAATTTAATATTGTCCCATGGCTGGCATTAGTGCCAAGTCGTTGAACAAACAAATGAAGCCTTGATCGCTGTTGATAATACGGATACAATTCATAATTTCCTATTCCCAAAGTACAAAGAGAGAAAATATCACTTTAATTGGTAATTCCAAAGAATATATTTCCACATGTCCAATCAAACAATAATGATCCAACTTGAATTTGGAGATACGTAAAGATAATTGTAAGGTATTGGTGAGAACAAGTGTGCATAATTGTCCTATATTGCATTCCTGCCTGATTTTACTTAATAACAGTCGAACCCTCTTCTTCATTACACACCGTAAGTATAATGCGACACAGTACTGTTTGTGAGATGGCCGAATACTCAGATAAACGCGGCGGGTGTGAAGTCAAATTTGTGAAGATTAACAGTCCCTTAGATAGGTAGAAATCTGACACTCTGGATGTCATGACATGCCTTGAACAGAACGAAAGAAATGTTGAAAACTATACATTTAGCTTGAACAGTATCAGCACGACATGATCGTGCACAATCATTAAAATGCATTTCCTTTGTGATAATATCGGAAAATAGAAAATAGGAGCGAGAGTTGGCAAATCAGTCCTTCGAGCTCGCTCCATAATTCGATATGATCATGTCTGATATTGATGTCATTCCAACTGCAGATCACTGCCGTTTCTCCATAGTGCATTATCCCGCAGTTGATCAAATGTTTATCTAACTCTTTCTCAGATCCATTGATTGATTCTGCGTCCATTGCACTCTGCGACAGTGAGTTCCATAGATTCACAACATCCTGTGAGAAGTAGTTGTTTCTTATCTCTGCCATGAACCTCACTCTACAACCCCATTTTTAATCTACAGCCATTACCTCTTGTGCCAGAATGTTCTCAAAGGGGGAACCTTTGTTTAACATTGAATTTATCAATCCATTTTGTATACCTCAATAGTATCCTCCTCATTATTCTGTACTCTAGTCTATACGAGCCCACATGACTCAACCGCTCCTCATATGACAGACACTTCAAACATGGAATCAATCCAGTGAACCTCTTCTGATCCGCCTCCAGTGCCGCCACGCCCTTCCTCAAAGAAAGTGACCAAAACTGAACACAATACTCCAAGTATGTTCTCACTAATGTCTGATGCAATTAGAACAACACTTGTCTGCTTTTATACACTGGGCTCTTCTCAATAAATGCCAAGGTTCCATTTGCCTTCCTTATGTCATTCTGCACCTGCACACCCACTTTCTGAGATTCACGCAGACGTACACACAGATCTCTCTGCACAGAAGCCTTTTGAAACTGTTCCCCATTTAAAAAGCAAATTCCCCTTTTATTTTTCGGGCCAAAATAGATAATCTCGCATTAAACTTCATCTGCCGCTTTCTGGCCCATTCCCCTAACCTGCCAATATCCATTTCTGAACTTTGTTATCTGCTCATCACCACCTGTTTTCCCACCTATTTTGGTTTTGCCAGCAAATTGCACTATGTCACACTCTGCCCCTGCATGTAGATCATTGATACAGATTGAAAATACTTGTGGTCCAAGAAATGAACTCTGCCGGAACCCACTAGTTCTCGATTGACAACTGGAGAATGATCCATTTACCCCAACCCTCTGCTTTCTATCAGTCAGTAAATCCTCAATCCAGACGAAAACTCTCCCCCCAACCCCTTGGGATCTAACCTTGAGGATCAATATCTTGTAGGGCGCTTCATAAAATGCCATCTGGAAGTCCAGACAGGTAACATCTACATGATCTACTTAATCTATCTTGCTGGTTACATCCTAAGATAACTCTAGCAGATTTTTCAAACAAGACTTGCCATTGAAGAACCATGCTGACATTTGTGAATTGAGCTTTGATTTTCCAGATGCTCAGTCACCTCCTGCTTAACGAATGACTCCAGCAGCTTCCCCATCACACATATGAAGGTGACTGGCCTATAGTTTCCCATGTTTTCCCTCTCTCCTTTCTTGAATAAAGGCGCCACATTAGCATTATACCCTTATTAAACCATGGATTTTGAACCTTTTGCAATTCCTTTGCCTCTCAGCAATGTACCTGAGTTGTTTTGTCGTCAATACCTCCCTGAACAACTGCCAACGTCCTTTCACCGTTCTCCCCTTTGAAACTCTTGCTCAGTCCTCTTGGGCCCACTCTTTCATAAGGCCTGCACGTTTACCCTTGCCCAATGCGTAAACTCGAGTATGTGATTACGTCATCTCACTTTCAATCGGAATTTCAAATTATATCATGCTGTGACCACTCCTTCCATGTGGATCCATAACGATAAGACTATGAATCAATCGTTCCTCATTACATCAATTGCAACAAAGGGAGTGAAACCAAAATTAACCAAATTGATTCCCAGCATCGATCGTTTGTCTGATAATACATTAATTAATAACTTGGTCTCTATGCGATGGCGCTAATAAAAAAAGGATAATTTATTGATAAATAAAAAACCCAAGGACAATGCACAGCCACCACCCACCCACCCCCAGACTTCTGCCACACTAGAATCGTTGCATCCTACCGTTAAGAAAGTACTGATTTATGAACTTTTTTTGCCGTTTCTGTCAATGTTCCTCAAGTAGGGATATTCGTCGATGTTTTCAGAATATTCCCCACTATTCACGACTTCTCAGATACTGAAGCAATCCATGATCATATGCAACAAGATTTGGGCAGTATTCGGCCTTGGGCTGAGAAGTGACAAGTAACATCCACGTCCATAATGCAAAGGAACGACCATCACCAAAATGCGACAATCCAACCACCGCCCCTTGATTTTCAATTGTAACAACGTCACTAAATCTCCCACTTTCAACAACTTTGGTGATACTATTGACCAGAAGTTCAACTGGACTCACCATATAAACACGGGTGGCTAATAAAACGAGATTAGAGGCGAAGAAGACTGGTGAGTTACTCTCCTCCTGTCTCCCTATTCCAACAAGTATCAGGCACTAGCTAACAGATTGATGGAATACTGCCGTTTGTTTGGATGGGTGCAGCTCCAACAACACCGAAGAGTCTGGACGTGATCCACGATTTGGTTTGATTTATTATTGTCACATCTATCAGTAGCAAGCGAAAAGTATATATTTTTTGTGCCCTATACAGATAGAGCATAGATTACATGGAGAAGGAAATGAGAGAGTGGAGAATGTAGTGTTGCAGTTGTTGCTAGGGTGAAGGCAATGATAAAAGTATACGAGGTAAGCCCATTCAAAAATCTGATGCCAGCAGGGAAGAAACTGTTCTTGACTCGATTGGGACGTATCTTCAGACTTTTGTATCCTTATCCCGACTGAAGATGAAAAGTGAATGTCCAGGGTGTCTGAAGTCCTTGATTATACTGCTTGCTTTTCTGAGGCAGAGGGGAGTGTAGACAGAATCAATGTACGGGAGGCTGGCTTATGGAATGGACTGGGTTTCGTTCACAAAGCTTTGCATTATTTGCTGCCTTGGACAAAGCAGGAACCACACCAAGCTGCGAAACAAAGAATGATTTCTCTGGCACATCTGTTAAAGTTGGTGAGATTTGTAGCCGACATGCCAAATTTCCATAGCATCTTGAGAAAGGAAAGGTGTTGGTGGCCTCTCTTAATTACGGCGTTGGCTTGGAAGGACAAGCTCAGGTTGTTAGTGGTCTGGACAACTAGAAACTTGAAACTTGAAGGACAAAGCAGCCTGTTTGATTATCCCCACACTCGCAAACATCCATTCCCTCAACCTCCAATGCTCAGTAGCAGCACTGTGGACAATATGCAAGATGCACTGTAGAGTTTCACGAATGATCATAAGGCAGCACCGTCCAAATCCACGACGACATTCATCGAAAAGGACACGGGCAACATATACATGCGAACATCGCCACCTGCAAGATACTATTCTGGAAACTCAGCAACTTGAACTCGGATTATATTGCTGTTCCTTCGCAGTCGCTGGGAAAAAAAAATCAGGGTATTCCTTTCCAAACGGCGCCACCGATCAACCACAGCAGTAGGATTAGTCCGTTTCAAGACGGTAGCTAACCACCACATTCTTCAGGACGACTCGCAATGGATTTTAAATGCTTGCCGAAGTGAATAACAGTTTTAAAAAAGTGCATTGACTCTTCTTCATTCCCAATTGCACAAAACTGTTCTCTATCATACGGAGAGGTATTTCCATGCTTCCATTGTCTGATTCATCATCATATAATTGTGTGCACAGCACTAATCCTGTGGCACTACAATCGGTACAGGTTGCCACCTTGAAATGTTCATCTGGCCTCAAAACTCTGTCTTCTATCAGTTAGCCATTCCTCGAAGTAGGCTGGCATACTACCCCAGACACCATGAGTTCCTATTTGATCAGGCACACTGCGCTTTCAGATACTATTTTCAGATATTGCTGTCATAGCATGTAAATGTGGAACATGAAGCGCTGAGGCAAGTTCTTGACATAAAGCAAGTGAATGCTTTCATGATCAGGAAAATAAGTCCAAGCATATCATAATCCAGGATTCATTAGGTAACAATGAAAGCAAATAAGAACATTTCTACACACATGCGCCGCAGCACAGGCCTGTTTGAGGCACATGATCTCCTTTCCTTCTCGGATGGGGCGTCGCAAAATTTCGGAGCAATCGCTAATTGTCCCTGAACTAATTGATAGCTTGTAAGAACATTTCAATGTAGAAGTAGAGTCTGATGTAGGTCAGAATAAGTAAATCTGGCAGATTCCCTTCGAGACATTACTGAATGAAATGGATGTTCAATGACACGCGTCAGATGGGCATCATTCGACATTCAAATCCACATTGCAATTCAAACCAAATTTCTGCATCTGAAGTCGTGATATTCGAAGCCGCACCCTCGGAACATTGCTGTTTGTTTCTGCATTGCTACTGAAGGGTCAATGTAACTGTGTCACCATCTGTGTTGCAGACACCAATGATATCAATCATGAACAAAGATGGAGGAGACAAAAATACACTCTTACGGTAACATAGAATGCCATCAATGACCTTTGTAAACTTCACTCCACATTGTGCCTTTGGGATGAACTTCATTCAGATTCAAACACACAGTTCAATCAAGGAACAAACGACTTTGGGGAGTGATCAAATATTCAATGCATTTCCATGAAAGAGAAATGTGGCCGAACGTATGCAAACACTAATGAGCCAAGTGTGTTTTTTTATTATTTACCAGCAAAGTGATGATACCACATTTAAATAAAAGAGACACATATATAAAATATTTCATCAAGTCAGCAAACACCCGTCACATCAGAAGAAGTTGATCCATCAATATTTTGCAGGGCGAAAGATGCTTGTTAGAGGCGTTGGTTCTCGTGAAGATGACCAATTAGAGCAAGTCTGTGATCTTAGAAGAGAAATAAATAATTGTTCCAGATCAAGAATGGGGCATGTGCACACATTTGGCGGAATGCATCCAAGTGGGTTATTCGAAGAGTTAGAAGGCGGAGATTGTCTCTCTCATCGGGAACAAACACCTCTTGAACTTCCAAAACTTTTCTTGTTCGCAGCGTAATTGAGAGAAGCGAAACATGCAGGTGAAGTCATCGAGTGCAGAACAATGTTCCAATGGGTTACAATGAACAGTGCTGTCTGTTGAATTCGAAATTGTCATAACTCCTATCCATTTCGAATAACCGAACATTGAAAGGAACAGATTCCCATTCGCATGGTAATGCTTCCGCACATCTTAAAAGTTATGTTTCAAAACCAAAACACTTGTTACAGGAAAAAAAAACCCTTGTACATAGATATGAAAAGTAAAGTATTCAAAATGAAATTCAATGCATCAGTGGTGCACGGAAAATAAATAGCAGAATGTAGAGCATTACACCAATTCTCCTTCTAATCATGAAAATGGTGCGGCAGTGATGGTTCGCGGGATAGAATTTGAGCAGCCGATCGCACTTAGATACAAAATAACACTTTCCAGGGCGCGCAAAAAGGAAGTGATAAGAGTTTCACGCATCAAAGTTTCACGTTCACTAACTTGTGAATCTTTATATCCCTTTGGCACAGAAGCTGGAAATCTGCTTCAGTGGCGGGTTCTGATATCATGCCTGAGTTAATTTGTGCCTTCGTTCAATCTGCCAGTTGAGCAGTTCATTCACTCAGAACCTTCAATTGCTGCAGAAAGCTCTGGACGCCGGAAACAATAAAAACAAAAAATCCACACTAACCTTCCTTTTAAAATTGGGTCGGCAATCCCGATGGAAGCAACAACCTTGGACTTGCAGTCCAACCATCTCCACTTGCCCCAGCGGAACGCAGGAGAACATTAACTACTCTCCATTATGAGGCGCCAAGTGTGGGAGCGCCTATTGAGTGCCAAATTCCAAAAGCCAGTTTTGCACTGACAACAGGGAAGGATTCCCCCTGCGAGTATAAAAGGTAAGTTGAAACTTGCATTTATTTGTTTGTTATTTCTTTTAAGTAGTTATTACTACTATGATTGACTCACGCATATTGAATTTTTTAATGATTGAATATGAGCATTATTTAATATGTGTAAATGAAGAGAGGATTTGTTATTTATTTTAAATCTGTGAAAGTACTATTTACGTCTGTATTTACATCTATTTACATCTGTGAAAGTACTATTTACTTCTGCAAAGGTTATCTACCTTTATGTGTGGCATGCTTATAAGTGTTCGTGTGTTTTAATTCAAGACATTGTCACTGAATGCTTTGCTGTGAAAAGGAGAACTTTCTCTGACTATGCATTATTAAATTAATGCATGAAGAAGAACAGAGGAACGTTCAAATTATGGACCAACGAAAATCAAAGGCACCAAGCAAAATGCAAGTTCTGGTTTGGTAGGAAATGCCAGAATTGTATCTGCAAATAGAGAAGTGCCAAGGAACACAGGCGAGTGCCACAAGAAGGTTAAAACAATGGTGCATTCTGCCATGATATGTAACATTCCAAATGAAAATTTAAACTCAAAAGAAAACACTTAAAGTAAGGATTGCAGTCTGCATTGGATTTGATAAATGGCACTGCATCCTCGCAAATTTGCAAGAGTGGTCGCAAAATTAAAAACACAACAATGGGGATTTCTGAAGCTAAAATACAATGCAAATTCTGACAAATCTGAAGAGGTTCATAAAATGCAGTTATCCTGGAGATTGCTAGCAGGGTACCATTGCTAATTGGATTTAGCTGCTACTGTCTTACAGGTTGTTGACAGCATGATTTTTAAAAGGCATTTCAATTTGTTGCTGCAGACAAAAAAGTTACATAATGCATGGGAGCGTGTGCTTACCGGAGATGGACTAGCGTGCATTAAGGATCTCGCTCCACAGGAGGAAGATAACTGGGACCTTGTGGGTGTTCCAAACCCCAAAACATGTGATAGCGTGTGTTCAGGGCTTTGTCGAGGGATGGCAAAAAGTCAATTGATCATATACACTAAGAAGACATTTACCATGATGGAAAAATAATTATGCTTTCTTCAACTTTAACAGACGTCATTGTGACAGCGCAGCGGAATATGGATAAGACGCAGGCCGTTGGCGATTGATGGGAAGCTGTAGCAGACGACGGGAAAACTTTGTGGCCTGACGAGCTTTTGATATGAATTCTGATGTTCAGGGAGATGAAATGTTTGAGGAAGTGGAGGCATTTGATGTCACGGTTGCTTTAAGTGAGAAAGTACACTCAGAACTTTCAGGCCACGAGGAGTCTTTGTCATTGTCAGCGGATGACTCAACGCCTCCTGAACCTGCACACGGTACAGTCAGTGACAATGAGGAAGTATTTTTAATGGACTGTTTGGGGTTCTGACGGGGTTGGCTCAATGAATGAAATCAAACTGTAGACCTGAATGAAAGCTCCCAGCAGTTCCAAACAGCAAATCAGCAGTTTTCGGTGCAGCGAAATTAGGTGCTTAGGCAGAAAACTGAATTCCTTCCGCAGATAATGAATAAAGTGGTGACACCTAAAGCTGCATCCTCTGACCAGGAGCCACCCCGTTCGGAGACCTTTGCTGCTGGGATATATCCAACTCCAACAGGGACATAGGAAGATGCGTCACGTGGGCGGAAATGGACACAGGAGCGACGCAGGAGGAATTAGGGTCCTTCTCCTCTCCCTCCAGCACATCCTCTTATGCATGTTCCATTGTTAATTTTTATTCTGATTTGTTGAATGACAGTATTTTGCCTTGTTTAATTCAATTATTCATTTACAATTCTCAGATTAAATGCTGCGTTTCGGTCGCTGATGTCTTAAAATGAACTTGTACAATTGTGTTAAATTTAATTGAAAAGATTTATTAACCAAACTTTTAAAAATAATTTTGCAATAAACTTTAAACATATTCACGTTTAACTTAACGTAAGTACCTCAACTTTTCAACACTTTCGCAATAAAACATATTTAATAACTTTCAGACCGCAAACAATGAAAATCGTTTCAACATTAACGCAACAGTTCCTGCAGTTTGCAAACAAGGTGGTCGGGAAATCAAGGGTTTGAAGGGAGGAGTGATGCAAGGGACTGAAAGGGACTGTTTCGATATGAAAATTATACATTTTTAAAGCTCAATTGTTTCCAAGCAGCAGATGCCAGGCGATCTCGAACTGTCGTTGCCTCACCTGCAGCTCCAGCGTTTCCATCAGGTTCCATATTGGTCTCGTCCAGCTCCTCCATTTCTGTTGGCAAGTCAACTTCTGGGTAAATGCTCATTCCATGCTGGATGGTAAAGTTATGCTCTGCACAACAAAATACCACAACATTTGTAACTATCTCTGTTGTAAAGTGCAACGGGCCCCATGATCTCTCCAGACTTTGAAAACGTGGCTTTAACTGGCCATTATCCAATCCACCGCCTGACGTGTTGCGATATGAGCACGGTTGTAATTTTCCTGTGCTTCGTTGTTGATCTTGCAGAATGGCGTTTTAAGTCATGTTCTCAGATGGCATGCCCTAACGCCCAGCATCCATTCTGTAATTCCACGTAACGCCATAGTCCGATGTAACATTGATGTTCCCACGAATAAATGTGCCGTGGTTGATTGCCAGGTTGTTTGCATTTCAGCGAGGAACCTCATTTGTGAAGCACACACTGTCAAAACATTAAAATATTGGAATGCCTTCCTGTTGATAAATGAAACAGTGCCATCCTTTGGTGCCTTCAATGCAATATGTGATCCACCAACTGCTCCAGTTACCTTTGCAATACCAGCAATACACTGGAATCCAATTGATCTCTCCTCCATCTTCACAGAGGATGTGACAAAAATAATAAACTCAGAGGCCCTCTGATTAATCACATTCATTACCTGGTGAATGCAGGTCGTCGCCACATCTTGTGAAATGTTACTAATGTTACTAATGCCATGCTGAACAGAGCAAGACACAAAAACAAATCAGCGCTGTTGTGCCTTTCTACTGTTCAGGCAGTGCAGCAGTTAGAGTTTGCATGATATCTTCTTTCAAAATTTCACAAAGGCGTCCAATTTCTTCCTTCATGAAGCACAGTCTGCTGCCACATATCTCCTCTGACGTAATTTCCTATGGTGTCCTTTGTCTGCCCACCCTCGGGGTAGATAACGTCAGGCGAAGATGTACGATGACACTTCGCCCATGAGCTCTGCACCTCCGCCGAAGTCGCAAAATGTACATCTGTGTTTTTATTATATGTAACGCCAAGAGTGTGAGGCACAAATGCTCATCGGATATCACTCCAGTGTCACATTCTGCTGAGGATTCTAAATACCTTTCAGAGAGATTGTTCATATCAGCTTCCAGGAGACTTCCATACTTCAACTAAGGCATTAACAGTTCTTAAAGAATTTGAAGCAATTACTCAGCCGTGTAAGGATCAGCATAAACGAATATATATATTTTTTTCGCTACTGAGCCTTGCAAGGACCAACGTTGCACAAAGGAATTTAAAACACTTTTAAAAAAAATTCACGACTGAAGCTTGCAACGTTCAAAACAAGCTGCATAACTTAAAATACACCAAATTAAAATGTTTTTCAACAATGCAACCTAAAAACTGTTCTGAGACCGGACTCCTGCCATTCACCTCACCATATAGTTACCCCTACCTCGGTAACTTATACTGTACTGCTTCTTTGCAGCGCTGATCCAAAACGATCGGATCGGAGCTTTTTAAAAGGTGTGCTTTCAGCGTGTATGCCAGTACTTCAGAACTTCCATCTTGTTACAAGGCCCTTGTGTATTTAGTCCACACGACTTAAGCCGTTTTGGGGCCGATGTTAATTACATTGCCTCAAGTAACAATAGAGGGCACTGGCTGCAGACAAAACGGCGGCGACGAAATACTTCTGGCCTCACTATGACACCAACCCACTGTACTTCTCGAATGAAACGAGTCATATTTGGACAGTCAACAGTGGGGATGTTGTGCATTGTACACAAAGACGAACGTTGCGCTGCTGGGTCACATCCTGGGTTCATCAATTACTCCGAGGTCATCATAGTTTACTCATGGCTGAAAGGCACATCGGCGATTGCTCAATTCCGTTTTCCAGGCAAATATATAAAATACAATTTCCTACTCAGAATAACAACATGAAATGTTCTACAGATACAATACATTCTTAATCCTGCAATGCTTTGCCTGCTCCTGAAATGGGGTTACTGTGAAAATCCCCAGTCGCTACAATCCAGCGCTCGTTTGGATATAATGGAACACTACTCATTTTACCAGTAATTTAGCATGTTTCCTCGTTTCCTGGCAATAATCTTTCTGAAATACTATATCATTTTTGCTCACCATTAAAGATTGACTTGATACAATATGTCTTAAAAACTTAACTTCTTGACCGATTCCTCCTGGTGCACCTGAGTCAACCTTGCCAACACAAGTAAATTATTTCAAGAGATCTGGCACTTTATTGTCAATCAACCTTTGACAGGGCTGTATATTAATTTCCACCTCTTTAGCTTGAACCGTCGTTTATTTTGCCACTTTAACAAAGCCCTCTGGCACATCCTTTAAAACAAACTCTGTATTCTCAATGCTTTTCTTGATCCACCAAAACGGCGACTCCGTGTGTGTGCCACTTCATCATGACACCATATGAGACTTCTTATTTCTCTTCCACGTTCATATGTTTCCTTTATAACTATCTTTACTATTTTGAACAACATATCCTTTACCTTTACCACCTGAGAATTTATGTTTTCCCCAGTTGCTATCCCTCAATGACTGAAATTGAAGTCGATAAACAAACTTTGGATAATGAATCAATGCAACATCATGCCCGTTCTGCTCCGACTCTCGCATTTTTAGGTTGTTTCACTTCTGACATTTCAAGTTCGAATGATCTTTCAAGTCCCCAAAGTTTGAATTTGCCCTTGTTTATTTTTTTGTTCTGCGAGATTTTTTTCTCTGCTCTGTGAGGACTATTCTCTTTTTTCATATTTATTGCGATTTAAACGGTCTCAAGACTCCTTCGTCTGCCTCTGCAAGTGTCACATTCTCTCTGTAATTTAAGGTGTTTCATTTGTGATTGACGTTCATCCAATTGCACTTCATACTGCTTCTGCCAACTTTGAATGCCAAAATATTACTTCAAATATTTCCGTCTTTCAAATATCTTCACGCATTTCAACTGCAGCTTGTTTGCCAATTCCAAAATTTGTTTTAACCATCTTGTGTAAAGCACTCCGAGTAACTTATTCCACCCCCAGGAATTCATTAGCCACTGAAGGAACCATGATTCCACATGGCACACGCTATTTAAAATCACTGAATTCAACACCTGAAATGAAACCACAAATACTCAACATTCACTGGCTTTGAGTTCAATAATCCGAGAACAAACAATGAATTAAAAAGGTTAATCCCGCAAGAGACGGAATTTTGATAGAAACTTGAATCTATATGATGAAGGTAGCCTACACCCCAACTCTTTTCAATTTGGTATTGGCCTGAGCACATGGTTTATTTGCAGAATGTCTAATTCTATTGATTCACCAAGAAGGTTTTACGAAATGAAAGTGGATTTTAAAATCGTTCTTCACCATAACAAAACAAGTTGGCATAACCTTTACCAACTGACATGCTCAACCGTCGTCATAGTAACTGTTAGCTCTCTCCATTAGTTGCAATTAAAGTAACATCTCAATAAACATAGACTTCTGCTCAGAATCAGTTAGCAAAGTACACAGGCTTAAACGAGCTGCCGTCTCCCAGCCTTTTAACTCAGCTGGACAGAGATAAAGAGTGGGACCTTTTTTCTGACACTCAAACAATGGCTTGCAGAGAAAGATCTGTCTTGAAACTGCAGAACTCCAGATAAAGACTGTGCTGAAGCAACATAACTCATCAGCATCACAGGTTCTAACGCGATACTGTTTGTTTGTGTCACCACAATGATCCAACCCTTGAACAGAAAGCTATTGTTTTTTTTCCAACAATTGGTATGTGCTAATATAGAACGTGCAACCAAGATTTCTTCAATACAAAATCCTAATCAAGCAAATTACCTCAGGCAGCATGGGAATAATTTTCACAGAAATCAAAGTGAGAGGGAGAGAGATTCAGTAACGGACGGTAATTTGCACTGCTGGGATTGGCTTGCATTTAGGACATCACAATGCTGAAACTTCGACGTGCTCTTGAAGAGCCGAATAAACAGTCAGGAGATCTACTCATAGAGGTGGATTGTGTTAATTACTTACTGTTTCACAGAATCTCAAACAGCAATACATCAAATGGAAATGAATCAATTAAATAAACTCGCTAATGACCTTCCTTCCATGGAACGTACTCAGTTGGCAGCAGGAAGCCAAGAGCTAATAATCGTGTTTTCCTAATTGTTCACGATATTTCGCAGACAAAGGTTCGTATGGCGGGGGCAGGAGAGTTCTGAACGCAGACTCGGAAAATATGCTGCTTTTAAACGCGTCCTGAGCCTGAGCACCTGACCCGAAACTGAACCCGATGTTAGTGTTTGTCTGTTCTTTGTGTGAGTGATCTATTGCTGGTTTAACTTATATGATATACTTGGGGCAAGACATGTCTCTCGAGAATAAGTATCACTAATAGTTTTCGCACTGCAACGGACTCATTTGATACATAGTGATCATGGCATGTCACCAGCAGATGTTCAAGCCAGAATGGCAGATTTGTAACACGTGAACACACACACACACACAGGGAGATACAACCACAGAAACACACAAATGCACGCACTTCGTCTAAACCACAAGCACATCAGCAATCCAGTCTCGCACACATGCACATATGATCACAGGCACAAAGGCACACATACAATTAGACACACATACTCACAGATACACAGGCACAAACACATACACAGAGATACACACATCCGCACAGGTACACTCTCCCGCGCACACACACAGGAGAGCACTCTGACACATGCCCAGGTGCATTCCCACACATTCACAGAAACTGAACCGTACAATCAGATATACATGTATAGACACAAACAAATACAAACACGGGGCAGACAGACCGACGCACACAGACATACACACAAGTAAATACGCACATGTACACACGAATATACAGCATTTGTGCCTGTTTTAAGTCAGGTCAGAAACTCCAAGTGTGTTATAGATCCCACGAGCATCATGCGTTTTGCATCTTGAGTTTTGCTCGGGTAAGGATGATATGTTTCACCTCAGGTCTGTTTCAAATGAACCACCCGGGAGCTTTTATCAATCAAACTTTATTTACGAATATAGTTAACATGTATGGAAAAAATAGCAATAACTTTCATCAATTACAAACAAGAACAAAACAACGAGGAGAATGTATGACCCTCAACAAGGATATCTAAAATGTTCCAATCAAACAAAACCCATGCACAAATTCCTTTCATATGTATAACACAGCCAGGACTAAAGCTCACGTGATACGAGAAATGAGTCCTTTGGATGAATGCTGCAGTTCTATTGAGGCACACAAAAACAGGTTTGGAGTCAGAACAGCATACCAGAATACGAGGGAGAGAATATGGTCGAGCTACATACAGCAGATTGTCGACTCAAGGAAGACACGAATCCTTGCATTCAACCAACCAGAAGAATGCCCCAAATTATGGCCAGAGATGAACACTTCTTTTCAGCTTGATGTCCCTTCTATAACTAAAAATTGCACACAGCCAAAACAGAAAATGAAACCTTGAAATCAGTAGCAAAGATAAAAATAGTCGAAAACACATCATCTGCAAGCAATCGTCCTCCTAAAAATGCAAGGTCATTAAAAATAATCCCAGAAAGTCCTTGAGGCCTATGGTAAAAATAAACAAAGTCAAATTTAAGCAGCAATAAAAGGGCTTCTACAGAGAACTCGTCAACACTGAGAGGGAATAAAAACTGAAAAGGCATGCCTACACTGCAAAGTTCACTATTTAAAAATAAACTTGTTAAAGGTAACCCCTTGTAATAGCTCCATACAAAAAAAAAAAGGCATAACTATAGGGTTCGTGGTGGGAGATACAGGACGGATATCAGAGGTAGGTTCTTTACGCAGAGAGTGGTTGGGGTGTGGAATGGACTGCCTGCAGTGATGGTGGAGTCAGACACTTTAGAAACATTTAAGCGGTTGTTGGATAGGCACATGGAGCACACCAGGATGATAGGGAGTGGGATAGCTTGATCTTGGTTTCAGATAAAGCTCGGCACAACATCGTGGGCCGAAGGGCCTGTTCTGTGCTGTACTGTTCTATGTTCTATGTTCTATGTAACGTCACAGTGCCTACCATTGTGTCCGTCCGAAATGTCAGCAACGGCGAAGAAAATAGATGAGGGCAGTGTAGTTGATGTTCTCTACGTGGACTTAAGCAAGGCCTTTGACAATGTACCGCATGGTAGGTTGTTGCATCAAGTTAAATCTCACGGGATCCAGGGTGAGGTATCCAAATGGATACAAAATTGGCTTCTTGACAGAAGTCAGAGGGTGGTTGCAGAGAGTTGTTTTTCAAACTGGAGGACTTTGACCAGCGGCGTGCCTCAGGGATCAGTGCTGGGACCACTGTTATTTATCATTTATATTAATGATTTGGATGAGAATATAGGCGGCATGATTAGTAAGTTTGCAGATGACACCCAAGATTGGTGGCATAATGGACAGGGAAGAAAGTTATCTCAAATTGCAAAGGGATCTTGGTCAATTGGCCCAGTGGGCTAACAAATGGCAGATGGAGATTAATTTAGACAAATGCGAGGTGATGAATTTTGGTAGCTTGAACGAGGGCAGGACTTACTCAGTTAATGTTAGGGCGTTGGGGAGAGTTGCAGAACAAAGAGATCTAGGTGTACATGTTCATAGCTTCTTGAAAGTGGAGTCACTGGTGGAGAGAGTGGTGAAGAAGGCACTCGGCATGCTTGGTTTCATCCGTCAGAACATTGAATACAGGAGTTAGGACGTCTTGTTGCAGTTGTACAAGACATTGTTAAGGCCACACTTGGAATACTGTGTGCAATTTTGGTCACCCTATCATAGAGAGGATATTATTAAACCAGAAAGAGTGCAGAAAAGATTTACTAGGATGCTACCGGGACTTGATGGGTTGAGTTATAAGGAGAGGCTGAATAGACTGGGACTTTTCTCTCTGGAGTGTAGGAGGCTGAGGGGTGACCTTCTAGAGGTCTATAAAATAATGAGAGGCATAGATGAGATAGATAGTCAATGTCTTTTCCCAAAGGTACGGGAGTCTGAAACTAGAGGGCATAAGCTTAAGCTGAGAGGGAAGAGATGCAAAAGTGTCCAGAGGGGCAATTTTCTCACACAGACCGTGGTGAGTGTCTGGAACAACCTGCCAGAGGTAGTAGTAGAGGCGAGTAAGATCTTATTTTTTAAAAAGCATTTAGAAAGTTACATGGGTACGATGGGTATAGAGGGATATGGGCAATATGCGGGCAATTGGGATAAGCTTAGGTGTTTTAAAACAAGGCGGCATGGACAAGTTGGGCAGTAGGGCCTCTTTCCATGCTGTAAACCTCTATGACTCTATGAATGGTCATTTCATAATTCCCCTGTTTGAAGTTCCCTTTAACTTTGGCAGGGTTTGTAAATGACACTTGGTGAAGATTGCTTTGGCTGCGGTCGCACGTCTTTCCAGAATTAAACTGTGAACAGCATCTACTGAGCATCGGAACAAATGAAACCATGTTGTGCAATATATCCATGGTTGTCTGTGTAGATGCACTTCACGGCTGCTTCATCCAAAAACCATTCAAACTCTTCACAGTTAAACGACAACGGAAGGTGTTTATTCATGGAGACAGATAAATTGGGTGAGGTCCTTAATAATTTCATTGCAGCAGTATTCACAAATGAGAAAAAACATAGTAATGGCTGAGTCCACAGAGGGGAATGTTGATATTGTGGTGTATGCCAATATAAAAGAAAAATAAAATGTGTTGTGTGCTCCAGGATATGACCAATAAGCGCCAGCCAGCAGCCAAAACTGAAAGTTAAAGAACTCTTGGGAGTGAAAAATCTGTCCCACCCAATCTGTCAATCAATCTTCCCACAACATTGCAAAAAGCGTCATAGAGTCCCAGAAAGTGCATTAGGCCCATATAAAAAATAAACAAAAGACCATTTTAAACCATTTACGACGCAATATAAAGACTGCTAATCAGGCGGTGTCTCAAGGAAAATAAAGAAAAAGCCGCTCATAACTGCAGAGAACATGATTACAAATACATTTCTTAAGGGCACAGTGGCATCACACCACCCCCATCAATTAGGCCTGCGTGGCCTAATTTATTACAGTGAAATCATCTGAGGCATTTACTTTTTCTTCACCCTCCTTCATTCCCCTTTTAACCTGAACGACACTGTGTTTGTTATTTCCGCTCAATCTCATTTACCTTTCCCACATGAGGATTTCTCTTTGACTCACTTTATATCCCGCTCAGGTTGAAACTGATGTCGGAAATCAAACGTTGATATATGAACTAATTCATAATAACTTGCATGTTCTGCTGCCCTCTTTTTAGGTCAAACCAAATAAACAAACTCAAATTAAGTCAGGACAAAGTAAAAGGGGCAGCTCCCCAAAAAGGAGGGGGAACAGCCCGAACAGAAATCAAAGTACAAAAGAAACTTAAAAACATCAAATTAAAATGTGATTATTAGGGTCGATAACGCACCCCAACCCCTGCGGTGCCCACCGGGCGCGGAAGGCGTCAACCGCGCCCGTGGACACCGCATGCTCCCTCTCCAGGGACACCCGGCCGCGAACGTATTGCATGTTCTGCTGCTTACATGGCAGATTCAACCATTGCTCTTCCACCTGAGTTCTCGTGACGTCAGAAAGTGAATTTTCATATTCCTTGACAATAACGGTTTGCCTGAGAACTTCTCACTGCTAGGCTATTTCAATGCCCTTATCCGCCTATCAAAATCAGTTTGTTCCTTTCACATTCCATGTTCGTTTGACCAGGCTCTTTCCTTCGATTTCTAAAGTGTTGTCTCTCGGCTTCTGGGGCGGCACGGTGTCACACTGCTGCCTCACCTCACCAGGGACCCCGGTACAATTCCTGTCTTGCATCACGATCTGTTGTGGAGTCTGCATGTTTTCCCGTGTCCCCATGATTTTCCTCCGGTGCTAAAGTTTCCTCCCACAGTCCAAAAGATGTGCTGGTTACGTGCATTGGTCATGCTAAATTCTGCCTCAGCGTTCCCAAACAGGCGTCAGAGTGTGGCGACGACGGGATTTTCACAGTAACTGCATGGCCGTGTCAATGTAAGGCAACATGTACCACTAATAAATATATAAAATAAAAATGTGCACCGAAGGTACCTTTCCTCACGGTATCATAATCCTAATTTACCTGTTCTATTGTGGTACAAACAGCTCATTAAACATACCAGCCAACTTCGTTTGAATCAGTAATGCCCTCATAGCTGTGGCCATTTCAATTGTTTACATTCTTCCTCAGATGAAAAGAAAGACGCTTTTGCAACGTTCTCAGCAAACCTTGGTAACGTTTGGAAATATTTAAATAACCCCCCACCAGGCCATTGACCCTATGAAGCTGTTGCTCTTCCTCACCATCCTAATCACTGTTCTCAAACTGTTCTCAAATTGTACTCTTCCATTTCCCTCCGCCATTTTCAACATATGTTGGGTTTCTATTTCCTGTTTCCGAAGTTCAAATTATTTCCATTTCCCCCTTCATCTCTTTGTCTTCTTCTCGAGCTTTCCGTGTTTTTTATTTTACCCGTATCTGTAATTCAGGTAGTTTCATTTTCTTTCTCGTCTTGCAACTCGAACTGCTTCATTTATTTTGCTTGTTTTTCCTCCCCTCCCCTGGCTTTTTGTTTTCTGCGGCAATGACACCCCTTTCATTGACTTTCACTACTCTCTCTCTCTCTCTCCTTTTTATTTTGAATTCAAAACATGTTGAAGTTGCTTCATTTTTAATTGATGTTCAATGGTCCTGACTGTGCTTTTGGTAATTTTAAATGCTGAACTATCAGCACAATTATCTCCCCCTTCCTTAAGCTGTCAGAAAATGTCAACTGCAACGTTGGTCCCAATTCCAAAAGCTTTGGTTTAGTCACCTTTGGTAAAGTACACTGCGTGCTTTCTTCCACCCCGAGGAAATTAGCAGCCTCTAAAAGACCCATTATTCAACAAAGTACTCCCGATTCAAGTCTGAATACAACAACTGACCGTAAGTAGCAAATATGATCACCACTCACGGTTATTGGGTGCAATACTCAGAAATCAATCAAGGAACATCGATGTTAATGCCTGAAACACCGACAGGAGCTTCCAGAGATATTGTGACTTAAAATGAATAAATCAATAGCAATTCAAAGAACACACCAAAAGTTCAAATAGAATGACTCATCAAAGAAGCAAGGCCCAAACACAATTCAAACAGGCACAAAAAATATAGGTTAATGAATCCGAACAAAGCAGTTTCCTTTTCAACTGGAGCCTGCAACTAACAGCGAAACTGAATGCAACAAATACCAGTTAATCTGGACACAGAAATGTGCACTGTGATGATGTCAGATAATATTTCCTGTGGTAATTCTACGTGACAATGTAATTTTGTGTCCTTTCGAAGTTGACCACAAATTATGTTTTCTATGATCATTTTATAATTATTTTCTTAGAGTTTTGCATCAACCTTTTGTTATGTTTGAACAATTGATTAGCTATTATTGCCAATGGAATTTGCATTGGTCAGTTGCAAAGAAAGATGATGTTTTAATTTAATACTATTTTCGCACACTTGGATACAAATTGAATTCAAAATGGGGAATGCAAGTAATATTAAGGAAGAAAATATCATTGCAAATACCTCAGAAATTAATATTTTAATCGCCATAACACTTAGAATAGGCAGCGCTTATAGCAGCCAAGTGGACCAAAGGAAGCAAATATTGAAATGCCCACAGCAAATATTATTTCCAATGTCAAAGCGGTCACTATCACAGCTATTTCATGTTGCTGTAGTACAATCCCTCAAAACTTGAGTCGAAAGTGTTCAATAAATGAATTGAAGCAAATATTAGTTGAATTGAAACAACTAATGTATTTTAAAAAGATCAGCGAATATATAACTTTAAACGGACGGATGAGAAGTCTTTTTCTGAAGTCAGAAGAATTATAAGCCGAAATGCACAGAGTAATTGTCATCAAAAATTACCACAGCAAATCTCACTTAAAAGTGCAGACAACAGCACTAGAACTATATACAGACAGAAAATGTTGGAACATCTCAGCAGGTTCGACAGCATCTGTGGAGGGGGAAGAGAGCCAACATTTCCAATCTGAATGACTCTTTGTCAGAGTTTTGTCACATAAATGTGATAAGCTTTGAGAGTTCCTTACATGTTTCTGATTCAATGCTCCATTGAACAGCAGAATGTTTGAATGCACAACGACCGTCTGGTGCTCCACGAATGCACTTAATTAAACAACAAAGCATCTATTTCAGGTCAATCAAAGTTATCGGGGGTGGGAACATGATAAAAAATATCGGATTTGCCGATATCAATGTCTGGTGTCTCCGTGACGGATGTTACATTGTGTTTGTCCAATTATTAGCAGTCGGTTCTATATGTGAGAGCTGATTCCCGCTCAAAAAAAGAGGACATGATTTCTGTAGAATGAAATTAGAACTTTGGGTCATGGAAATAATTAGAAATATACGAATTAATCAGGTTCCACTTCATATCATTCCTACAGACCAATATAGTGGTTTCACCAAAATACCCAGTTGGAATTCAAATGAAAAGCATAGTTACATTTGAGACATCTTGCGGTCCAAATATAGTTGGACTGAAAAGTTTTAATGCTGCCGTTCAGTGACTGGGACTAATGTTGTTCAACCTGAGATCTCAATACAGACGTCTCTTTTATCCTTACAGTCAGGAGAAGAAGCAGATTTAGAAATGTTTGTTATTTTCCAATTAAGTTGAATGCAATCAAAGAATGTCCATATACAAAATCGACAAATGAATTGTTAGGTGAAATCAACAAGGCAATCCCCACCAATTGCGTTTTCATTTTCACGCACTGCATGAAGTAAGAGATGTTAGCATCTCCGGGAATTTGATGCTTATTTTTTAACCCTGACATGCAGACTCACTGTTACTGGGGTATTCCAGCTGATCTTGTGTCGGACAGGGTCATCTCATTGTCAGAATATTGAAAACAATCACAATTTGTTATGGATACTCACATATGCAGAGAACATTTTTTCTCCTATTTGACATTGGTTGACAGCAATCATTCAACAGATTTAATTCACTTACTTTGCTCTGGCATTCCACACATAAAGAATAAATTGTGTGCAATTATTTCACTAAAATTCTGAAGTGTCTAAACAGTGTTTTGCAAAGAGCTAAAGGAATATTTTGCAATGTATCTGAACGAGATGTTGCAAGGAAAAACCTAATAGGTGACTAAACTTTTTAAACTTTAGACATGAAGGCACTGACGTAATTACCAGCGTTAAGTTAGAATATTTTTTTAAGGAAGCTTCTAAGCGAACACGAGAGCCGTTTACACAAATGCTCACAGTTTGCTGCAAAGCATCATGGTAAAAGGCATTTGGGCGAAGTCATTTTCCAAGAGAATATTTAAACATTGGGAAAAGGAAGATACATCAGTAAAGTTTCAGACGGAGATAAAACTCAGAACACTTAATCAGATTTCATGAATAGTTTATTCACTGTCGAGACATGATGGATGCATGCCCAGACGTGGGGTCATGTGTTAATTTGGTTCAGCAGCGACCTTTAAGGGAACCCATGGGAACGTTCATTTGAACTTTGGACTAACGTCTGAATGTCCTCGGCAACACAGGAATTAGGACCAGCTGAGACAGTGGCGAGCTTCCGCATTTTACGGACTAATAAAGTGCATGATGGCAGAGGGTAAGATGCAGTTGGCGAAGATTTATGACAAGTATTATTGCTGATATATATATGTGAGAGATGAATGATTTAAAGCTCATGAAAGGCAGGAGAAATTAATGGAAAAAATATATTTGATCAGTTTGGAATTGTATACGCCAGATGTCATTGGAGAGATCAAGCTAATCTATCGGGGAACTGTACTGATCCTTTGATGCTCTCCTTGCAGCTGGTTGTTAAATGAAGTTTTGTCTTTATGCAGAGACACTGGCTTCATGAGGATTGCATTCTCTGAAGTTCAGGCAGTACTGATCAACTCGCATGCCCCGCCAACAGATGTAATGGAAGACCTGCATGCGATTGCACGATTGGAATATGACAATTCAAGTGAAGCTGCCCAGGCAACATTAAAAGGACAGTGTCAAAATGAAACATGCTTCATACAGAAGAGACATTGCACTGGAATCTGCCGTTTTTGAATTGCAGTGCAGACAAAAGCTCGGCAATTTACCCCGTGCAGTCCCCATCCTTGGAAATATTAAAATGAATCCCAAGTTAGAATGTCCCATGCCATACGCAGAAGAAAGGTTCAGACGGAGGATCAACGGAGAGGAAACGCCTTTTACAGTGAACTACTTAAAGTCGCTTTGTAGAGTGTGCGTTAGTTTGCATGCAACCCCGTGCTTACCTGCCCTGTGGGTGTTTCAAAGGGACAGTATCGTGACAATGTATCTATCCTTGAACTGTTTGTCATCCATGAGCGAATGTTTCATGGCAATGAACACGTGGTTCAGGAATGTATTTAATGTTGTGATACACATGCACTAGAGTTCCTGATGGGACAGTCGAGAGGAGAATTCCTGTTAATCTCACTCTGTGCCACATCATTGCTTAAATTTTTGAAGGGCCAGTTAGTTGGTCATTTTCTGTGTGTCCCTCCTTGTGCTAAAACTGTACTGGAGTTCGTGATGGGACAGTGTAGAGAAAATTCCCTGTGTATCTCAGCCCGTGCTATATCTGTACTGGAGATCTTAATGGGGAAGTATAGAGGGGTATATATGGGCATCTCACTTTGTGCTCTATCTTCAGTGGGCTTCTTGATGGGACAGTGTAGACGGCGACTTCCTGTGTATCTTACCCGGTGGTACACCTGCACTGGAGTTTATTGATGTGATAGTGCAGAGGGATATTTACTCTGCATCTCACCCTGTGGTACACCTGCACTGGAGTTTATTGATGCAACAGTGTAGAGGGAGATTTTCTGTGTATCTCAGCCTGTGCTAGACCTGCACTCAGGAAATTTGATGGAAGACTGTTGAAGGAGCTGCACCTTATAAACGACAGTGCATTGTACTTAAAGTTGGAATGTTTCATGGACATTGGATTGCGGAATATCTAGCCTGCAGGTGGATTTGGAGACCAAGAATAATTCTTCGCATCGAACTTGTGTTGCGCCATCCACGGGACTGCTTGATCTTAAAACTTAATGGGTGTGGTTGTGACTATGTTCACCTGACTATGTACTTCCGTAGCTAACAATAGAGCGTTTGGTGTGATGGTGCAGCTGAGGTTTTCTCTTTGTTTAACCGTGCTGTCTCTGCCCTCCTCACTTCAGATTATATATTAAAGAGACAAATTTATCTTGCATCTCATCGCTGCTGCAAATATCTTGGGTGCCTTTGATCTATGTCTATGGTGATATAACTCCCTGTTATCTGTGGTCTGCATAATTTATGCTCGAGGGGACTTTGGTGGCTAAAATAAAAATTCTCATCCACGTCTACTTCAATGTGCCTTGCACAAAAGAGCTAGAAAGTGATGAAGAGTATTGTTGCCAGGTTCACTCAAAACACTTCGATGATGCACTCTGTGCTCCAAGGGCGGACACTACAACACAGGACAATAGAAACATCAACAGCTGCTGAAGGTTCAGCAACTCTGTGAAAGGCGCCATTCAGTCTCAGCGAATCCTATTTGTCTTCCAGTGCACAGAGCTGTCCAGTACCCAGTTTTACAGCTTGACACAATCGAATGTCCAGCACTATTTGCTGAGGGACACACGATAGTTGGGACTTTTCAAAAAAGCAGACATTGGTTTGTTGTAAGGCAGCATTTTTTTGTTCTGTCAGTCACTGTTGAGAAACGAGTGTACAGTCTCTAGGAAAGATACTTCACTTCATTTATTTACTCTGAAGGTCCACTTTCCATGGTGGACAGAAACATTGAATACTGTGCACCAATTCAAATTACAATCTCAAATTGACATCTCGGGTAGGCGTTCTACCGGGTGGCGTCCAAGACGCACGGCAATTCTGAATCACCGAGCAGAAACTCGGTTTCGCGCACGAGGGCGTGTTCATGTCACACTATGTGTAATACCCACTATTTGGACTGTGCTTGCAAAATCCTTCTAAATGTCCTGTCTTGAGACAATTCACACCTCATTAACCTGTGATTATCTGTCTCTCCACTCGCATTGTCTGAACCTTTAAAGACGTGATTACCTGTAAAGACTCATATTCTAACCATTATCTTGCAATTGAGTCTTTGTCTAGATATGTCCGGTTTGTGAACGCGACTCTAAATTCACCTGACGAAGGAGCATCGGTCCAAAAGCTCGTGATACCACATAAACCCTGTTGAACTCTAATCTGGTTTTGTGAGACTTCTGACTGTGCCCACCCCAGTAGAACGCCGGCATGTCCACATCACCTCAGACAAACGCCCAGCTCTGGCCGTTATGGCTACTTGTCCACATGTTATGGTGCAATTACCAAAACCTTATCCATGTATTAGCAGGACAATTGTTACGAAGGGTTCATGTGAAGGTCTGGACGTAATCAAAACTCTCCAACATCTTTCTGCGCGCGGGTGGTGGTGTGGGGGTGGGGCGGCGCGTGGTCAGAGAGAGACACAGAAAGAGAGACAGAAGAGATTTGGCGATTTGTATTTAAATCCGTTTAAATTGTCACAGCACATTATGAACAACGTCAGTTTCTCACTCAATGGTAGATCCTCCGATTGATGAAAGATATCCCACCATCTTTCTATCCTTAATATCTCTCCTGAAAATACTACAGTAAGGAATACGAAGTATTTGAAAATGTCATATTTCAGCAATACTGGGTTATAATCTCATGTGCCACATCGCGCTATTCTTATTAAAATTAACCTGACTCAAACATGTATGTTGGTACTTTGCACATTCTTAGGCAAACTACTCAATCCAGACTAAATTCTTGGAGCATTGCTCATTATTTTGTTCCGTCTTTTCTCGTCAGTTTTTGTTATTTCATGCCCTGCCAACATCAGTAATTTCAGCCATTTCAGTTTAATGTTGCATTCCTGCTGGATAAGAGATGTTCATTAATTATATCAGCTAAATCTTTTGTTTGTCTCCACATGTTTCATCGGCTCATCCTTCCATCTCCTTTCTGAAACAGAGAGGGAAACGTTGTCAACTTTCATGTGTGCACAAAATCAATAGAAGCAACTGGAATTCTTGAAAATAGTTGATTTCCTAATTGTTAGATTTCTTTGACAATTTGAGGTATCTCCTGAGCAGTAAACTGTGGTCACTGAGACTACAAGATATTTGTATAGACTTTGCACACGCCATGCTGTTCAAGTATTGGAAATAAATGTCTAACTGTAAAGAGCTGCGTCCTAAATCTGATGTTTCATTCAAAATATCACAAGTTTGAGTTGTTGAAATCACTTTCGTGAGCATGTAATAATGTATACAAAATGCGTTCGATGTGAGAGTTATAGTAGAATATGTGAACTGCTGAACCAATATTGGTTATTTGAAGAGTGTAGTATAAGATGTTTATTTTCATATTTTTCAAAACTATTACAGAATAGGCAAGAAAGGCGAAGCTGAGAATCATAAATTGCGCCGTCTATCTTGGACCCAAATAATCTCGAGAGGAGTTCAAAGAATTATGATAGGCGCCAGCAGTTCTGCAACCAATTTGTTCAAATGACTGCAACGAATAATTATCCTGGGGAAGCTTCATCAAAACAACGCGATTCCATGAGGTATAAATATATGCTGCTTTAGAATACTCGGAAAGCTACGTTTAAAGTGTATCCTTTATTTCCATCAGGAATCAGACACTGAATTTCATAGATTGCACGACAATGTCAGCCATTGAGAGGATACTAATACTTTTCAAAACTCAATATATTTTCTATCGCATTATAGCACCCATTGGAATTCTTGGTATGTCAATTTAAGTTTGTTTTTTCAATCTAAATCGGTTTTAAGGTAAAGGCACTGCGGCTGTTGGACTGCTAACAATGCATTCTCCGTGTTATTTGCTTTTGTTAATCTTTCTCTCCAGTGAAAATATTTTTTCAGTGTATATTATATTCTATTGAAATTGATTTTTTACATAATTCACTGACTGAAATTGCATTTCAGAGTTCCCCGAAACAATATTTCGGCTTTTAAGGTAGATAGTAGAGTGACTGGGATGAAAACTCCCTGGAATATGATGTCCAAGATTATTTCCGGCAACTAATTAAAAAGAAACTCAGTAAAACATATTAGAGGGAATCAGAAATCTTCTGTTTACTACAAAAAGTAGTCTCCATTATTGAACTCCGCAGTCTATACATCAATGAATCACCAGTGTTATAAGACAACTCTCAATGAAATAGGTCTCAGAACGAGGTGGATCTGTTGGGAAAAATATGTTTATTTATCAGATACACGATAATTAAGACAAGAGTAGAACTCGACGTACTTTATATTTAATATCGAATAACTTGGTTGATGCTGGACCTGTCTTTAGTACCGCTCGTAGGATTGACGGTCATCCATATGTCGCTATTTGTTTTAATATTGGCGATTCCATTTGATTAGGAGTGGGGCATGTCATGAACTGCTACACTTGATTAAATGATTGAAAAATCAGAATCCACCATATAATTCTAGATAACAACGTAACGCTCATCCTTCATGTCACTGATTTTCCAAGATCATTGGATGGGCTGTCAGGCTGAGGCAGGGGATCAGTTAACTTCGCCTGAAATTTTAATGTTGAGTCAGATCTTACACTGAAACACATTACAATCGGATTTGAAAGAACCCATTAAGGAAAGAAAGACTGATTTATATTTTGAAATGGTTATTCATCTATTTCACAACAATTGCTCTTTTAATCTAGAAACCTCAAGATGAAATATCAAAGAGCTATGCCGGTTAAGAAACACTGTAATTTTCGTAGTTTTGCAATGTCTTCAGTCCGTATAATTGAGCAAAGGTTTTGGTTTGCCTCAGATTTGATCCTTACCAGTCTTGATCCTTCTTCTGAACTTATTGGGTTGCGGTTCCAATGAGGGACGGACTGTGCCGTCACTGCTCAATGCTGCCGTTGGAGACTGGGATTCAAACGCTGTTCTAACTCTTCACTCAGGAGTGGAACAATCTCGAAATTAATGGGGGATGGGAGGTCCACGATGATCAGATTGGCTCTATTGTCTTTCGCCAATTTAAACGAATCTAAATTCTTGTTAATTGTGAAATGTTCAGAAGAAAATCTATGCTTCAGTTTCTTTGTATTTTCCCCAAAAGGTCATTTCTTGACGATTATCATTCTTTGCCGAGGAAGATGTGGACTCACTAAATGCATCACCAGCTACCTAATAGCCATGGCAACAGCAGATCTACTGGTCATCTTCTTCAGTGTAGTGATAAGCCTCATCTTTAATGCAATTTACAGCTTCATGCCTCACACTGTCCCTTGTATACTTCAGGAAGTGATGATATCAATAAGCTTTGAATGTTCTGTCTGGCTAACAGTTGCTTTCACTTTTGATCGCTTTGTTTCTATTCGTTGCCAACAGTTTAAAATCAAATATTCCACATTGAAAACTGCGAGGATGGTGATAGGAAGCGTGTATATGTTGAGTTTATTAACTAATATTCCCTATTGCTTCGCTTATGAATCTTATGAATTATATATGCCTGTCGGTTGTGTGAAAACGGAAGAGTCTTATATTCTTCCCGGATGGCTGGCATTTTTCTGGTTCCACAATATCTCAACCCCACTGCTACCTTTCTTTCTGATCTTGTTGTTTAATTTTCTGACCGTCAGATATGTTTTAGTGTCGAGTAAAGCCCGGAGGAAGCTCTGCCGTCAAGGCAATGCTGAGAAACATGAAGATCCAGAAATGCAAAGTCGGAGGAAATCTATCATTTTACTTTTCTGTGTGTCTGGAAGTTTTATTCTATTGTGGTTGACAGAAGTGATCATGTTATTCTACGCGAATATTTCCAACTCCGATGATGTCCCGAATTGGGCCCACCCTCTGAATATGGCTTATTGTGCAGGGCATATGTTAAAACTGCTCAGCGCGTGCACAAACACATTTATTTACGCTCTGACTCAAAGGAAGATCAGAGATGAACTGAAGATGGGTATAAAGTTTCCATTAATCTTAATTCGAAAGTTGGTTATATAAAAAAAAAACAGTTTTCCATAAAATCTTAGTCGGCCAGTCAGATGTTCTAACTGATTGTACTGACAAACACTTCCAGGATAATTTATAGAAAACTCAGCAGTGAGACAGACTATGGGAACAACAGGCTATGTCGGCTTTATATTCCAGTCGATCATTCTCCCATTCTTCCTCAACAAAACACCATTCCCCCTATTGCATCCCGCCTCGACGTGTGGAGGTTTTACTGAAATGTATCAACACTATTCACCTCAACCAAACTGTATGATAGCGAGAATGCACATGCTCACGCCTCTCTGGCTAAATATGTTTCTCCTGAATATGCCAGTGGAATTATGGGAGAGTATTTAATCCTGAAATCCTCCCAACTTTTTAAATTTTATGTGGAATGTCCATGCTAATTCTATCAAAACTATTGTCAATTTCAAAGTCTTCTCTTAACCTCCGGCCCCATTCGGTTTTGACGTTCTCGGCATCAGCTCGCAGTACTGCATGCATCCTTGTATTTTTGCATACTCTTCAACAACTCTGTGGCATGTTTAATGCTTTGCAGAAGAGTTGCGCCCAGTAATCAAATTTTCAGAAATAATTCTGTTTGACTCCTACATTTTCCAATTCTATTCCTCTGGAATGTCTCAAAATGATTGCCATGATGTGAAGATGCTGGCGTTAGACTGGGGTGGGCACAATAAAAAGTGTTACAACGCATGTTTAAAGTCCATCTGTTTTATTTGGAATTAAAAATAAACCTGTTGGACTTTAACCTGGTGCTGTGAGTCTACTAACTCCGAATGATTGGTTAAGTTTTTCGCGTGGTATTTTCTAAGGTGGCAATATTTTAGAAATCGATGTAAGTACCTTGATAAGAAGCACACATCAATGTATATTCTGCAATATTTCAATATAACTCTATCCGTGCATACTGTATTATTGTTTTCATGACAAAATGTTTCTGTGTGGAAATTTTAGCTCTTTACGTTGCAGTTCCCAGTTTCAGCAATGTACGGACTGAACAAATTGAACGTGCTATCCACAGTCAACATGTTGTTGTTAAATCAATACACCCGCACCTGATCTGATTTTATCCCAGGAACAAAATTAAAACAACTGCAGCTAAGTCTATAATGGGTTTTAAGACCAAACACGTTCCTGATGTGAGGAATCATCAAGCTTGCATTCTTTATGTCCCATTGAGCCCTGCTGATATCATCCACTCACCCACCCTCCCCCCCCCCCCCAACTGATACACAAACACACACACACACAAACGTACACACACATGGACACACACACGCATTTCGCAGCAGAGACATATGTTTAATCCTTGGCGCCGTTGTTCAAAGCCCTTACTCCCTGGTCATGTGAGGCACGCTGGCCTCACAACGGCATTCGAATCCCCGCCTACCAGGTGCTGTGATTGGCAGTGCTGCAGTGACATCTCGCCCTTTCGAAAGCTGGTGGAGGTGGGCCGGGGCCATAATAGAGGCGATGTGGGCGAGCAATGATCAAAGAGCAGGAAGACGAGGATGGAATTTCTAGGCTGGGTGGCGGATGGGGCATTTCACGGAGACTGAGGGAGGTAGGAGACAATTATAAGATTACCGCAACCTTTGATGTCCAATTGTGAGTTCGGATGGAGGTCAATTGAAATCATTCATTATGCAGCGGTGTTTATTAGAATGTGAAGTGGTTTACTTTACATTTTAAATGCGATGGTAGGTTATATATATATATATTATATATATATATAATATATCCAGGCTCAAACCACCTCTGCAAGAAATAATGAATAAACTCTAAACACGACGTGAGCATGGGTTACAAGCCAAATAAGTCTCCCCCTCCACTGTGCCTATCCAACACTCCCACGCGTCGACAGCACAGTGTTCAATACAGCCAAATCGTCCAGCACATTCTTCAGCAATAATTCTAAGGTCAGGTGAAGTTTTGATTTAAATAAAGAAAACAGCTCAGTGTACAAAGTTCCAACGAGCATGCCCATGACATGTACATCATAGGTTTGAATATAGAGTAAACATCCCTCTGTGCTGCGCAGATCAACACACCCACGACAGGGAGAAAACTGGGTTCGATATGGAGTAAAGCTCCCTCGACATTCTCCGAGTCAAACAAACCCAGGACAGATTAAACATGGCTTTAGACACATAGTATAGCTCCCCCAACATTGTTCCCATCAACTACCCTCCTAAGGCACGTACAGCAAAGGGTTGGATGCACTCTGCACTCTCTCCATTCGTCAAAGCACCAATACAGCACTGCACAGACATAGGGTCTCGCTACACGGTCCCCATCGAACACTTCTAGCAAAGGCAAAGAACAGAGTTGAATACAGAATAAAGCTCCTCCTACACTCTCTCAATCAAAAACTTACAGGACAAACACAATACGGCATAGATGCCAGGTAAAGCTCCCTCTACACTCTTCCTGTCAGAAAATCCCCAGACAGATACTGTGCCTCTCTGCAGTGTCTCTCTACAATGTACCCATCAAACGCTTCCAGTACAGGAAGAGCACATGGTTAGGTTGAGAATATAGTTCCCTCAGCACTGTCGCGATCAAGCAATCCCAGGTCAAGTATGGTGTAGTTTACATTAATAAAGAAGGAATTCGATACACTAAACATCATGTTTAGGTTAAGCTGTTAACGTAATCGATCATTAAATTGAACAAGAGGACAATGTCAAATGGCCGAAGGGTCTGATTCTGCCCATGTTTCGGTTGTTGTTACATTTTAAACATTAATTCTGAAACTGTTCGGTCCACCAACGTTTCCTGTCACTCCCAATAGTTGATAAAATCAGAGATGCGGAATATCTAGCCATTTCTTTATTCTATTACATAAATGTACACAGAGCATCACAATTTTCCGGTAACGTTTATAATATTTGTATATTAAATTATATGTATAGACACAAACTCGCCATTTTGCATATAAAGTATATAATATGTACCTAATCGTTTATTCTATTACATAAATGGGCAGGCGTACTTTACATGCTCTGGAGAAAGAGCATCATGTGTGTCTATTTTTGTATTATGTAAAGCGACACACGTTTTCTTTATGCATAGAAAGTGTATGACATCTGTCGAACTGTAGATTATATTCTAGAAATGGACACAGAACGTTACTTACTGGGAAAACTATAATAGATTGGGGAACGTTACTTGCAGGATGATGGTGGAAAGGCAATGGCAAATTGCTAAAAGGGGACATGAGAAGACTTTGGCGGATAGGGTTAAAGAGAATCCTAAGGCGTTCTATAGGTATGTCAAGAACAGAAGGTTGGTTAGGGCAAGTTTAGGGCCAGTTATAGATGGCAGAGGGAAGTTATGTGTGGAACCGGAGGAGATTGGTGAAGCATTGAACCAATATTTCTCTTCGGTGTTCACGCAAGGGGACATGAATATAGCTGAGGAGGACACTGGGTTGCAAGGGAGTAGAATAGACAGTATTACAGTTGATAAGGAGGATGTGCAGGATATTCTGGAGGGTCTGAAAATAGATAAATCCCCTGGTCCGGATGGGATTTATCCAAGGATTCTCTGGGAGGCAAGAGAAGTGATTGCAGAGCCTCTGGCTCTGATCTTCAGGTCGTCGTTGGCCTCTGGTATAGTACCAGAAGATTGGAGGTTAGCGAATATTGTCCCATTGTTTAAGAAGGGGAACAGAGACTTCCCCGGGAATTATAGACCGGTGAGTCTCACTTCTGTTGTCGGCAAGATGTTGGAAAAAATTATAAGGGATAGGATTTATAGTTATTTGGAGAGTAATGAATTGATAGGTAATAGTCAGCATGGTTTTGTGGCAGGTAGGTCGTGCCTTACTAACCTTATTGAGTTTTTTGAGAAAGTGACCAAGGAGGTGGATGGGGGCAAGGCAGTGGACGTGGTATATATGGATTTTAGTAAGGCGTTTGATAAGGTTCACCATGGTAGGCTTCTGCAGAAAATGCAGATGTATGGGATTGGGGGTGATCTAGGAAATTGGATCAGGAATTGGCTAGCAGATAGGAAACAGAGGGTGGTGGTTGATAGTAAATATTCATCATGGAGTGCGGTTACAAGTGGTGTACCTCAGGGATCTGTTTTGGGGCCACTGCTGTTTGTAATATTTATTAATGATCTGGATGAGGGTATAGTTGGGTGGATTAGCAAATTTGCTGATGACACCAAAGTCGGTGGTGTGGTAGACAGTGAGGAAGGGTGTCGTAGTTTGCAGGAAGACTTAGACAGGTTGCAAAGTTGGGCCGAGAGGTGGCGGATGGAGTTTAATGCGGAGAAGTGTGAGGTAATTCACTTTGGTAGGAATAACAGATGTGTTGAGTATAGGGCTAACGGGAGGACTTTGAATAGTGTGGAGGAGCAGAGGGATCTAGGTGTATGTGTGCATAGATCCCTGAAAGTTGGGAATCAAGTAGATAAGGTTGTTAAGAAGGCATATGGTGTCTTGGCGTTTATTGGTAGGGGGATTGAATTTAGGAGTCGTAGCGTTATGTTGCAACTGTACACAACTCTGGTGCGGCCGCACTTGGAGTACTGTGTGCAGTTCTGGTCCCCACATTACAGGAAGGATGTGGAGGCTTTGGAGAGGGTGCAGAGGAGGTTTACCAGGATGTTGCCTGGTATGGAGGGGAGATCCTATGAGGAGAGGCTGAGGGATTTGGGATTGTTTTCGCTGGAAAGGCGGCGGCTAAGAGGGGATCTTATTGAAACATATAAGATGATTAGAGGTTTAGATAGGGTGGATAGTGATAGCCTTTTTCCTCTGATGGAGAAATCCAGCACGAGGGGGCATGGCTTTAAATTGAGGGGGGGTAGTTATAGAACCGATGTCAGGGGTAGGTTCTTTACCCAGAGGGTGGTGAGGGATTGGAATGCCCTGCCAGCATCAGTAGTAAATGCGCCTAGTTTGGGGGCGTTTAAGAGATCCGTAGATAGGTTCATGGACGAAAAGAAATTGGTTTAGGTTGGAGGGTCACAGTTTTTTTTTTTAACTGGTCGGTGCAACATCGTGGGCCGAAGGGCCTGTTCTGCGCTGTAATGTTCTATGTTCTATGTTCTATGTTCTAATATTCAAAGAGCACATGGTGAACTGCAACAGCTTTCACGCCGGTTTGGTGCAATAACATTAAACAAAACAAATGGCCATAACATGGCTGACAAGGGAATGTGGAGATAGTATTACAAGCAAGGAAGATGAAAAGAAACTGGTCAGAAAAATTCAGCAGTTCTGATGATTGGGAGTAGTTTAGAATTCGGCAAAGTAGGACAAAAGGGATGGATTCAGCAATAGAAAATAGATTAAGAGTGCATAAGAAACAACTCTAAAAGCTCCCATCAGTATTGAAAGAAATATAAAGATTTTTTGAACATAAATGTAGTTCCATTAGAATCAGAAACAGTGGAATTTAAAATGGGGAACACAAACATCGCCTCAATACCTATTTTGGTCTGTCGTTTAAAGAGGTCAAGATAGGGTACCAGAAATGTGGGGGACACTAGGGGCAGCCGGGCGGCGGGGTGGCAGAGTTTAGTGAGAAAGAGAAATTGAAAAAAATCCGTATTAGTAGGGAAATGGTGTTGAGATAATTGATGTGTTTGTTGGCCGATAAATCCCCGGGGCCTCACAATCGACATCCTGGAGTAATAAGAAAGTGATCGAATTAATGATCCATTGATGGTCAAATTCCATGTTTTGATTAACTTTGGGAATTTTGCTGTGAGGCAGTGACTAGTGGGGAACTGCGGGGATCGGCGTGAGGACCCCAGCAAATCTCAATTTATATTAATGATTTAGTTGAGGTACGAAATGTAATATCTCCGAATTTGCAGAAAAAATAGAAAAAAAGTTATTGTAATTTAGGTTAATATATTATTGCACAGAAATAGGATGTTGGTGCATATCCTGCACGAATAGAAGTTCTGACATCTCATTATCTGTCATCTGCCGGACAAATGACATCTGCTCACACAAGGAATGGTCCGAGGGCGAAATGCACTGCCTGGTGTTATAGTGGAGGTATGTTCAATCAAAGCAGTCAAGAGGGCATGAGATGATTACTGGAATAGAAAAACTGTGAGGATAGAAATAAAATACAGAAACATGGTACTAAGCCATAATACATGTTTGAAGAGCCTGTGCAGAAGGGATAGGCAGAATGGCCACATTTGCACCGTCACAATTTTCTCTTTCTGGGATTTATGCTTCAGTTTTCCTTTTTCCCTTTTTAGATTTAGTCTATTTTTTTCTGTCTATTTCTCGCCGTGAAGAGAAGGTTCAATATTTTTGTTATACCTGCACTTGATGACACAGAATTCCATTGAGAACTTCTTCACAAATTGCAACAGATGAATGGTACCTCCACCTGACTCTCCTTTGGTTCTCAGGTTGATAGACTGTTGCCACATTTCGTCATCAAATGCCAATTCCAACCCAATGCCTTCCAGCTTATTGTCCAATTTGATAGTATGGACGGTAAAAGCAAACGTCACGCTCAAATCCATCCTTGTGGTAGGCCACGCGCTTCCATTGCCAGGCTCATCCACCACATTCCCAAAATATTAGTATTTTCCACTAGCTTCCAGTTCAGTAAAATTTGCAAGCCGAGTCAAAAATCCCTGAAAAGATAAGGAAAAAATACTTTGTTCCACAGAGGGTGTTAACGGTTTGGAATGCACTGCCTTTGAGGGTGGTGGAGGCAGATTGCCTCATAGCTTCTGAAAAGCACCCGGATGAGCTCTTGGCATGTCATAAAATGCACGTTTATGGGCCAAGTGCTGTAACTAGGATTAGCTGGGATGTCAGGTGTTTCTCACGTGCTGGTGGCGACTGGATGGCCCAAATGGCATGTTTCTCACTGTTCTATGATACTATCTTTGTCCCTCATAATTTTGTACACCTCGATCAGGTTTCCCCCCTCAGGCGTCTGTTCTTTAAGACAATCAATCCCCGCATTACCAGACTCTCACCGAAGCTGAAGCGCAAGTGCCCACTTCCATAGTGTGGCAGACAGAACTTGAACACATTAATAAAGCTGCATTAAATAACTGTTTGATACAGCTCTATCAGAACATTCCAGCGTCTTGATTCTGCTTCATCTAATAAGGCCCGTAATCCATTTTTACCACCCTATCTACCTATCCAACTGTTTCAATGGATACATGGACAAGCACACCAAGGTTCCTCTGTCCCCCTGCCCTTCCTGGCATCGGACCATTCATCGTGTTTCCTGCAGCCTTGTTTGTCCCCCAAAATGCATCACCTCACATTCTCAGGGTTAAGTTTCATTTGCCATTGTTGTGCTTATCTTATCTCATATATATTAGCCTGCAAGCAAAGGCCTTAGAATATAATAGAGTTAATTAGAATATAATAGAATGCAATAGAATATAATAGAATATCTATTTTGCAGAAAGAGGCCATTTGGTCCCTCAAATCTGCACCACGTCTTCGACATGTCCACCCCTTGGCTTAAACATGTAACTTCACATATTTGTCTCGCTAACTAAACATCCTTCAATACTAAGAGACAATGTAGAATGGCCAATCCAACTAACATGCACATTTTGGCTGTGGGAGGAAAGCGGAGCACTTGAAGAAAATCCACGTAGACATAGGGAGAACGTACACACTGGACGCAGACAGTCACCCAAGGCTGGAATTAAATACGAGTCCCCGGACTGTGAGGCAGCAGCGCTAACCACTGTGCCACCATTACTCATCCAGTTTTCTTGTCAGCTGTAAACTAACTCATAAAACGCTTACATTCACGTCCAGATGATTAATGTGCACTCATTTCACTCATGCCGACACTACCAGACATGCTCTGTCTTCTGTTAGTTAATTTCCCCTCCCATTCAGTTTTCACAGGTTATCCTGTTTGTTTTTTCAGTGGCAAATATTTCAACAAATCAAAGTCTGCAGTAGCACGTTGGAAAATCGCCGTTATTCACAATCAACCGGGTACATTTTTTTTCGGTCTGATGCATAATGTCATTGTCTGATTTCCTTCCTCACGGTTAACCTCCTCGCAATTTTAATCCCGTTTCGCAACGGATGTGGTCTTTCTAAATGTGTCACTCGTTACCTGGCGGCGATGGCAGTGGCAGATCCACTGGTCATAAACCTTTACTTGATATTGAGGCAAATTCAATGGTTTATTCGGAAACGTTCTGTTTCCTGAAGCCCATCCCGTGTGCAATATCCACGCTATCCTGCTGATTGCAGTCACTGCGTGCTCTCTGTGGTTCACAATCACTTTCACCTAACATCGATTTGTGGCCAAATGCTGCCAGGAGCTTAAAAGTAAATACTGCAGTGAGAAAATGGCGTCTGTGGTTCTGGGAACAGTCACAGTGTTGCGATGTTTATATAATATTTGCTGGTATTTTATATTAACCTATCATGCTTATGATATGGACGAATAAATGACCCCAAGTTTTATGGTTACGCATGGAATGCTCTTTACTCTCCAGTGTGGACAACAATTGCGTTACTCCATCACTTTCTAAAACGGTATATTCCATTTGGCTTGATTCTGCTGGACAATGTTCTCACTGCCAAACATATTTTAGTGAGCAGCAAAGCCCGCAGGAGACTTCTGACTCACAGGAGTGGGGACAGCCCCAGAGACACAGAGGTGGAGAGTCGGAGGGAATCCATCATGTTACGTTTTTATATTTCGGCCAATTTTAAGCTGCTTTGGTCAATGTTGATGCTTTATTCCATATGTTTGCATGTATGCATGTATTGTATGGAATATAAGTCTATATATCTAGATTATTTTGTAATGGAATTGGGCTTCCTGCTGCAAAATCATGCGGCACAGTAGCACAGTGATTAGTATTGCTGCTTCACAGCTCCAGGGAGCTGGGTTCGATTCCCGCTTGGGTCAGTGTCGTGTGGAGTTTGCACATTCTCCCCGTGTCTGCGTGGGTTTCCTCCGGGTTCTCCGGTTTCCTCCCACAGTCCAAAGATGTGCGGGTTAGGTTGATTGGCCATGCTAAAAAATTGCCTCTTAGTGTCCTGAGATGTGAAGGTTAGAGGGATTGGTGGGTAAATATGTAGGGATATGGGGGTAGGGCCTGGGTGGGATTGTGGTCGGTGCAGACTCGATGGGCCAAATGGCCTCTTTCTGAACTGTAGGGTATCTATCTATCTCTGGAACTGCTGAGTTGCTGCACCAACACTGGTATTCATATTGTGACACGAAAGAATTTCAGGGAACAGTTGAAGAATCTGCTGAAACGCTCCTTTACTCCAATACTACAATTTGTTTAATGATGGGAATAACAGTCATACACCAATTCCAAAATTTTACAATTTCCAGAGATGTGCGGGTTAGGTTGATTGGCCATGCTAAAATTGCCCCTAAGGGTCCTGAGATGCGTAGGTTAGAGGGATTAGCGGGTAAATATGTAGGGATATGGGGGTAGGGCCTGGGTGGGATTGTGGTCGGTGTAGACTCGATGGGCCAAATGGCCTCTTTCTGAGCTGTAGGGTTTCTATGATTCTATGAATAATTGAAACTTTCCAGAATGACATTGTGGTGAGTTTTGCTTTAATGGGAATAGAGTGCAACCTGTTACTATGGTATGTGAGTTGCAGATCCAACAATCAGAGTAGAGCACTGAAATTGGAAAATATAACACCATTTGCACTGATTGGAAAGCGGGACAACCCTCCATCCCCCACATTCCCCCCACCCTGTGACATCAAGCCCATACTATTATTGAGCACCACTGTCCAAAATCTCGTGTCTCGCAGCATTTCTGCACACAGTTCGAATCCTGAGCTCCGGTTACAATGGAGCAACCAGAAACCTGGACAATATTTCAGGTGAAAATTACGTCCCTGTAGGGAATGGAGGTCAAAGAGAGTGGATGAGGTCATAGACATGGAGTGAGTCTAGAGAGGCCTCACTTGCAGGTGCAGTCAGCCAATTCCAACCAGCCTGCTCGAGGGCAAGGATCAAAACAGTTGGCAACATGTCCGCATGGCAATTGGGGGAGGAATTTGTTGGTCAATTACACTTGAATACTTGTGACTCAAAGCGATGGAGCCTGAACTGAAAAAGAATTCTAAAATGAAGAGAATGCATGCACAACAATTGACATTTTTCTCTATAAATAGTTACAATATGCCAGTCTAATTAACGTATAACGCTCTATTGCATTCTGCATCGTGAATTGAAGCTCAAAGATCATATGTTGTAAGTTGAAAGATCTGCACCCTGTTTACATCACGTTGCTGAGCTTCTTAAAGTACGTGATGGGGCACTCATGGATCCGAATTCTGTAATGTTGACTTTCTCCTTAATTCCGTCACGCAATTAGTTTTCTGTATTTTGGCAATGGATAGTTGCATTGCTGTAAATTTAAAAGGGGCACATTGATGACTTCCTTTTGGTTTCATTTCTTTGTGAAACTAGATCAAAATCTGGAATTAATACAGTTCTCAAAATCATCCCAGACAGAGAATTATGAATGAGATTAAGATTGGAGATATTGGGCTGATATGCCAGATCAGATTTCATAAAACCGAAGTAATCATGGTCAATTTTGTCAAATATACACAGCATATTTTACGAATTCAATTGGTCCAAAACTCGCCTGTCAAAATCGACCCCTCGCTTTCCACTTGATGGATCATATTCACGCTAACAAGGTCTCTCCCACCTGCCCAGCTAGTTTGTACTTATGCTCAAAATTCATCTCCCAAATTGTCCGTCTACTTTGTACTCACACTGACAGGACTTTTCTCAGTCTGTCTGCATGTCTGTTACTCACACTGCAATGGCCTTTCCGGATCTATCCGTGTTAAGCTGGGCCTCACACTGAAAAAGCATTTCCCCCTCTGCATGTCTAGCTTGTAGTCACACAGACGAGATAGTTCCCCACCTTCCCCATTCAGCTGTTATTCAAATTGATGTAACATTTTTCGATCCCTCCGTGTTGCTATTACTCACACTAAGATACCTTTCCACATTTCCCATCGAAATGTGAGGCTCACACCGACAAGGCCTTACTTCAATTTGTCAGTCTCGCTGATACCCACACAGACAAAACATCTCTGGAACTCACACTGACAATACTATTCCAGCTTACCTTCGAGCTGCTAATCACACTGACAAGGATATTTCCCCAATCTGTCAGGCTCGCTGACACTCACACTAGGAAGACTTTTCAGCATCTGCTTGTGTGGGTGAGAGAGAACGTGTGTGCTTATAAGTGTTTGAGCGCAGGTGTAATTGTTTATATGTGCCTCTGAGTGTTCCTGTGTGTTTGCGAGAGGTGATTCTCTGAGTGTTGGCGTGTATGTGCGTGCCGTAAAGTGTGTGCAGTGACTCTCTCTCTGTGTGTGTGTGTGTGTGTGTGTGTGTGTGTGTGTGTGCTACTGCTTACTTTGGATGTGTGTTTGGATGTGCACAGATGACTAATATGTGCAGTATATATATTTTTCCTTTTGGCACATTGCAAGTAATATGTTCATTTCATTACATGAAACCCCATTGCACATCGACTTGTTCAACAATGATGTCACTATTTGACTTTTGTCAAAGCGACAGGAATGTTTGTGAGGCCTGGAAAATGAGAACACTGGTCCAGCCCTGACGTTAGGAGTCGCTGGCCTTTGGATATTGAACTTGTAGAGCAAATCTTTAAATTTCAACATGGGGCACATTTAAGAGGGAGAGAATAATTATGTGAATAGCAGCAACATTAACTTAATCTGATTTGATCACAGTTTGACTGCCTCCATTAAAAAAAAATGAAATATCATGAAATGTTGAGTCAATAATTGGTATAACTGCACAAAGTTCTGAGTTCAATAAAACCAGAAACTTTCGTCATGTTTTGTCGTATAAGAGAGTAATTTCATGTGCATTATTTATTATTCAAAGGATTAGGATACACATTTGCATTGAGTCGTTTACCTCTTGTTTTGAAATCTCGTTTTTTCTTTTCTTTATTCATTCATGGGATGTGAGTGTCGCTGGCTGGGTCAACAATTATTGTCAATCCCTAAAGAAATTAAATAATTATTCAAATTGCTGTGTGTCTGGTGTCAAATTTAGGCCAGACCAGTTAAGGATGACAGATTTGCTTCCCTATTGGAGATTCGTTAGCCAGATGAGTTTTTGTCACGTGGACGATAGTTTCAGGATCAAATTATTAGATTTTTATATCCAGTTTTGTTTTAAATTCGAAATTCATCATGTGCTATGGTGACATTTGAACATGGGTCATCACAACATCAGCCTTGGTCTTTGGATTACTAATCTAGTATGAGTACCACCATCCCATTGTCTCACCACTTGTTTGCCTCGATGCTGTACTCGATAAGTCAAAGCTTCAATCTTATACTGTTGATGGGGTCATTTAAAAAAAGGCTCACTCTCAATCTACTGAACATGCTGGAAAATCTCAGCAGGTATGAACCCGTTTCAAATAAATTTCATTTTAAATACATTTCCAAATGTCGAATTGTTATTCTGTCATAAAAGGGTAATCTGTTTGGTTTGAACTAAAAAGTTATGAATGATTGGTAAATTTCAATTAAGAATGTAATACTATGCATAATATGATAAAATACTTATGAAGCCTCGGTGTAGATAACTGGAACTGTTATATCCTTCAACTTCGTAGGTTAACTCGAGTACTGACCGTACAGCTGAATTGTATTTCCTGCTGCATCAGAAAACATATTGAACATTGTCTCAGAAGTGTACACTTGAACATATGTGAAAACTTGTTCAACAAAATATGAATATTCCAACGTTTAGCACTTTAATGATAGTCCCTACTGCTCTATTTTGATGCAGCCCAATTCATAATTTTATTTTGGCCGTCGGTGAGTTTCGGTGCACGTATGCAGTCCCTATTTCCTGGCTTATCAGTTGAGACACCGCAAAATGCATTTCTTCTTTCGACTTCAAAAGTTGACATTTCATTGCGAACAAATGCTCCATTCTTCAGATACAAGTTACGAATATGCACACAACGTCCTTGCCAATAGTACACCGATCATAAACAATCACCTAAGCACACGCTAATACATGACGACAAATAACAAACCATCAAGAGCTAATTCAAAAAGCATTTCCGAATTTCATATTTGAATTTAAATTTACCGTCTAACATTCATGAATTACAACAATGAATGTCTTGCCTACAGATGTGGTGTCATGCTTAATCAAACTATCGAACACGATTGTTGGCTACTCCTTCAAAGCATGCAACGCTCTGAATTCAGACACGCCACATCATTGAAGTTATAAGTTTCACTTCAGCTTGGGTCCATAAAAGAAACTAACTACCTGTTCCCCACTAATCCTGGTGGATAATGGTCAAACAGAACGATTCAACATGTGGTTTACTGAAGAATATATGAAAATCGTACACTCTACAAAGATTATCGTGAGATATAATGCTATTTTCAAATTCCTCCAATCCCAAACATGGCTCATGACAGAGAAACATAGAAAATAGGAGCATGTGGATGCTATTTGGCCCTTCAAGTCTGCTACGCCATTCGTTATGATCGTGCCTGTTCTTAGAAGTTAATAGCTTGATCCTGCCTTTCCACCACTAATCCTTTGATCCCCTTCATCCCAAGCACTTTTACTGTTTCTTGAAAACATACTACATTTTGACCGCAAATATTTTCTTTGGCACCGAATTCCACAGGTTAACCATTCTCTGGGTGACTACATCTCTCCTCATCGTTGATATAAACAGTCTACTCAGTATCCTTAGACTGTGACTCCTGGTTCAGGGCACACCCTCCATCGGGAATATCCGTCTCTATCTACCCTGTCTATTCCTGTTGGAATTTTATTACTTTCCATTACGTTCTCCCACCCCATTTTTCCGTCCTCCACCGAAAGCAATTCTAACTGACTGAATCTCGCCTCATCCCACAGTCTATTCATCTCAATAATCTGTTTCATGAACTTTCTTTGTAATCCCTCCAGAGCAGACATTTCCTTCATCAGATAGAGACCAAGTCTGCGCACAATATTCTAGTTGTGGCATCACCAAGGTCTGGTATAATTACAGCACTACATGCCTGCTCCTGTATTCGAATCCTCTCGTTGTCGAGGGCAAGGTAACATTTGCCTTCTTTGCCACCTGAGTGCTTCGATTCAGCGACTGGTCATGTGCTCAACTACATCAAAGTGAGAAACAAATAAATTGGTTATTCCGACAGAGCCTATTAAAACAGGGGCTACCCGATTGATTTCATCTAACTCTGTTTATTCTGGATACTGATGTTTTCCAAGTAATTGAGGCTGACTCTCCAATCCATTGTACAATATCCTGTACTGTTAGCTGCAGTCTTCATTGCTTTAAGCAAAGGAGAATATAGAACAAGCCCCATTAACTTCCGTATATTTTTTTCCAGGGAGCACTCATCTTTTACTGGGAATACATGTGCAAACCGCAAGACTCTGCAAATTTGCAGTTACACAAGGACACGTACATCGTGTCTTTATTTATATTTCTGTCACCCAGGATGGTAAACTCCCTCCTGTATTGCTCGGATTTTTCCGTGATCTGTCTGCTCAACCAACAGCAATATGCTACAAAAACATCGCTGTCTGCTGCTCCTTCGAAATCATGTTTGCCCTCCTTCCAAACGCCATTTATTTTCTCTTCAGTACAGGCAGTGTAGATGAATTTTCAGATTCGGTCCTTTATTAGACTCCATGCATTACATGATTTATTTCTGTCAGTATGTTTTCCATTTCAGTCCACTTTGCATTCTGGCAATGATGTAGCCCACCAAGGACTAACCTATACAACGCAGACGTTTTTGTATTGAATGGATTGCTGAATCATTCAGCATAACTCATTCAAGTTGAGAATCCGAATCGTGCAGACAAATGGTGACTTCTTTCACGTCATCCAAAGTACATGCTCTTTCCCAAAATACTCTCAAAAATAGTTTCTGTCAAGCTCTGGACTCTCTTTATGTTGGTCACCCCAGGCTTGTCAAATTGATTGGTACTGGTATTAATTCATGGTACAACAGTGTGTCAGAATGACAACACGGCTGTTGCAAATCCCCTTCCCATGTTGTGACTAGTTCTGTGGTTTCCCTTAACATATCAACTGTGAGAGTTTTCTGGCTCTGGTCAGAGTGGAGCAATATGCGAGCTCCAACTCACGAAGGCATATATCTGAGGTCACCGATTGTATGCCGAGCAATCGTACGTGCAGCAAGATTGCTCCAGACAAGATGGGTGAAGTGTGCTTGTGCTCTTGCTTTCGGATGATTCGGGTCCACTCCTCAAGCTGCCTCTGTCTTCCCCAATAATAACATCGAGACATAGAGAACAATGCCATCTTCCTGGATGTGCATGTAATTCCAATAATGCACTTTGCTCACCAAATACGTCAAAGTATCTTTTCATCAGCTGCTCGTTCCTTTGTCTCGGGGAAGGATTCTCGCTTCGGGTAGAGGAGTCATTTCGGTGGTATATACTCGATGGTTTCCTGGACCAATACGTTGTGGAACAGACAAGGGAACAGGATTGGGTATTGTCCATTGAGAAAGGCTGTGTCGTCAACCTACTTGTGAGATAATTATTTTGTGATGAGTGACCATAATATTCTTGACTACTTTTTCAAGGACGATATTGATGTAATTGATTCTGTGACCAGTGTCCTGATCCCAATAAATCAAAGTATGATTTTATGAGACATGAATTGGTGATGTTGGGCTGGGAAACAATATTGAAAGGAAGGATAGTGGACAGGAGATGTCAGGAATTCAAGGAACGAATAGGGGAACTGCAAAAGTCGTTTATTTATGTTTGGTGGAAATGTAATTGTCGAAAAACCAAAGCTTAAAAGGGAAATTAAGGTGTATTAGATCCAAAGAAGCTTACCAATTTGCATGGAAGAAGCAATTGACCTGAGTGTTGGGAGCAGTCTAACATTCAGCAAAGGAGGATCAAGAGATTAATTAAGAAGGGAAATATAGAGTATGAACGTAAGCTAGATGGGAACTGAAAAACTGATGGTGAAAGTTCAGATAGGTATGCAAAGTGATAAATATTGACAAAACTGAATGTAGGCCCCTGACTGACAGAAACGGTAGAATGCACAACGTGGAACTAAAAATGTTTGAGGAATAAAATTTATATGTTGTTCCTGTCTTCAAAAAGGAAGACGTGAAGAACGTACCAGAAGTTCTAAGAGAAAAGAGCTTGATTGAGAAGCTGAAGGAAATCGGTATTAGTGGAGAACTGGTTTTGGCGAAATTGATGGGTTTCAAGGCGAATAAATCTCCAGGGCCTTATATCCCCCCCCCCCCCCCCCCCCCCAGAGTACCTCAGGAAGTGTCCTTTGAAATACTAGATCCAATGGTGTCATTGTCCAAGATTATGAAGCCTAGACAGGTTTCTACAGACTGGAGGATCGCTAATAAAAGTGCACTCTTCAAAAAGGGAAGCAGAGACAAAACAGGGAACCAAAGATCAAGGAGCGTAGTGGGGAAGTTCGTAGTGGGGAAGTTGCTAGTGTCAATTATGAATGCTTTCATTGCTCAGCATTTGGAAAACAGTGGTATAATCAAAGCCAGCATGGATTTACAGAGGGTAAATCATGTTTGCCGAATGTATTGGAATTCTTTGAGGATTTACCAAGAGTATTGTCTAACCAAGTTGAACCAGTAGATGTGGCTTATTAGAATTTTAGAATGCTTTCGACATGGTCTCCCATGGATGAGTAGTATGCACAGTCAAAGTGCCTGGGATAATGGATAGTTTTTGATGATGGATAGAAAGGTCGCTAGCAGACATGAAGACTGGCAGGGATTGACAAGTGGGATATTCAGAGATCCGTGCTCCGTCCTTAACTGAGCGTTAGGGTGCTTGGGTAGAATATAGTGGCATGGGTTGAGGACTGGTTAAAGGACAGAAAGCAAAGCTAATAAACAAATTGGTCATGATCCATTTGGCAAGCTGCGGCTATTTGCTTATTACAAGGATCTGTGGCTGAATGGTCTGCGGAGATATAACTTTTAATATGCTGAAAATGTTTCAATCAAGCAAACCTGATTTTTGGTTAATGTTGTGTTTTCACTATGGTGGGTTTTCTTATCGCCAAATGGGCCTGGAACCTATGAAAGAACACAAGTTGTCAGATGTTAGAGTTTGTCGTTGGCAGGGAGGAGTTTTTGAAGAACAATTGAGCCAATGTTACTTATCTGGGATCTGGATGGTAAAAAGATGTACTGAAGGGTTAAAATGATGAGTCTGGAATGTCCAATACCAGTACTCTGACTCTATGTGATTGGCCTAATCGAAATATGCAATTGGGTTATCTTGTCAATTCATTGGCTGGTAACAAAGGACCTTTTGGAGTTGATAACTATGCCAGCACAAAGTGTTTGTTCAGAAGGCAATGCGAAGAACCTGGAGACCAAGATCACAAGGAGAGATAATATCTGGAAGGTGAAGAGATCAGAGAACGGATTCAATGTGACAAAATCCTGGCCAGGTTTTAATTGCAAGTGAATATCAACCTGAAGTTAAGTAAAGTGACAGATAATGTGTATTTGCTTTATGCTTTGCAAGCATTTACTGTTGTTCAAGTAGCTGCAGAATGAAGGAAATTGTATTGAAGTATTTAAAGTCGACTTTGTGTCTTTATTCGCTACAGAAGTTAAAACACACCGGTTTGTACAACAGATCGTCAATCAGTAACCCAGCCCTTCTAAATCTTTATCAAATCTTTTAACGTTTAGGATTAAATTTAATATTTCCCAATTTGTACATTCGGTGAAATTATGAGGTCTGAGGACAATGTCAAGATGCTTCAAGAGGAGTTGGAGATGCTGAATTAGTGGGGGACATTTTGAAAGGTGGAACACAACATGTAGAAATGTGAAAGTAACCTCATTGGTAGGTGAAACAGAAATGTGGAGAATGTCTAAATGTTGTGAACCTCGGAAGCATTTAAGTCCCAAAGGACTTGGTTGGCTTTGATCATGAGTCACTGAAAGCTAACATACAAATACTGAAGTTAAGAAGACAAACAGCATGTTGGCCTTTATTCCAAAAGGTTTTAAGTACGGGCTGAATATATCTTAATATAGTTACAGTGGTGAGACCACACCTGGAGTGTTGTGTGCAGTTTAGTTAGATTTACCAAAGGGAACATACATTTGTCATAGAGGTTCATTACATTAATTGATGGGGGATGGAGGGTTTTCCTCTCATGAAAGGCTAATCGATTGGAGCTTTGTTCTGTGGAAAATGGTGGATAGAGCATGTCCTCAAAGGAACTTACACAATTCTTACAGGGCTCTTCAGGGAAGATAGAGGAAGGGTGTTTCCCCCATCTGGGGGAGAAGGGGGTGGGGGGGGGTGGGGGGCTGGCTGGAAGCAGGGGGCTCAGTCACAGTGTAAAAGGGCCAGGTTATTTAGAATTGGGATGAGAAGAAATTTCTTCATTCAGAAGATTGTTGAATTTTTGGAAATCTCTACCCAGGAGAACTAAGTATGTTCTCGACTGAGATTCATATGTTTCTACATCGTCAAATCATTTCACAGGTTCAACACCCTCTGTGTAAAGAAACGTCTCCTCATTTCTGTCCCAAATGACTCAAACCCATATCCTGAGACGGTGACCACTTAGTGGAGACACGAGAGATAGAAGATATATCAGCCTTGTATCCAGTTTGTCGATCCCTGTCAGACTTTTAAACATTCCAATCACATCATCACTCATTCTTCTATGTTCCAGTGAATACAAGCAACGTCGACCCAATCTCTCCTCAAACGACAATCCTGCCATCCCAGGAGTCAGACTGTCGAATCTTCACCACAGTGCAGCCTTGTATGTGCATCACCTCTGAGAGAAGGAGACCAAAGCAGCACAAAATACTCCAGGTGTGGTCTCAGCTGTTACCCGTTCAGCTGTACTCACATCCTCTTGTAATGACGGCTTACAGGACATTTGTCTTCCAAGCGATTTGTTGTAACTGCATGCTTGCTTTCAGTGTCTTCCACACGAAGGCACCTGTGTCCATTTGGACATCAACATATCCCTACCTATTACAATTTAAAAAACAATCTGCCGTTCAGTTTATCTGCCGAATTTGAAAGCTTTACACTTACCCTCATTATATTGTATCTGCAATTATTTTGTCTGCTCATTCACAATGAATTACGAAGCCTCTATAAAAGCAGGTCAGTGGATAGATAATGCAGTGAACTATCAAATAATTAGAAAAACAACGTTTGGCGGTGTTTTTTACTTTTGTGAAAATTAACAAAAATACTCTTTATATATGATGCAAAAATTGCATGGAATAATTTTAGAAATAGTGAAAGTGTATAGGGATATATATAAAAGGGAAAATACCAGCATAACTGAGTACTGTCCTTTCGGGCTGTTATATTACAAATTAATAATGGAAATGGAGGAAAGAGTCAAGGCTCTTAACTTTTGCGATGAACCTGCACAGAAAAAAAAACAACAACATATGGAAAGCATGAGACAAATGCGAGAAACTTAAAACAATCCTGGTTACAAGAGAAAAGTAGAAAAAATACTTAGGACGGAAAATGGAAATAAAAGCAAGCAAACGCTCTGGACCGGATGTCATGAATGGTAGGGTATTTCAAGGTGTGGCTGCAGAGATCGGGATGGTAGAGCATTCCTTGTACTTTCTGGAAATTCCCAAAGGTCTGGAAAGGATCTCAGCAATCTTTAACCGCAAATAGAACAACATTTCAAGTGATGAGTGAGACAAAAATAAGAACATTTAGCTCAGTCCGTCTGATATGTTATTGCACAAAAAGAACATTATGAATGAAGTTGGAGCGCGGCAATTAGAAAATCGCAATGCAATCATGTGTAGCTAGCACAGCATTGTGAAAGGTAATCTGCTTTGTTGTCAGTAAAAATACCTCAGACTAGTCGTAGGTCAAAATACAGTGGTTCATTTGCACAATTGTGGGAGACGTCCGATACCTAACACGGCCTCAGATTTCTCAGCAAGTACAGGCTAAGAACATATATTTATACCCCCCCCCCCCGACACATCCGCAGTTTCCCAGGCCCCTCAGGTTCCCAGGCTGTGACTTGTCTTCCATCGTGTGAACATTGCTGCCTTGGCGGTTTCTTCACGGTTGTCTCAAGGCCGCGATTGTTGTTGCTGTCTGTGGACACCTGTGGGGCAGTCTCACACAAACAAGTTCACTGGCATATAGAGGTGCAGGGGCATATATGCAACAATTTATGTACGTTCGTAGGTACCTGTATAAGTTATATCAGTAAAGATATGACGAACAAATATGAATGTATCATTATACAATCACAGAAGGCCTGCATGTAGGCTCTACTGTTACACAGCAGTACATAATATTAAAAAATACAAAATGGCTGGGTTCACCACATTCCTGAATGGATTAGCCTGGAAAAACATATTCTTGTATACCACAGCTGCTACTCTTATCTGTTTTTGGATATATGAGCATGAAAACACCCTGTCGTAAGCATGAGTACTCCAGTATTTCTCACCAAATCACAGAGTTCGGGTCAATGCTCAAATGTTACAAAGTTTATTAACCCATTCCTGTCTTCATTCCACCCTTTTGGTCGGGTGCCAGATTGTCCACACATAACCATTTCAGAACCACATGTTATCGGTGAATGGGCCTCGCTCCTTTGTCGGGACGCCTGCCCCCTCTGTTTGTACACTTGCACTGGCATAATCCGCGCTGTTACTGTTTTGCAACAGGCGATCAATAATGCCAAGCAAACACAGCAAGTAATTACAATTACAATTAATACAATCAATCCATGCATCAGGTATGCACCCCACGACCCGAACCATTGCCCCAGCCATCCCGGAGGGTTATAATTTTGCTATTGGTTCCCCTCATCCTGTATTGTTTTCACCATGTCTTTAATATGATCTACTAAGTGAGTTATATTCTCCGAAGCATCGGGAATATCATACAGCATTCCGAGCCAACTATGGCACATGTTCCTCCCTGGGAGGCTAGCACACAATCGAGTGCCAATCAGTTCTGTAACGCCACAGTCCGAATAGCTACGACCTCTGCTGATATTTCAGATATGGCCGTGCTTACCTCCTCGAGCCCATCTTTAGTCTCATTTGCAATTCTCTCTGGGGTCGAGGCCAACCGTATAAGTTCTTGTGCTGCCTTTGCCGTCCCATAAAGTGGGTAGGTTATCATGAAGAACCGTTTTGTCTCACTATTGGGTAGCTTAGTCCTAAGCAGGTGTATCTCTGGGTGGTTCCGTAAGTCAGTGTAGTGGTGAATATAGGGCGCCGCATAAGCCAAATAACACGATCCTGCCCAATTCCAGGGAAGGCACGGATAGGCATTGTTTCCTCAGACAAAATAGGTACCATTATGTGCAGTCGCCTGGCTTACATAAGCAAAGGGGAGGCGAACAGGGACAGTGGTTTTGGGGCACTGGATTGTGACCTGTACCAGGGCCCAAGCGTCAGTAGTGATATGAATCTGCTGTCTACAGTAGCTACGGCCAACAGGTATGGTTCCATTTCTTATCAGGCAGATAGATCCCCTTTGTATATTTTTCACAATGAAATAGGGTGGGGAACCTGATCTGTCATAGCTGGGCTGGTAATGTTTCTTAAATGTCGATAAAGTGCACCCTCCGCCCCCTAGCCTTAAAACAACTTCATTGTTGCTACTATTAAACATACCCTGCATAATGGTATGCAATGGGATTTTGAATGTCAGCTTCCTTGTCCCTTTCTGGGTTCCATTCTGATTGAAAATCCATTTGATTACTTCCGGAGGTGATAAAGGGATAGTAAATAAGGGAAGTCCTCCGTTTCCTCCGTGCGCGGGAATGTGTGTACAAGCCCAGCACTTGCTCAGATTCGATTGTGATGCATACAGATAAGGCATATACACATAGGTGTTCATACAATAGACAGGGTTATCGTTACGAAAATGATCAGTGAGCTTCATCTCTAAATCCTCATAATTCCATCTAGCCTTTCCCGCTATGGCTAACAGGGCCAGGGTCGTGAGAAGCAGCATGAAAAGCATGTTATCGCTTACTAATAATCTGCGCGACCGTTATACAATGGTCCAAAGGCTTTGCCACCCGCGTGCAACTTCTCGCGAACCCGTTGAGCTTGCTTGGTAGTCAGTTGTTGTCTGAACTTACCTGCACTTGGAGTATATCACATATGTTTCCAATTAGTTTTGGCATATTCTTTCTACTGAATTTAATGCTTCATATTTTCATATACCTTTCCCTCTTATGTCTATACAGACAGAGGTATCTTCTCTAATTATAACTTCATACGGCCCATTCCATTTTCGGACAAACCCTTATTTGTCAGGCAGTATTTTCACTAGGACGTCCCGCTGTTGGGACGTCAGGGAGCACTTCAACTCTCTCTCTGCATCTGTTATTTACTGATTGTCTTTTACCAATTTGCACATCCCTTTTAGTTGGGTGCTTAGTTCCAAAACATATGTCCTGATGTTATCTTTTAGTGGACCTACATCGGTCCCACCTGTTATGATGCTTTCTGGTAATTGCATCATCCGTCCTGTCATTAGTTCATAAGGGGTTAATTCGGTTCTCCGGTTTGTGGTAGCCCTTAATATCATTAGTATGTCGGGCAATACCTTTGTCCACAAAAGCCAGTGCATTATACATTTAACCTCATATCCCCCTTCCATAGAAAGCTTAGTGTAAATCAAATAACACTCTGCACCGGCTGCAGCTGGACATCCACCCATTAATCCTATCAAAAGACATCGCTTTCCTCATTAAAACCACAAGCCATACAGCTCCGATCTTTATATGATGTACTCTTACATTATATCTAATTTGAACATTTGTTTGACCACATTTGAAAGTGCGATGTTTAAGCAGAAATGATCCTTCGACAGAGAGATTTTTTTCATGAGGTAAATGGCAGTGTTTCGTGGTCGCAGATGCCAATTGTTTATGTCAATTATGTTTATGCAGCCAGGCACAGTGTGTCCCCAGTTCTTTCAAAACTCAGATAACTGAAAAGTTATTATGAGCTATCTGTTGTGTTCAGTCGAATGCTGCAAGATTTTTTTGCATGGCTGCAAAGTCAGTCTCCAACTCTTTCTCTATCTTTCACTTTCTCTCTGAAGTAATCCGATTTTTCTTCCTGTCATGTCAATGTTAATTGTGCAAGTTATTACAAATTATGGCCTTCCACAGAGGATAACAGGAAGCTCCTACAGAATCATGTTTTAATTAATAAAAAGTGGTTAAGGCTTTTCAGGGTTTGATTTGATTCTCGGGTCTATATGGAACTGTGAGATCAAAACCCTTTAAATTTAGGCCGTTTCCATTATTAAACCGAGTTCCAGATCACAATCCCTGCATTCTTAGACATTAACAGGCACAATACATATGAAAATAACAATCGTCAAATGTTTTGGTTTGATTCCTGGCTGGCTATGTTTTAAGACATTTTCTTATCTCATTTATTCCACTGAATTATTTCCCTCATCGCTAATTATATCGATTTGTCAATTTGGTATTATAGGTGGACGCTCCCTTTTTAGCCCGTCTGGCATTTAATACGCTTCCTTTTCATGGTTGATTCATTCCTTCGCATATCCATGTAACACATTTTAATTAGAATGCATTATGGCAGTATATTAATTCCCATCATTAAACACGCGCTCCCATTGTGCCTAATGTAACTCCCTTCTCTGTTAAATTTTGACTTTATACCTTAAAATTATTGCCAGTCTTATAACACGAAGATCCATCCCGTCTCGGACAGGATGGGTTAATTCTCTGCTTGTTTCAGCAGAGAGGCGGAGGGATCAGTTCACTCAGATGAACATCATCTTCTATCAAGAATTCATTTTCATATTTAACAAAAGCCTGATCCAAATAATTCATTTATTTTTATCACTTTTAAATATCCCTACTAAATTAGGACATTTACACTTTCTTACAGACTCTCCGGTTTCAGCTCAAAATGTGCATAATAAATTATTTCTTCAGCTCTGTCCTTGTAATCAACTCAGGCAGATACAAGGTCGAATCTACTGTGTGCTTGAATGGCTAACCCTCCTTACGACTCTTCAGATGTAATGTAATGCTATTTTCCCACATTCCCCAAATCTCTGTCCGATGCACTATCGTAAAATTTCAACTGGGGAAAGTAATTTATTAAAACTCACACTCAGAGCAAACAATTCACTTTGACCTGCTGTACCCTATTCCACCACATGATGCTCTCGATCGCAAACATTCGCCTCTCTCTCTCTTTTCCTTTGTTAGGAGAGCGACTTACAGCCTGCTGGTGTTTAACCCTTTGCTCCCCTCTTTGGTCTATCACGCTTCAACGTAACCAGGTTAGCCTGATTTGAGTCCCTTCTGTCTTTGCAGCGGCACTGGCGCTGGCGTCTGTCATATTTATCGGGGCATTGACGGCTACCTTAGATTTCTGGTGATTATCTACACTGGTTCGATTCCACCACTCCTCCTGTTCATCCGTATCGGTATTTTGGAAAAACATTGGCATTTCCTTTGTTCGGCTTGCCGTACTAATCCTTTTTTCTCGATCTCGTCTTTCCTTTGCAGTCTTTCCTGTTCTGCTCTAACTCTTTTCTCCTTATCATATCTCTCACATTCCCACTTCAACCTTACGCAAGTCTTAGGGTTTCCCTCATTATCACCTATATTGATCCCTCTTCTGCGTTTATTCTTCCCCCTCTTAACTGTTTTGTTGTAGTAATTCTGCTCCAGTAAGTAGCAGCTTTCCCTAATAATCTCTGAATCTACCCTCTGAATCTCTGCTTTACACTGGGTGAAGGGTTTATAATTAGCTTTTGGCCACGCACCAGTTCCCCTCCGGGTTACTGGTGCTAAGTTGTTTTCTATTGCTTCCCACTCCTCTGGAGGAGCGTTTGGTCCCTGTTGTGTGGACCCATTAGGAGATAAAGGAACAGAATCCCCTCTCCATTTTTTTTTCTTCTCAGACTTGGTTTCGTTTCTTCAATTCTCTTATTCTGGATTCAAACTCTCTAGTCTTTTCTTTATCTTGCTCAGTCAGTCCAGCTAACTGATGTATTAACACTACTCCTATCTTCTTTGTCTTGTTTCTCTTTTCTTTATCTGTCCACTTTCTCTGCTGCTCTTAGGTCCGAGAAGTATCCCAGCCATCCTTTTGCATCCTCTTTATAAATGTTTTTTTTCTTTGACATGTACACTTTAATGAGAGAACCTGCAGATTCCCTCATTACTTCATTATCTGCCATTTCGCAGACTTCACTACCCCCCCTTTGGAACCCAACAACCTCGGGCGAAGTGGCCTGGTGTTCCGCAATTGCAACATGTACCTTTTGATTTGAGTGGCCAATTGGTGAACTAAGGGAACTCAAATTTTCTTAGTTCTGTCCTTTTTTTTTCTTTTTCCAACCATTTTCGTTGTTGGTCCAGAGGTTGGTCTAAATCCCGCACCCCCCCCCCCTCCACGCCCCCACCCCTTTGTTCATCTGTTTAAGATATTCTTGAATTTAAACTGTTGCATAATTGAGGAAGAAGAAAACTTGACATATTCATGCTACTAAACTAATTGGAAGAACTACGTCAAATTACATTACCAATCGGTGATAGAAGGAAACTGTTCCGGTGAAAGGAAAGCTCAAGTAAAAATACAAAAACATTTTGCATGGCAAGGACAGAAGAAATCTGTAGGAGAGTTTTGCCATATATTCACAAGTCAGTTAATAACAAAACCTTAAATTGTAATCAAATGAGCCCCCTTAATACCATTACATCATTTCAGGAATCTTACACGAGGGTCTTAATTGATTTTGTCGGACTCTTCCTTTAAAACGAAATGTGGGAATGAGCATTTGTTGAGTACAGTAGACGTGTTTATAAATTAGCAGGGGCTTTTCTATGATAGCCACAAGCCAATATTATACCGAAGAAGAAGAAATGCATATGTTTAACTTTATATGGACTGCCCACAGAAGACAAATAGATCAGGGATCAAACTTTGCATCAATGTTAGTCATGAAAGTTATGGCTATATTCACAAGAAAACAATTTCAATCCACTGTGTACGATTCGGAATTGCTGGGCACATCAGAACGGTGGCATCACACTTTAAAGACGACGTTGAGGACCTATATTTTGGATTATCCAGAGGTTTGGGGTAACGCAATTCCGTGTGTACTTTATTTGCAATTAGAGATGCACTGAATAAATAAAGCATGTAAAATTCCGTTGACATGATTTCTGATCATGGGGTAAGAGGACCACTTACATTAATCACAGGGAAATTGGTGAGTCAGCGTTCTGACACTACACTGTTGAACTAGTCGTGAGACTTTAGTGAAGGATGAACTAAGGCTGTTCAGTTGGCAAGACAACATTTAATTGTGAATCTGCATGTGGTGAAAAAATGAGCAGATAAGAAATCAACAATTGGTGGTGTTGCTAGTGGGGATAAACTTACAGCGCTTTTACCAGTGATCGGTGAGCCATAAAGAACAAGGTTTAGTGGTGAATTCCAGACGCGAGGTGAGAGTGACAGCCCTTGACATCAATGCTGCATTCAACCCAATGTGGCATCAAGGAGCCTCAGCGAAACTGCAGTCAGTGGGTGTCAGGGGCGAACTCTCTCCTGGTTGGAGTCATACATGGTGCACCGGAAGATGGGCGCTGTTGTGGACGGTCAGGCATCTCAGCTCCAGGATATCTCAGCAGGAGTCCCTCATGGTAGTATCCGAGGCCCAACAATCTCCAGCTGCTTCCTCAATGACCTTCCCTCCGTCAAAAGGGCAGAAGTCGGGATGTTCGCCCATGATTGCACAATGTTCAGAAGCATTCGTGACTCCTCAGATATTGAAGCAGTCCATGCAGCGCAATATCCAGGGCAATATCCAGGCTTGGGCTGACAAGTGACAAGTAACATTCGCGCCTCACAAATGCCAGGCAATGGCCATCACCAATAAGGTTTGCTCTAACCACCGTCCCTTGACATTCATTGGTGTAATCATCACCGAATCCCCCACTGCCAACATCCTTGGGGTTACCATTGACCAGAAAGTCAACTGGACGCATCTCATAAACGCAATGGTTAGAAGAGCAGGTCAGAGGCTTGGAATACTGCGGCGAGTAATTTACCTCCTGACTCCCCAAATCCTATCCACCATCTACAAAGCACAAGTCAGGAATGTGATGGCATGCTCCCCACTTGCCTCGATGTTTGTAGCTCCAACAACACTCAAGAAGCTTGACACCATCCAGGACAATGCAGCCCACCTGATTGGCACCACATCTACAAACATTCAATCCCTCCACCAGCGACGCTCAGTAGCAGCAGTGTGTATTATCCACAAGATGCACTGCAGCAATTCACCAAAAATCCTTTGGCAGCACCTTCCGAATCTACAACCAATTCCATATGAAAGCAAAGGGCAGCAGATATATGGGAACACCACGACCTGCAAGTTCCCCTCCATGCCACTCATCAGCTTGACTTGGAAATACAATCGCCGTTTCTTCGTAGTCGCTGGATCAAAATTCTGGAATTCCATCCCAAACTGAGTTGTGCGTCAACCCACAGCACATGGACTGCAGTGATTCAAGAACGCAGCTCACCACCGCATTCTCAATGGCAACTCGAGATGGGCAATAAATGCTGGCAAGCCAGCGACGCCCATGTCCCGCGAATGAATAAAAAAATGAACAGTGGTCCTTATCAAATCAAAAGAAAATTGAGCTTTGTGAACTATTCGATAAGATGACCAGAAAAAAATGAACATTCACAACATGTGTCATGTGAATATGCTAAAACGATCTTTTGATAGGGATTCTAAAGAAGGAGGAGAATGCATTACTTGTTGCAACTCAGAGTGAAGAAACACATTAAGATGATTCTGAATTTAATATTCCTTTAACTTGATTTGACAATGAGGAAGTAACTAGAAATCGGAATTAACTACTGAGTCACATTTTGGAAGAAAAGCGGAATGACAAGAACGATTTTATTGAATCAGATGGTGCCAAATATGGGAATAAACAGGAAAATACTGCAGCAATCCTGCCTGATGTGAATGTACGAAATCCTGTTCCGATTTAACAGTAGTCAGGTGGACTTGGTCCACTCAATTTGCACATTTCCAGAACGAGCAGCTGGCGTTTGTTAAATCTCAGCTGCAACGCCTGAAAGTTTCCATCAAACACAATGAAAGTTTGATGAATAGTTACGAATCGCAGATAATTGAGATGCAAATGGAGGCAGTGGAGTGAAAATTAACACTGATGAAGGCAGAGAAGGAGCATCAGTTACCAGAAAATGGTGTGAAAATGGAAAGTGGACAGATGGGAAGACAGATGCAAAACAGTTTGCCTGATCTGGAGCCTTTTCCTGAGTTGTTTCAGCCAACTGAGCATACAGTGCACGACTGGTGACAGTGGCTCATCATTGGTGGGAACAGAAATGTATATTATTTTGGAGACAAATGTGATCTCAAGGTCGTGAATTAAGGGCATGTGACATTAGTATACCTTAAGAAAGTGTTTTTTAAATGAAATCATGATCTCTGCATCTCATAGTTTCAGTATTTTCTTAGCTCTCAGCCTCAGTTGATATGATTTATTGCTAGCTTGACTGGATATGTCATTTTATTGCTGCTTAAAAGCAGGTTTGTTTATGTTAACTGGGACGTTTATGAGTCCACATTGTGAGGTGAAAAACTGGTTGACAGGTCAGGTGATAGGAGTTTTTTATTCTTTTCCAGTTCTGAGCCGCATGTTTGGTTTCGTTTTTATAAGGAACAGCAAAGTGAAAATAAGTCTCTCTTTCTCCCTGATTTTGAACACAACCAGCACGTCGTTCGGACTGTGGGAGGAAACTGGAGAAGCCAAAGAAAATACACGCAGACATGGGGGGAAGGTGTAGCCTCCACACAGGCAATTAGCTAAGCTGGGATTCGAATGCGTGTCCTTGGCGCAGTGAGACAGCAATGATCTTGCAAATGAGTCAAAGCCGATCCAAATGTATGGGGGAAAGGAGGAACAGTTTCTTGATTTGGATGATCAGCCATGATAATAATGATTTGCAGAGCAGGCTGGAAGGACATAATGTCCTCCTCCTCCTCCTATTCCCAATGTTTCTGGACTTCGACTGCATTTTTGCTCATTTGTCCACCCCATTCCCCCCACGAATACGACAGTAAAAACATGGAAATGAAATTATCATTAGGTTTTGCCCATAGCAAACAAGAAAAAAACCATCCATGACAATGTGGGGCGGCACGGTAGCACAGTGGTTAGCACTGCTGCTTCACAGCTCCAGGGTTCTGGGTTCGATTCCCAGCTTGGGATCAGTGTCTGTGTGGGGTTTGCACATTCTCCTCGTGTCTGCGTGGGTCAAATGGGATCCGATATGTTCTTTGGATTATTCAGGCAGGTTCTATCCTGGCCGAGCTATTGTTGGTGCCCCTGTTAAGTTCTCTATCGAGTTCAATACTCCATCAACCAAGTTCAGTCTATTACTCTTCCTGTAATTGAAATTTTGTGAAGAATGAAGCCATTGCATTCGTTCCTGTCACTAAACCTAGTTCATATCCTTCGGACCAAGTCCGTTCTGTCTGGTATTGGTATCTGTTCAAAAACTTCAAATTCCACTTCAACCTGAGCTGATTTTCCAACATGTATTCTCCCCCTCATCATTCCCAATCATAACAATGACCACATTTGCAATATCAGCTACGTCCTCCCAGCCTCATCCACGAATATTTCAATGTTGCCCTGGACCCATCCTTGCATTAACATGCCTTCATAAACTCCTGCCAAGCTCGGTCTCTGCTGCTAAGATCCAAACTCAAAATAAATCCCGTTCACCCATCATCATTGTGCTAAACGGCCCAGATTGCGTCCCATCTGGCAACATCTCAATTTCAATATAGGCATTCCTGTTTTTCATAGAAATGAATCATAGAATCATAGAAACCCTACAGTGCAGAAGGAGGCCATTCGGCCCATCGAGTCTGCACCGACCACAATCCCACCCAGGCCCTACCCCCACATATTTACCCGGTAATCCCTCTAACCTACGCATCCCAGGACTCTAAAGGGCAATTTATAACCTGGCCAATCAACCTAACCTGCACATCTTTGGACTGTGGGAGGAAACCGGAGCACCCGGAGGAAACCCACGCAGACACGAGGAGAATGTGCAAACTCCACACAGACAGTGACCCGAGCCAGGAATCGAACCTGGGACCCTGGAGCTGTGAAGCAGCAGTGCTAACCACTGTGCTACCGTGCCGCCCTGCTCTCTGAAATCATCCATTCCTCCAAGGACACCCCGTTTTCTACTTCACACCGTTGAACAATTTAGCTCCCCATTAATTGAATATCCATCTTATTTTTAAAAATACGGAGATGTGGCAGCGAATGAATTTGTGGTGGTTGTGTTATGATCTACTGCCTGCACTCTGACCAAAACAAATCATTAAATGACACAACGCTAGGCGACATATCGGCACTGTAGTTACAATGCATCTCGGATTATCACATGACCGACAAATGGAATAGATGCTGCAGAGAGGTGCACCCTCTGTAAATAGGGATGTGGCTGTGGGGACGGGGACGGGGGGGGGGGGGGGGGAGGGTGCTCTGCCCAATCCACCCCGGGTTTTATGGGGACATTTTACCAACTTACAACAAAGTTAGAAGCAGAGTGTGAGTCGACACTGATTCATAAAGCAAGTGGTAACGGAGCTGCGTCACCTCCTCCAACACGACGTATGCGGCGTGGAGTGGCACGGTGGCACAGGGGTTAGCACCACTGCCTTACAGCTCAGGGGCACAGGTTTGATTCCCAGATTGGAGCACTATCTGTACCGAGTCAAGACGTACTCCGTGTGTGTGCGGGGGTTCCACCTGGTTTCCTCGTCCAGTTCGAAAAAATGTGCTAGTTAGGTGCAAAGGCAATGCTAAATTCTCCCGCAGTGTACTCCCTTTGGCTCCAAATGTGGCGACAAGGGGATTTTCACAGAAACTTCACTGCAGTTTTAATGGACGTCGAATGTGATACGAATGAATACATTTCAACTTAAACCTGACCACCTGGAATGTCTCACCAGCGTGAGAACCGTTGTACCTGCTGCCTTTAAGGTCACATATTCCATGAGCTCTATTGATCTTGGCCTTCCAGCCTGGTTTTGTTTTGACATTTTCTTCATTTTCGTTCATGTTTTCCCTCCGTGAATGTACCAGTTGATGGGGCTATCTGCCCTGGGTGTTTGGGTCATGATCATCCAGTCGTCGATTAGTGACCAGCGTGGATAGAGTGAAACTTGTGGTGGCTCGGGATTTAATGCAATATGTGTGGAGGTATATGGAGCATGTGAATGTTATGCGTGATTCCTGAGGTATTTAGTCTGCTAGTGGGTGAGTAACGGGGTGTTGCACATTAAGCAGTGTGCCAATTTGCTGGTGTTAGAAATAGGGGATGTCATGTGGTGGGGACGACGCTGACATTTTGCACCCAATAAACCTGTTCCAGGCACTATCCTTGGTTCTCGTCCACAGACGCATTGCATTGAACATCTGGCTACCTGTTGTTTTTCCATTAGCAGGACATTTATGAAGGTACTTTACCCCTCTTCAAAGGGAACATAGCCTCTCATGTCTTATCAGCCTCCATGTTTTAAGCCACTTGTGCCTCATCCCTGGACTGTGGAGACCTCTCATTTGATGCTGCCCAACTTCAACATTGACAATCATCAGCAGAACAATGTGCTATTATTCAGTGCTTATTACATGCAAAGGGAGTTATTTTCTATTAGAGATGCAAGCTGGATGACATATCTTGTCCGTAGTCTGGTTTGGAGGCTGCTGTCCGGAAGTCGGGCTTCATGGAAATGAGTTTGCAGCATGCGGATTCAAAAGATATTGAAACGGGTAAATCATGAATTTTGACCCCGACAAACGATATTTGGCACAGTCCTTTTCTTCCCACCATTTCAATTTTCCGAAGCCTCTTACAGGTTGTATGAGACACACATCATCTTCCCTCCTCATCCCTTGTTCATCGATTCACCTGTAGCACACAATCCCTCACAATGAAAGAGCCGAACATGCCTCTGTGACTCTGACCAGTACAGCCTGAAGTCAGAGAATGAACTGAAGAGGACCAGTAGGTGAGTGCTGCGTCTTTATAAGCGTCATCCGATTCCATTTCCTTAATTCAAAGAGGTCTTCGAGGTCATTAGCGTTATGGAGAGGTAAACAGTGAGAAAATATTCCCCTCAAGATATCAAGAACACAGAGATCAAATGCTTCGCGAAATCAGTAATTGTGATTTGGGGGACAATTGTTTTCATTCGGAATGTGGTTGAAGTCTGGAAGGAACTTCAAGAGAGGGTGGTGGAGTTAAGTCCAATTGGGGATCTCAGAGAAAAATGCTTTGGTGTCTGAAAATAAGAACGTGCAAAGTTACAGGGAAAAGGCAGGGACTGGCAATGGGTGGAATACTTTTTTCAGGGACTGCAGATTCGATTGGCCGAATGGATTGGCCGAACTGGAATCTTCTGATCTGAAACAAGATTCATTCGTTACAGATTGAAGTGGTATGCTGTCCGCCGAGTCACTTCTTTTTCATAGCGAGCCACATGGCTGCTAGTAACTGAGCTGCACTGCTGCCTTAAACCACGATGCAGCCAATCATCCCTTTAAAATTCGTTATTCCATCCTGACTGTGTCATCACTTCAGCATCAAATCGAAGGTCTCAACAGCATGAAGCAAAATATGAAGATTCTTGTCCCAATAGGTTGATTGAAAAGGAATGTCAAGACTGCGAGAGTGCAAGAATCAGACGCGGAAATTTCGGTAAAACCAACGGATTGATTGTAATAGGTAAAGGCACAATTACCTTCACATGAGCAGGAGACGCTACAGGATAAGTCAGCGATTCCCTGGAAAGTTCGTGTGCGGACTTTTCCACGAAGAGCCAGAAGCAAGGCTGCTCCAGGGGCATGATCTGACGTTCAAGCTCAACATGAACTGAAGAACTTCGCTACCATCTACTTACATGACTCCATGACGTCTTACATGGTCTCTCCCGTGTGTCCAAGTGAGGCCTGACATGTTGCATCAGCGATGTCAATTTGCATGCCCAGTAGGTAGACTTCATTCACTTTTTAGAAGCTCAGAACATCACTGAAACACTTACGAGACTGTATCCAGTTCCTCTATTGGTCAGCAGTGGAGCTGATGATCTCCATCATCTTCACAAAATCTTCTTCTCTGGTGGTCAGAGGAACCTGAGTCCAACAGGGAACTATTGAGTGCAAACACTCGCTATCAGAATTACATCTTGTCGAGTTAGCAGGGATGTGGAAAACAGTTAAAGAAGCTCACAAACGTGAAAGTACCGCACATATCTTCCTGTCCGTAAGCATCTTGACATCACGATTCCCTCCATCACCTCAATATATCATCATCCCTCTGTTCTCTGTCTAAAGCATGTCCGCCATTCCCTCTGGTACCGAAAACACCATCATTGAGTCACAGGCTGATGTAATTTTACAGCACAGAAAGATAAACTTCACTCCAACATCTTTATGCCAGTCATTAAAGACCTATCTATTCCAATCCCACATTCCAGCACTTGAACCGTAGCCTTGAATGTTATGGCGTTTCAAGTGTTCATCTAAATAGTTCCAAAACTTTGTGAGCGTCCCAACTCCACCATCCTATCAGACAATGAATATCAGATTCCCACCACACTCTTGGTGAAATACTTGTTTCTTCAATGATACTCGAAATCTCATGCCCGTTGTCCTTAAATATATGTTTATTCGTCGCTTTATTCATTCGAATGCGTTTCTTGCGATCAAACATATGGCTGAGTTGTTGGAGGCAGAGAATGATAACAGAGAGCTGCTTCAGTGACTGCAAGTTATTTCCAAGTGCCTTACCAGGGGAGACTATGCTGTTTCCCATATTATTTATCATTTGTATAAATGGCACAGCAGACTGCGTGTCTGTGCGTGGGGCGGGGTGGGGTGGGCTGGGGGAGAGAGAGGCGGCTGGGGGTTGCATTTTAAATTTGCCGATGATGCAATGTTCGGTCGGGTTATTACTTTTGAGGCTGAGTGTCTTGGGCTACAAGAAGAAACAGACGGCATGGTCAAATGGGCAGTTGAGTGGCTGGTGTAATTTTACCCTGGAAAGTGTGAGATGGCACACTTCGGAAGATGTAATTTGACAAGGATGTATTCATTGAACAACATTGAACTAGGAAGTTCTGTGGAACGAAGTGAATTTGGTTTGTTTGGCCAGAGATTTCTGAAGGCAGAAGACACGTTTGTCTTTTAAAAAGCATTTAGGTAGTTACACGGGTACGAAATGCATCGAGGGATATGGGCCTTTGATAAGGTACCGCACCGTAGGTTGTTGCATCAGGTTAAATCTCACGGGATCCAGGGTGAAGTATCAAAATGGATACAAAATTGGCTTCTTGACAGAAGGCAGAGAGTGGTTGTTGAGAATTGTTTTTCAAACTGGAGGCCTGTGACCAGCGGTGTGCCTCAGGGATCAGTGGTGGGTCCACTGTTATTTGCATTTTTATTAATGATTTGGATGAGAATATGGAAGGCATGGTTAGTAAGCTTTCAGGTGACACTAAAATTGGTGGCATAGTGGACAGTGAAGAAAGTTATCTCCAATTGCAACGGGATCTTGATCAATTGGGCTAGTGGGCTGACGAATGGTAGATGGAGTTTAATTTAGACAAATGCGAGGTGATGCATTTTGGTAGATTGAACCAGGGCAGGACTTACTCAGTTAATGGTAGGGCGTGGGGGACAGTTCGAGAACGAAGAGATCGAAGGGAACATGTTCATATCTCCTTGAAGGTGAAGTCACAGGTGGACAGAGTGGTGAAAAAGGCATTCGGCATGCTTGGTTTCAACGGCCAGAACATTGAATACAGGAGTTGGAATGTCTTGTTGAAGTTGTACAAGACATTGGTGAGGCCACACTTCGAATAATGTGTGCAATTCTGGTCACCCTATTATAGAAAGGATATTATTAAACTAGAAATTGTGCAAAAAAGATTTACTAGGATGCTACCGGGACATGATGGTTTGGGTTATAAGGAGAGGCTGGATTGACTGGGCCTTTTTTCTTTGGAGTGTAGGGGGGTGAGGGGTGATCATATAGAGGTCTATAAAATAATGAGGGGCATAAATCAGCCAGATAGTCAATGCCTTTTCCCAAAGTTAGGGAAGTCTAAAACCTGAGGGCATAGGTTTAAGGTGAGAGGGGAGAGATACAAAAGTGTCCAGAGGGGCAATTTATTCACACAGAGGATGGTGAGTGTCTGGAACAAGCTGCCAGTGGTAGTCGTAGAGGCGGGTACAATTTTGTATTTTAATAAGCATTTTGATAATTACATGGGTACGATGGGCATGGAGGGATATGGCCCAATGTGGGCAATTGGGATTAGCTTAGGGGTTGAAAAAAAAGGGCGAGATGGACACGTTGAGCCGAAGGGCCTGTTTCCATGCTGTAAACCTCTACGTCTCTATCACTCTAAATGCGGGCAATTGGGATTAGTTTAGGGGTTTTAGAAAAGGAAGGGCGGCATGGACAAGTTGGGCCAAAGGGCCTGTTTCCATGCTGTAAACATCTATGACACTATGACTCTATGAGAAGGGCTTGATAGTAGGGTTGGGAAAGAGACAGATGGGATAGTTGCCTTTATCAATGGAGGCATAAATAACAAAAGCAGTGAATAAATGTTGGAGTTGTACCGAACTTTGCTTCGGGCACAGCGAGATTACTGTATGCAGTTCTGGTCGTCACATTGAAGGAAAGATGAGATTTCACTGTAGCGGGTGCAGAGAGGTTAACTAGGATGCTGCCTAGAAGGAACAGTTAAGTTCTGAGGAGCTGTTTGTTAGGTTGGTGTGTTTCCGTTCCAGCAGAGAAGACTGAGAGGGAATCTCATTAAGGTAGAAAATATAAATGGCATGATCAGAGTGAATAATGAGTAGCTGAAGAGACAATCGCCAGGGGTCACCAAATCAAAGTGAGGAGTTCGTGTTTTGGGGGGGATGTGATGAAAACTCTATTTTACTCAGAGGGTGTTGACAATTTGGAATGCACTGCTTTTGAGGGTGCTGGAGGCGGGTTGACTCAGAGCCATTAAGCAGCACCCGGATTAGTTTCTGGCACGTCATAAAATACAAGGCTGGTACATGGAATTCGGTGGGATGTCAGGTGTTGGTCACGTGTTGCTGGCGATTCAATGTACCAATGGGCATCTTTTGCAATTTATGGTTCCAAAATACTATTTTTAATCCTCATGATTTTGTACAACTCGACCAGGGTCCCCCCTCAGGCTTGTATGTTTTCACGAAAACAACTCCAGCATAACCATAATTTGGCCCAAGCTGAAACGATCCAGACCAGGCAACATTCTGGTGAATCTCTGCTGCACCATTTCTAGTGCAATCACACACTTCCCATACTGTTGCAAACAGAACTGAACACATTAATCAAGCTGTACAGAATAACTGTTCGATACAGCTCCATCATAACGTCCGAGCATTTTTATTCTCCGTTTCGTCTAATAAAGAACTACATGACATTTTCAACACCCTCCCTTCCTATCCTGCAGCCTTCAGAGATCTATGGACATGCACATCAATGTTCCTCTGGACCTCTGAACTTCCCACCACGTTTTCTGTAGCCTTGTTTGTCCTCCCAAAATGCATCATCTCACAGCCTCAGTGTTGCTTCATTTGCCAGTGTTGTGCTCATCACATTAGCTGTTGTATATTTGTTCCGGCAATCGACGGCTTTAGAATAGAATAGACTGAACTAGACTAAACTAGAATAGAATAAAATAAAATAGAACAGAATAGAATAGAATAGAGTAGAATCCCTGCAGTGCAGAAACAGGCCACTGGGCCCCTCAAGTCTGCACCGACTCTGCGACATTCGCACCTTTGCCTTCCACCCGTAACTTTACACATTTCGCCCGCTAACCTACGCATCCTTGAATACTAATAGGCAATTTAGAATGGCCAATTCACCTAACCTATACGTATTTTCCCTGTGGGAGGAAAGCGGAACACTTTGAGAAAATCCACACAGACACAGCGAGAACGTGCAAACTCCATGCAGACAGTCACCCAAGGCTGGAATTAAACCCGGGTCCCTGGAATGTGAGGCAGCAACGCTACCCACTGTGCCACCATGTCACCTTTACTCTCCCAAATTTCATGTCAGCTGTAAACTTACAAATAAATTAACGTCGAGATGATTAATGCGCATC